>NW_022196904.1:98129177-98167505 GCF_008632895.1 Mastomys coucha | reverse complement strand
CTGTTTGATTGTGTTTTTCTGTAGTTCTTTAAGGGATTTTTGTGTTTCCTCTTGAAGGGCTTCTAGCTATTTACCTGTATTCTTTTGTATTTCTTTGAGGGTGCTATTTATGTCTTTCTTAAAGTCCTGTATCATCATCATGAGAAGTGATTTTATATCTGAATCTTGCTTTTCCGGTGTGATGGTATGTCCAGGACTTGCAATGGTGGGAGTATTGGGTTCTGGTGATGCCAAGTAACCTTGTTTTGTGTTGCTTATATTTTTACGCTTGCCCCGCATGATCTGGTTATCTCTAGTGCTACCTGCCCTTGCTATATCTGACTGGAGCCTGTCCTTCCTGTGATCCTGGTTGTGTCAGAACTCCTCACAGTCAAGCTGTCTCTGTGATCCTGTCATTTTGGGATCTTGTGACCCTGGGCTTGTTAGAGCACTGGGAGTGCAGCAGCTTCCTCTGGCTGTTTTGGGAATGACTGCAGAATTTGCACCTAAGGTCTGCTCAGGGCACTGGCCAGACCATACAGACCTGTAGCAACCCGAGCCAATAGGCTGGCAGAGTTCCTGTGTGCCTGGGTCCTCCTGGTTCCAGTTACTCCAGGTGTTGGGACAGATGTTGTGTCCTCCTTACCTCTGATCCTGGGTGTGTTAGAGTGCCTGGGAGTGGAGCTTCCTCTGGGTGTTGTCGGACCAGTAGGAACCTGAGGCACTGGGTTGGTAGAGTTCCTGTGTGCCTGATCCCGCTGGTCCCAGTTACTCCCTGGAGATATTTTCTACTTTTATCAATGTTATGATTCTTCATAGTGTTTCACACACTCACAGTTGCTACATACTGAGAAATAATGTCTATTTTAAAATAGAAGCTTAAATATGGAAACTGTGACCAAATTAATTGCTGCCTTTCTGGTGCACTTCCAGGAGGTGTTCCTCCCCCCTGAAAGCCACACAGATTAGCAAGGCTAATTATGTTTTGCTTGGATTTATCTTTAGGGTTCTAGAATGTGAATAATGGGCACACTGTTGTTAAACTATATTAATATATCTGCTCTAAATTTACTAACTAAATTGTACAGTGCATAAGAAATGGACCACCTTCTAAGTCTTTGTGGTTTTATTGGCTCAATGTTGTTTTTAAAAATATTTATAAAGTGACAGTAATGATTTTAATAACTAATTAAAATCCTTTCTAAGTGTTGAAGACTACATAAAAGTACCTTTTAAAACAGTCACTGATTATTGACATGGAAATAGAGGCAAGACTGTTGTGGGGAGGAGGAACAGGACTAATGAGAGGCTAAGAGAGGACAGGGAAAGTGATGGGTGGATGGGGGGGGCAAATAAATGTAAGTGAACATGTGTGAAACTATCAGAAAGAAAACAATGCTTTTACACTTACCAAAAATTGAACAAAACCAAAACACAACTATTGATGTTATTACTTTGAATTCCAGTCAGGATGAGTAATAAATTAGGAATAAAATAAGAAAAAAAACTCCAAGTTTTTTGTGTATTTTTACTGTTGAAGATAGGTTTGATACTGCTAACAAAGTTTGGTGTGGTATTGCTCACCTATAATCACAACACTTGAGAGGCCGAGGCAGGACAATTGAAAGTTTGAGGCCAGCCTGCGCTTGTCTCAAAAATTGTTACTATTGTCTTATTTTTGGACATGAATTCTTTAGAAAGCAATGGAAACTATTATAAATATTTATCCAGCAAGTGTTTGGTGGGTGTTAATGATGTTTCTAGAATACTGAACTGTGTCTTCACATTTGCATTATATGTGTAAAAAGTTTGCTTATAGCTCAATATTTTAACATGAGCTGGTAGTTATTGTGAAAAACTGATCATTGCAACCCACAACTATTAATTCATAGATTCATAACAAAAACATTATAGAAAATTCATCTAATCTGGAAGGCTGGTGAGCACTGAGGTGGGGCATTGTGTGGTAGTCATTTACCACCTACCTGTTAGTACCTGTGAGGCTCATGTTCCTGAGGCTGGCTTGAATTCTCTCCAGTTTGTTTGCTGTGAGCAAGTCTTATGTAGGATGACTTCCATGAGATCTAGGAACTTAGATCTTTACTACCTGAGATTTTGAGGAGAGAGTTCATATTTTTGAATATTTTCATGGAATTCCAAGTAATTTCCCTCTCAAACTTCTTTAAAAACATTTATTTATTTATTTATTTATTTATTTATTATTTATTTATTTATTCAGTGCATATGTGTGTGTGTGTTTGCATGCACATGTGTGGTGCATACATACATGTATCATGTGCATTGTTGTGTGAAACTATTCTATGGAGATGTGAACAAACCTTTACTTACCCAAGATGGGGAAGGGTTGACAGACCAACATGACACCACCAGAGTCCAATTTGGTAAACCAATGAGTTTGTATTGTGTTACTAACAGGAGTGTGTTGAGGGTTACTTGCAGGAACTGCAATGATTCTAAAGCACCTGCAACACCAGAAGCCCACCCTAGAATGGAAGATGACTTACAAAACTGAGACCCGGAGTTTGTTGTATGACTTGCAGGCAGCTGGACAGGCTGGAGAGTGCCTCTTGCAGGCAGCGATGACTTCTTAGCAGTCCTTACTGCTTGGAGGTAGGGGAGAGGCCTAGTACATTTGGTCAGATTCTGGGATTTCCTGAGTCCCTGGAGTTGTTTACTTTCTGGATCTTAATGAGCTTCCCCTCAGAATGTTCTTAGTCCTTAGGACTTACAGAGTTCTACACACATACATGTGGAGGTCAGAGAGCAACATGTGAGAGTCAGCTCTTTCATTCCATCATGTAGGTCCTAGGGGTCAAACTTCAGGCTAGGCAGCATTTGTGTTTTCTTTCTTGAATATTATAAATGATGCTGCTGTAGCTCTGTGTATAGAAGTGTTGGCATAAACCTGTATTTTCAGATCTCTTGGGTATGTGTCATATGCAGAGTAGAGTTGCTGGTCTTCTGTGAACTCTGTTAGGTTTTTGATGAACTGTTGAACCCTATCCCAAAGCCATTGTACCACCTTACATTTTTCCAGCACCTTGCAAGGACTCTTTTTTTCTCAAAGGAAGTTGATACAGACACAATAATTGTAAATGATGACTGGCCTGGCGAGCAGTGCCAGCCTGTAGAGTCTGCTTTGCTGTGTTCAAACGGAGAGTTGTGATGGAGAATGCAGAAATGCAATATCCAATAAAATAGACTTTCAACTGAAAGTTATCAAGCAAGATAATAAAGGACACTTCATATTCATCAAAGGAAAAATCCACCAAGAGAAAGTCTCAATTCTGAACATCTATACCCCAAATGCAAGGGCACCCACACTCAAAAGAAACTTTACTAAAGCTCAAAACTCACATTGAACCCCACAGAATAATAGTGGGAGACTTTAGCAGCCCACTCTCATCAATGGACAGATCATGGAAACAGAAACTAAACAAAGACACAGTGAAACTAATAAGTTATGAACCAAATGGATTTAACAGATATCTACAGAAGATTTCACCCTAAAATAAATGATATACACCTTCTTCTCAGCACCTCATGGTACGTTCTCCCAAACTGACCATATAATTGATCATAAAACAAGTCTCAACCAATACAAGATTGAAATAATCCCATGCATCCTATCAGATCACCATAGCCTAAGGCTGGTCTTCAATAACAACAAAATCAACAGAAAACCCACATACCTATGGAAACTAAACAACTCTCTACTCAATAATAACTTGGTCAAGGAAGAAATAAAGAAACACTTCCTGGAATTCAATGCAAATGATGACATTGCATAGCCAAACTTATGGGACACAATGAAAGCAGTATGAAGAGGAAAATTCACAGCACTAAGTGCCTTGGTAAAGAAATTGGAGAAATCCTACACTAGCAACTTAACAGCACACCTGAGAGCTCTAGAACAAAAAGAAACAAACATACCCAAAAAGAGTAGATGCAATTTGTGTTTAAGGGTTAACATCTGTTTTCATTTTATGCTTATTTGAAGCCCTTATCTAGAAAAATATTTTTTCTATTATTTTTAGCATTTTTCTCCATGCATCTGCTCTTTTAAATTTTTGCCTTCTTGATTTCCTGGATGTTACAACTCCACTTTATCCCTGCCCTGAGTTGCTTGCATATTTCCTTTGATGTCATAAAGCTGACAGAATGGATCTATTTTCTGTATAGACATGCCTTAGCCACAGAAGAGACTGAGCATGTTGACCATGGCCTGATGGAGACACAGCTCTTAGAGAAGGACCCTGAGCTGGGGGTTTGTCCTCTGCCCCTGATAGTGGCCTCTCTTTGATCTTCTGTACACTCACCATGCTGGGCCTTGTTTCAAGGCTCAAAAGAGTGACTCGGGATTGAAGTATATCCCAGCAGTCCAGTTTTAGTCTTATTGGGGGGTGGTCAATGTCCACATATTCAGTTATCCATCCCCTCAAGGCACAGTCCAAGCTGGGTCTACAGACATAAACGAGCCTGTCTGATGTCTCAGAGACTGCTTATATAGAAGCTTGACCTAGAATCTAACCATGCTAAGAATTGTTGAAGGAGCAAGGTGTGGTAGTGCACACCTATAATCCCAGGACTTAGAAGCAGAGGCAAAGGATAGCTGTGATTTCAAGGCTAAGATGGTCTGGATAGGAAGGTCCAGGACATCCAGGGCTGCACAACAAGACCCCGCCTCAAAACCAAACAGTCACCAAAGGAATCTTCCTAAAATGAGATTAGCTGTGGCAAGAGAGTGCAAGATAGCTGTTTTATTATAATATTTGAAGAGTTGTTCAAATACACTTGTCAGAGACCCATATTTGGTCTTATGTTCTGGCCCTGCTACTGAGTACCTCTTTTTTTTTTTTTAAATCCACATTCCTTTAAGCCTAAAATAATTGTGTCTTCAGGAACATAACATGCAGCGCCTGTACTGATGAGATCTGGATTCTTGAGCAGATTGAGTAGCAGCATGGTAGCTTTTTGAGTTCAGCCATCAGTGAATTGAAATTGTAACAGCTGTATTTATTATACTCAGTTCCGAATGAGTTATTAATAAGCCTTTCTTTGGTCCCATGTTATCTCTGGTTTACAGGCTAATTTGTTTTTAGTAGAATTTCCCTAAATTCTATTGGATGTTTTATTACTAGAATGTTTAAAATGGCTGATTGCTAGAATCTTCAGGGAAACTAAAGCCTTAATTACATCTAGTATTTTTTATTATAGTTTATTCTTTAGATGAGTTCAAAAGTAACTTATTTAAAGAAATGAATTGCCTAGTATTGATTTATATTTTTTATTCTCTTGGCACTTTTCACAATGCTTATTAAGCCCTACCTTGTTGGAAGCAGGGGGTTCCTGAGTTTGAGACTTTTCCATGTGACTATTCACTTGTGAGTAAATGTTGATCAGTTTGTAGATATAACATTTAGTTCTAGGTGCCAGTTTTCAGTGACAGTATTGACAAATTGTATTTTATCTGTGGAATTAAAAGATGGGGAAAGAGAGAGAGAAAGAAAGAGAGAGAGAGAAAGAGAGAGAGAGAAGCACATGCCTGATTTATAGGTAGCCCAGCCCTGGTTCTGCATATGTGATCATATATATATACACACATACATATACATATATACATATATGTGTGTGTTTAATGTATTGACTTATGTTTTTAGCTTTGTCATCTATTCCTATTGTTTTCTTTTAAAAGATTTATTTATTATATGTAAGTACACTGTAGCTGTCTTCAGACACACCAGAAGAGGGCATCAGATCTCATTACAGATGGTTGTGAGCCAAGATGTGGTTTCTGGGATTTGAATTCAGGACCTTCAGAAGAGCAGTCAGTGCTCTTAACCACTGAGCCATCTCTCTAGCCCCATCTATGCCTATTGTTATAAAGGGATATTGGTAGGCTACTGAGCTCTCTGAGTATCATAGAAAATGCTTTTTATTTTATTGATCACATTGATTTTTCTTAAAAAAAATACATGTTTGCTAAGTCTTCAAAATGGGGCTCTCAAATACCTCTGGTAGGAGTAGCAATTGAAAACTGATAGTTTACTATGAGGTGGTTTCAGGAAGATCTATAACTGAAATAGTATGGACATTCAATTAGTGTCTTTGATATTCAAGTATAGGGAGTGCGAGCGCTACAGTCATTTTTGAAATTGTGTTTTCAGAGTCAGTTACTAATTGGATTGTAGAATACTGTATTAGAGCTTTAAATGGCACCACAATTCATTGCAGTGCTGACCAGGGGTAATATATGTGCAGGTAAAATGAAATCCATCTTCATGAAGAATGACTGGTTACAAAATGATTCAATCTGATTTTAAAATAAAGCAGTAAGTGAAACCAGTAAGGATTCAAAAAATACTTAGGGCTCCAGGAAAAAAGATTTAGTGCATTTAGCTTTTAAACAGTTTCTCCTTGTAGACGAATGCCTTTAAATTGATTCAAGTTATCAAGCCATTAGATTAATAAAGTAAGGGAAGATTTCTATTTTCTCTTTGGTAAGGACCCAGACTTCAGGGACAGAGAGCTCTCTTTCTTCCTTCTTAAGCCCTCTGTCTAGATCTTTGGTCCTCTTCCTAAATCAGTGGAAAACTCTGTTTTCTGAGCTGAGCCTGAGCTCAGCATGAGTGCTATTAATGGTTTAAGAGGATGACTAGGAATGATGATGGAGGCCTGCAATCCAGCATTTGGTGTGCTGGCTGGAGGCTGGAAGATACAGAGTTCAAGGCCGACTTTGGCTACACAGCACATGTGGCTAGACTGGGCTACTTGAAGCCCTATTTTAAAAAAAATAATGTTTTGATTTGATATTGTGAAAAAGAAGATCACAAACTGAGAGATGTTCCCCTGACAAGGATATAAGTTTTATAGATATCTTTAGGATTCTTTATTATTTTTTTACTCAAAGAACTTGAAATATTATAATGGATCAGTTTTTCTTGAATACCTATATAGCCCAGGCTATTGGAATTAGAGAATAGAGAAATATCTTCAAGTTCACTGGAGAGCGAGGCAAATAACTTGTCTATCTTAGTGAACAGATTGATTGATTGGTTCATCCATTAATTCTCTCTCTCTCTTTTTTTTTTTAGATATTTTTTTTTTACATGTAAATTTCTCCTTTCCCAGTTTCCCCTCCAAACAAACAAACAAACAGACAAAGACAACAAAAACAAACCCCTGTTGCCTCCCCCCTTCCCCATGCCTGCCACCCCGCCCTCTCCCACTTTCTGGCCCTGGCATTCCCCTACACTGGGGCACAGAACCTTCACAGGGCCGAGGTCCTCTCCTCCTATTGATGATCGAATTTGCAGTCCTCTACTATACACATGCTGCCAGAACAATCAGACCCACCATGTGCAGACCTTGGTTGGTGGTTGAGACTCTGGGAGCTCTGAGGGTACTAGTTAGTTCATATTGTTGTTCGTCCTAAGGGGCTGCAAACCCCTCAACTCCATAGGTCCTTCCTTTAACTCCTTCATTGGGGACCGTGTATCTGCTAAAAAAATAATTTTAATCTTTCATGGATGATCTTCAAATTCCAGCCTGAATATTGTGCAATGTAAACAGTAGCTTTTAAATGTTGAAATGATGATTTTTCCCAAATATTTGGATATCTGATGTGAATACTGAGCAGAGGATTTTCTCACTTTATGCCTAAACATTTCACTAACTGTGAAGTAAAAATATGACAAAGACTTTTTTGTTTGAAACATGCAAGATCTTTTCTTCTTTCATACATTTTTTCTGAAAATATAGTAAGATTGACTCTGGAGCAATAGTTTTTTGAGTATTTGTGGCTTAGGCACCTAGGTAGGATAACCAATTCCATTCCATCTACTACTTAGTGGCCTCTGGTTCTACACAGATTGTATGCAAAATTTATGGAGCTCCTTGCCTTATGGGCTTATTCATAAAGTGTGGGGATGAAAAGATGGAACTGGATGCCCATTATCTCTATTACTAATTCGTATTATTGTAAAGTTCCTGAATTATCTTAATTTTGGCAGTTTTGCTTTTCATTAGATTTCTGTTTGTCACATATAGGAGTTCTGTTTTAGACTCTTAGTTACTCTTTATTCAGAGGGCTGGTATAGGAACTTTCCACGTGCTTACCTGCTAAGTTCTGACTAATTTGTATAATTAGATTATACTCTGTTTTCCCTTCTCTTTTTTCCCTTTCAGCAAACAGCAAACATTGATCACCTACTGCATGCATTATCCCAAGAGTCAGGTGGGGAGCTGTGCTGAGTAATGAGACTGAGTATGAAAAATTTATCAGTGGAGAAAGGTACTAAGTAATTATGGTCAGGGATGTTACCAGAGTCATATGGAGTACTACCAACCCAGAGGAACAGAGGAACTGATTTGTATATGAGGCAAGAGAAATAAGGGAGCTGGGAATGGACTATTAAGATGCAAGTGGGATTTAATATTTAATTAATAATTTGGTGCTTGTCAGACTGTATGAATTTTGGGCATTGATTTTTTCATTGCAGTGTGGTTCAACTTATAGCCATCTGGGAGTTTGCGATATCATTTTCTATCTTTAAAGGATCTCTTCAGGATAAGTGTTGTATATTTGCCTCCAGAGGCTTAGATGGAGACACCATTGCTCACAGTCTCTCCTCTCCATAGTAACAGAAACTTCTCTGTCTTTCTACCTACTTGCCCATTTCTGAGGGAAGCTGACGTGGTTGCTGGACAGTTGTCATGATTAGATTCTGTGCCTCTTTGATTATTTTTCTAAAGTTTTGACATTTATGTTGATTATAATGCTACTTACTTTCCATTTTGACAATCCTTAAACTTGGTCTGGTGAGATGGCTTAGTGGGTGAAGTGCCAAGACATGGCAGTCTGAGTTGGATTCCAGGGTCCTGCATGGTAGAAGGAGAGGACCAGTGCTTCGTCTTTGCCAACTGCCCAACTCCTTCTCTATAAGTTTGCCTATTCTAGACAGTTTAAATCATTGAATTCTTATAGCATTTATTCTTTTGTACCTAGACTATTTTATGTACTGTGATTTTGGTCTTACACAAGTGTCTATCAGCCAGAGGCTCATGTGGAACTAATTTTTGTAGATCTTTGTTTCTGTGCTCTCTTCCCACAAATAGGCTAGACTTCTGGGGGAAAGGATCCAAGACATAGGAATCTGCTTCTTGGTGTTAGTTAAGCTGGTATGATAGGATTCTGCATGTTTCTTTTCCCCTTCTCCTTGTGGCCTGCCATGTAATGCTTGAAACCATTGTATTTCTCTATCCAGTTTTTTGTTTGTTTTTGGTACTGGTGTTGCACCTGAATGTTGGGCAAGCATTATATCAGTGATCTAAATCCCTAGCCTTTTCTTTATTTATTTTAATAGAGGGTCTTGCTAAATTGCTTGGGACGATGGCCTCAGACTTGCAATCCTCTTGCTTCAGCCTTTTGTGTATCTGGGTTTATAGATATATGCTACCATGTACTTCTAAGAAAGAATTAGATTAGCAAATACTTTTCAGATCTTTGCCTTTTCATTAATTCACTTCTATATCTTTGGTAGAACTGAATTGTTGTCCCAGTTGTAGGCTGTACAACTGGTAGGCTCTGAGTGTTAATTGAATACAAGAAAAACAACAAAATCATCACACATTATTGATTAAGTCTGCCTGCAAATGATGCATAGAAAAACATCTCTGTGACGTCACATCTGCCCTGCTTTTGCTGACTGTAGTTCCTAGATAGGCATTAGGAAAGTATTGATGGGTATGGTTTAACAGCACTGCACTTAGCAAAATAGTAAATCCCACAATAATAGGTTTATTGCTTTTATATTTCCAAATATAAATGAATTTTCTAGAATATTTTCTGCTATTAGGTTGAAATACTTGTTTGAGTAATACTATATCTGCTAGTGGATATAAATGGCGGAGAGAATTATATTATAGTCTGTATATCCTCTGGAATCTATCTCACCATATTGTAGTATTTTTGTAATTATTTTTGAGTTGTAGTTTAATAAATATAGCATATTATCCACAATTTACAATTGCATTTACATAAATCTCTCCTTTTTCTTGACTGAATATGTGTAAATGTTATGAATAAGATTTGAGAGGAACTTTTATGTCATTTTAATGGGCTTATGCATATATTGGATAGCTGAGTTGCAACTTTTAATTTCAGCTTGGAATAAAGAATTTGAAGTAGTGAAATGAATCAGGATGTGTCAGGACAGAATTAAACGCTGCTCATTTTATTTGAGTGATCATACTGTTTTATGGTAAAAAACAGACTGTTTTACTTTAACTGACAATTATTTTGTAGTGAAGAAATATCTTGAAATTATAGGTCATTTTTCAATTTTATATGCATTTCTGTCAGCTTAAAATAATTGCTGATTTGTACTTTCCCTGGGGAAAGAGGTGACAATTACATTATTAACTTTGTAAGAAACATTAATCAGAAGATATATTGCTTAGAAGCACATAGAATATTATAAGGTTTAAATCCTATAATATAAGCTCAGGCAAGAGATAACTAATCGTAAGGTGCTGGGTGTGGTAGTGCAAGTCTCGTGTTCCCGTGCTTGGCCATTGGAGGCAGGAACATTGGGGATTTGGGGCTAGCCTAGGCTATATGTCAACACAAACCAGAAAGATAGACATTCAGAATACTAAACTCCAAACTAAGACAAAACGAAAAGCTCCGGAGAGATAATTTAATTGTAGGAAAAAGTAAAATCTATGTCATATGACTCACACAACCAGAGATGGTGTGCTGCACAGTGAGTACTAGCTTGCATGCTACCAGCAAAAGATACAGGAAGAGTTCAGAGCCTGGAAGGATGGAGCTCTGAGCGTGTTCTGTTTTGGCTTAGGAGACAGTGTTTGAAGGTATTCATCATGCTCATACTGGGGCAATATATAAACTTCCCAGTATTTCCCACAAAACCCCACTCAGATATAGGGCCCTGTTCTCTTACAAATAGGTATAGTGGAGAAGGGAAAGCTAACTGAACTGGTTCTATCTGGGTTTGCTATCGCTAAACCTCTAAGAACTGTATTCTTACTCTTGTTATTCCCAATATCTTCTGAAATTACCATCTTCCTCTGGCCATAGTTTCTTATAGCCAGAAGTTATAATGGTTTTGTAGCACTAACGTCTGTGTCATATGGTGTTAAGGACACTTTTCCTATTTGGACTCATTAGATCTTCACAGGGATCTTATGAAGTCGGTCATACAAGTTTTCATATTTTATAGACAGTTGCATACCTAACTCATATTGCACAGCTAGACAGTGATGGAGGGAGGTAAGTTACGTCCCGGAACCACTGCTTTAACTCTCTATTTTGTGTTACATTGTTTGAGATTAAAGAGTTAAAAATTTTTGTTATCAATGGTTTTGTGTTTGTTTGTTTTACTGCTGAAGAGTGAATCTGGAGCCTCACACATACCAGATGAGCTCTTTACCACTAAGGTGTATTTTCTTGCCACTTCTTTCACTTTGTATTTTGAGGCAGTCTCATTAAGTTACCCAGGCTGGGCTTTACTTCATTCACTCTGTAGCTCAGACAGGTCTTGACCTTTAAGTCCTCTTGCCTAAGTCCTAGAATAGGAATAACAGGGATTGCAAGCCCCAGTCACCAGACCCAGTGTTTTCTGTGCTGCAAACATTTGTTTCAACAATGTTGTGAAGGTTACCAAGACAGCTTGATCAGTAATTTAAAAAAATTCCACTAGAGGTCAGTCTATTACCTGGGAATATTAATATTGTTGCTTTCTCTTCAAAGTGAAATTTTTGTTTATTTAAGAAGTATGTTATGGAAGAGACTAATGTAGCTGAATAAATTTTGAGTTATAAAAATAGTCAAAAAAATTTTCATGTGAGGTACTGGGGATCAAACTTGAAGCTTTACAAATGCTAGACGATCACTCTGCCACTGAGCTGTACCCTGAGACCTCAGAGTCATCTTGACAGAAGCAAAAGCATGCACGACTATTATAAGATCCAATATTGGCTCAATAGATTATATTTGCAGAATTCAATCAAGGTACCCTGGTGAAATGACGTCTGGGATAGAAAGACTACTTATTGACCTTGATCTTTGTTTTCTATAAATTACTCACATTAAATATTAAAGCAGGTTTTTCATTACTATTATTTCAAATTTCTCTTCTTGACTCATTTAATCAGTCAAGGCTGTAGGACATTCCCAGGGGGTAATGAAGCAGTGAAATTATTTGTTGCCCACTGAAGATACTCTGATAATTTTAGGGCAACATGAATATAATCTTTTATTTTCTTAAAAATAGAATTTTATTTCTCAGCACCTATGTTTAAAAAAAATAACATGATGTTGGGATTAAGAAGATAATAGTCTTTCTTTTGAAGCAACATTTTGAGTTTACCTCTGTGTTTGTGAAAGCAGTGTTTTATTGTGGAGGCATTACACATAGTTATTTGTAAGGTCTAGTTGGTACAGAGTAATTACCCACTTGCTCATGATGTAAGTCATGGTTCTGGCTACTTTAGGTTAAATAAAACCTTTTAGTCAGCCTTCAAACTAACTGAAACAATCTCACTTGACTCCAGATTTGTCACACTGAAAATGAATGACATCGTGCAGAAGAGGCTAGAACAAGGAGGGGAGCTATACACAAGAGGTTGTAGAACTGGATGGTCAGTGAGTTAAAGCCATGGCATATTGAGTGAAGTGAGGAATGGGGAGGTCTTACACACAGAGGTCTGCAGAGCAGACAGGACAGTAGAATTATGGACAAACAAGTTGCCTCTAAGACCAAGAAGTCTCCAGAGGCAGCAGAGAACACATGAAGAGGAAGACAAGAGCTAGTGATTTCTCAGCAGACTTATCCCTGCTCTCCCAGCCGCCATGGCAGGAGCTTTGGTGTACTCTCCCCTTTTCTCCTTGCAGTAACCATATGGTAGGCAAATCCCCTTTTTACAGACAAGTTGGATGAAGCTCAAAGAGTTTCAAGAACTTACTAAACTGAGATTTGAACCCAGGGCTTGTGACCCAGCTATGAAACTCTGTCTCCTTGTCCGCTTTCTAGTTTGCTCCTGTTTTCCCCACTCTTGTCTGCAATAAAGATAGCTGTAGGGGCTTACATCTAGTGTGAAATTAACCCCACAGGTAAACCTCAGTTACAACAAAAGCAGAGGGTTATAACTTCTGCAGGGAGGCAGATTGGGGATATTTTTGTTAAAAATTGGAAGTTTCTCCCCACAAGGACCTCCGTGCTCTGATTAGATGGATGGTGATGGACCTGTTGCCTGCACTTCTCACTACTTTGTTGTTTCCCCTTCTTCTGAAATCCTCTAATTATCTTACTAGGTGTTCCCTCTGTTGGCTTCATTTTTCATAAATGACACTCTTGGAGGTGCCTCTCAAGGACTTTGCAGAGTCTTAATAGGCAGCGCAGTGGGCCAGCCAGCACAGTGGGCCAGCCACCAGGGCGGTTGAGGGATCACGGGTTGGGCTGCATGGACTTTTGTCACTTTACTTTTACACCTGCAGGCAGCAGTGCTTCTGAGACCTTTCTGTCTTTTAAAGATAGCTTTGATCCTAGATCTCTTTCTGCTTGGCATATGTTTTTGAAGAGGTGAGGACAGAATGTCAGCTTTCTTCTCCCAAAGGCACTGGTTGCTGAATTTCCCCTGTAATCCAGGACTTTCATCATTCCCTCCATGTTGATGGTTACACTAGACCTGGTGAATAGCATTGATCTTTTGTTTTTTGACCCAAGTGACTGGTTAATGGTAAAAGGTCCATCAGCTGAGAATGCTTTAATCAGGCCCTCTTTTCTTCTTTCTTTTCTTTTCCTTTTCTTTTTGTGGTTGAGTTAAGGTCTATCTTCGGTCAACTGCAAAAAGTCTTTCCCAAGTTTTTTTTTTTTTTCTTTCACTTTTTTCTCCTGAAGTTGCTTAAAGATGATACTAGAAGGAATACATCCGGGTTACACCAGGGCAAGCAAATGGAAAGCAGTTCTCTTTAAATGAATTTTACTCTCTTGGGCCAAACTTTGATTTGTTTTGACAAAATAGCACAAAATTCTTAACCTCGAAATATAGGGTAGCACCAGATCCCCAAGTGCCAGAGCTGCTCTGCAGAAAAGGCCCACTGGAGCCTCACGGCAGAGTGCCTGCTTTCTTCTGGAAGGACCTGGGCATGAAATTTTTATATCTGCTCTTAATTTGCAAGTGTCAAACATCTTTTGTTTTGTTTTGTTTTGTTTTACCTCTTTGCTATTTTATACAGAAAGAAGCAGTTAGACATGAAATACTTAAGCACCCTACAGCCGATCTGGTAGCTCACTTCCACCAGCAACCTTCCTCCTCAACAAGCTTTCTAGAGCTTTCATGATTTCTTTACTTTCTTTATGTGCAGCTAAGGCCGTATCACAAACATAAATATAATCACACCACCCATTACCTAGACCAATTTGCCATTTTACATTTGCTCTTTCAGTAGAGCTGCACATCTTTAGTTTATGAGCCCCAAAGATCTGGTCCTTCTGACTTATGGACAATGGTGTAGTCTGTAGTGCCTTTTCATAGGCTAAATGGGAACTCTGACTTTCTCAGGACACTCCTTTACAAAATGTTCTTCCTTTTCTGAAGAGAACATATTACTGTCATTTGCATCACTGCTTGGATAGCTTTTTTGGTAAATTCTAGTGTAATTATATCTTAAATGACCAGGTTCATTGAGTTATTCTTAAATGTTTTTACTTTTCCTTTTATTAAAAATAGGCTTTTTCCTCACCATCTTTTTAAACAGCAGCATTTGGTTTTACCCTAGGACCCTGGGCTATCTAGTCTCAGGTTCTTGGTTATCTAAGCAGTGTTGATTATAGGTTCCATCTCATGGAGTAGGCCTTAAGTCAAATCAGACGATGGTTGGTTACTCCCACAGCTTTGTGTGCCACTATTACACTAGCACATCTTGCAGATAGGACACCAGTATAGATCAAAGGGTTTATGGATATATTGGTGTTTACATTTCTCCTCTGTTAGTATGCAGAGCACCTTTCTGTACTAAAGATGCAAGCCCACTTGGGTGAAGGCTCTATCTATGTAGACCCCAGGTGGCGTTCTCTATGTTCAATGATTTTATGTATGTGTTGTCTTCAGCAATGGCACCTTGCTTCAGCTTGTGGAGAGCAACCAATATTCTTGGCAACATTCTGGGTTGTTTGAGATCCCTTTGGGGAACAATAGATGCAACCCAATCCTTGTACTGGAAGACTCATTTGGTGGCAAGAGCGGTCTAGTTGGGATTCTGTCTACCTCGTCATTTGAAGATTTCATGTAGATCCCCTTCATACCTCTATCTCTATCTCTATCTCTCTATCTCTCTATATATTTTGTAAACCTTCTACTGTATATGATTTTCATACTACTCTTCAACTAACCTCTAGTTTTAGCCTCCTTTCTGTATATTTCCTCCTCTGTTCCAGACATCCCCTCATCTACCTATAACTATCTTATTTCCCTTTCCCAGGGAGCTCTTACACCTACTTCCTCCATCCAGTCCCTTATCCTATACCTAAGCTCTATGTTATACCTAGCTTGGCTATCATTGACTTAACAGCTAATACCCTCATATAAGTGAATACACACCATATTTGTCTTTTCGGGTCTGATTACCTTACTCGGGATGATTTTTTTCTAGTTCAATCTATTTACTGCTGAATTTCATGATTTGTTTTTTTAAATGGCTGATTAATATTTCATTGTGTAAATGTGCTACATTTTACAAATCCCTTCATCTAGGTTGTTTCCAGTTTCTGTCTATTATGAATAGAGCAGCAGTGAACATGGTTGATCAAGTATCTCTGTGGTAGGATAAAGCTTCCTTTGCATATATTCCCAAGAGTGATATAGCTGGATTTGGTGGTGTTGTTTATTGCTTCGCTTTCCAAGACAGAATTTCTTTGTATATTCCTAGCTATGTTGAAACTAGCTCTATAGACCAGGCTGGTCTTGAATTCACCAAGATCCAACTGCCTCTGCCTCCCAAGTCTTGTCACCATAGCCTGGTGTTATAGCTGGATCTTGAAGTAGATTGGTTCCCATCTTCCTGAGGAACTGCCACATGGATTTACATAGTGGCAAGTTTGCAGTCCCACCAGCAATACATGAATGTTTCCTTTATTCCTCATCCTTGACAGCATGATCTGTCATTTGTTTTATTGATCTCAGCCATTCTGATGGGTATAAGATGAAATCTCAAAGTAGTTTTGATTTACATTTTATTGATGATTAAGGATGCTGAACACTTCTTTAAGTGTTAAGTATTTCTCAGCCATTTGAGTTTCTCTTTTGAGAATTTTGTTTAGATCTGTACTTCATTTTTAATTGGGTTTTCTTGATGGCTAATTTCTGAGTTCTTTATATATTTTGGATATTAATCCTCTATCACATGTGTAGTTAGTAAATATTTTTTCTCATTCTATAGGCTGTTGATTCATCGGAACAATGGCATTCTTAGGTGTACAAAAGTTTCTCAGTTTCATGAGGTACTTATTTATTAATTGTTGATTAGTGCCTATACTACTGGTATCCTGTTCAGAAAGCCTTTTCCTGTGCCAGTGAGTTCAAGACTATAGTCATTTTCTCTTTTATCAGGGTCAGTGTATCTGCTTTTTTAAAAAAATCCCTTTACACCCCAATTTCCTCTTCTGCTTCCCCCTCCCATAATCCATCCCCCTCTCCTTCTCCTCTGAGAGAATGGGGGCTCCCCTCTAAATATTCCCCCATCCAGGCACATCAAGTCTCTGCAGGGCTAGTTACTTTTCCCATTGAGACCAGATAAGACAGTTGAGTTAGGGGAATGGATTCCACAGACAGGCAACAGCTTTAGGGACAGCCCCTGCTACAGTTGTTCTGGACCCACATGTGCTACATATATATTGGGGAGCCTAGGTTCAGGTGGTTTATGCTTCCTGGTTGGTGGTTCAGTCTGAGAGTCCCCAAAGGGTCAAGGTTAGTTGACTCTGTTGGTCTTCCGGTGGAGTTTCTATCCCCATTCACAGCCCTCAATCCTTCCCCCAACTCTTCCATAAGAGTCCCCAGTCTCCATCCACTGTTTGGTTGTGGGTCTCTGCATCTGTCTGAGTCAGCTGCTGGGTGGAGCCTCTCAGAGGACAGCCTTGCTAGGCTCCTGTCTGCAAGCATAACAGAGTATCATTTGTAGTGTCAGGGACTGGTGCTTGCCCATGGGATGGGTCTCTAGTTGGACTGGTTATTGGTTGGCCATTCCCTCAGTCTCTGCTCCATTCCTTGTCCCTGCATTTCTTGTAGGCAGGATAAGTTTTGGGTCAAGAGTTTTGTGGGTAGGTTGGCATCCTTATCCCTCCATTGGGGTTTCTGCCTGGCTACAGGAGGTGGCCTCTTCAAGTCCCAGATCCCTACTGTTGTGAGTCTCAGCTTAAGGTCACCTCCATTGATTCTTGGGAACCTCCCTTATCCTAGGTCTCTGGCATGTCATCAAGATGCCCCTGCCATTGCCAGCAGCAGATTTCCATTCATTCTTATGGCCATCTTGCCATCTCTCCTATCTCTCCCTACACCTGATCCCAAACTCCCATTCCCCTCCTTCTCCCTCCCACTCAGTTCTTTCCTTTCATCTGCTTCCTACAACTATTTTATTCCCCATTTTGAGTGAGATTCAAGCATCTTTGTTTGGGCCTTCCTTCTTGCTTATCTTCTTTGGGTCTGTGGTATTCTGTATTTTATGGCTAATATCCAGTTATAAGTGAGTACATGCCATGCATGTCATTTTGGGTTACCTTACTCAGGATGATAATCTCAAGTTCCATATATTTGCCCGCAAAATTCATTATGTCTTTGTTTTTAATAGCTGAATAGTATTCCATTATGTAGATGTACCACATTTTCTTTATCCATTTCTTCAGTTGAGGGACATCTATGTCGTTTCTACTTTCTGAGTCTGAGATTCCATCTTATACCTGTTAGGATGGCTAAGATAAAAATCTCAAGTGATAGCACATGCTGGTGAGGATGTGGAGTGAAGGGAACATGCCTCCATTTCTGGTGGGAGTGCAAATTGTTCAACAACTTTGGAAATCAACTTGTCGGTTTCTCAGAAAACTGGGAATAGTTCTGCCTCAGAACCCAGCTATATCACTCCTGGGCATATATCCAAAAGATGTTCTACCATACCACAGGGACACTTGCTCAACTATGTTCATAATAGCTTTATTAATAATAGCCAGTGTATTTGGTTTCATGCTTAGGCCTTTAGTCGATTTGGAGTTGTATTTTGTGCAAGAGTGATCTATATAAGTATGGATCTGTTTGGACCGTTCTATATGGAGCCACCCAATTTAGCCAGTACCATTTGTCCCACATGCTTTCATTGACAGCAAGTTCAGTATTTATCTTTTGAGGACTCTCAGTCTGTGTGCTGTGTAAGAACATGGAGATGCCAAGAAGGGTTGAATTTGTGTGCCAGGTGGAGAGTGAACTAGAAACATGGTAGATTCCATTGACGTGCTGGGGAAGGTTGCTGCTTGTCTTAGTTAGGGTTTCTATTGCTGTGAAGAGACACCATGACCACAGCAACTCTTATGAAGGAAAACATTTAATTGGGGTTGCTTAAAGTTTCAGAAGCTTTGTCCACTAATTTCATGGCTGGAAGCATGATGACATGTAAGCAGACATGGTGCTGGAGAAGGAACTAAGAGGTCTACATATTGATCTGAAGGCAGCAGGAAAAGGACTGAGACACATATCCTCCAACAATGCCACACCTACTCCAACGAGGCCACACCTTCTAATAGTGCCACTACCCATGAGCCTATGGGGATTATTTTCTTTAAAAACCACCACACTGCCACTCATGTACTATTTCTGGTGACCTTTCTGAGCTGCAGAATGCACGTCTTGTATTCATATTCATACACATTTATATTAACATACTTAGTCATTTTTCTAAGGTATAACCTGTGTCATGGGAGTTGCATTCTTAGAGTTCCTTTTCATTATGACCATTTGGGCTGGTTTAAACTCAGACTTAGTGAGAATTTCATGCCATTTGTGTCTCTTTCCCTGAATCACTGATCTGGGCCATGTTAGGTTTATCTGAGCAGGATTCTCCAGCTTTGAATCCCAAGAACATTCTCAGAAGGCTAATTGGTGGTGTATCCCAAGAATGCATGTAGCTATTATGGGTTGGACACCCAGAACAAGTTCTGTGACTTTCAGAGACAGGGTCCTTTATCATTTTGCAGTCTGTCACTCAAGGTGAGGAAGTCACTTAAGTGACTCTTTACAAAATAAAGAAGATGAGTTTTAGGAAGACTTTCCTCTCCCAGAACTGAGAAAAGCAGCTCAGGGATTTTCCACCCAAATCCCCACTTCTTGAGTACTGTAATCTCTGCTTAAACCACCACCTTCTATTCACTGTCCTGATATCCTTGTGATCATTTGCTTATAAGGGCATTCTGTATCTGCCATCACAATATAAGGTCTTAGAATATGGGGACTAATTTCTATTGTTGTATCTTCAGTGCATCTCAGAGTGCCTTGTGCAGAGGTGGCATGCCAGATGTATTTGATAATGAGCAGGTTCTAAGTTTCAGAGTAGATAATCTAAGATATCAGAAGTTACTCAGAAAAGTAAAGGTAGGCCTGCCATATTTCTGTTATGAAACTAATAGGAAATCATCAGATAGAATGAACATGTATTTAATTTTGTTTCAAAGAAAAAATAATCCATGAAATGAGGAAATAGTTCAATTCATTATAGACTGGTACGTTTGGAGTCTATAAAATATAGACCAAATCAATGGAAGAGGCTAGAAACTGATGCTTCTTTACATTTTAAACAGTGAAAATTTTACTAAAACCAAGTGAGAAAATTCTAATCCTGTGAAGTCTGAGTTGAAGGCAGGTCTCAGGGAAGACTGGAAAAGCCTCAACAGAGTCAGTGTGGTGTCTCAGTAGTGAGAGAGGTGAGACCAAGGGGTAGTATTTTTTTTTATACTTCTCTTCTAACTTATAAGAGAAAGAAAGAAGAAAGCATAACACTGAGCATTGCACAACTTGACCATATTCAGATGAACAGAAATGAAAGAACAAGAAATTAACTCACCCAAGTTGAGTAACCTATTATTTTAAGCAAAAAGATCACATACACTTCGGACTAAGAATCCTCCTGGACTGGAAGTGACATACCCTGTAATCTCAGCAGCTCAGGAGGAAGAGGCAGGATGGCCAGCAGTTCAAAGTCATTCTTGGCTATATAATGAGTTTGAGTCAATTTTAGGATAAATTAGACTCTGTCTCTCTCTGTCTCTCTGTCTCTCTGTCTCTGTCTCTGTCTCTGTCTCTCTCTCTCTTTATCTCTCTCTCTCTTTGTCTTTCACACACACACACACACACACACACACACACACACACACACACAAATAAACCAAAACAAAAAAAGAAAAGAAAAAAAACCATTAAAAAATCCCCAAATTCTGGGAATATAACATAGTTGTTAGTGCTTGTCTAGCATACACAAAGCCCATGATTTGATCCCTAGCACTTCCTTTTTTTTTTTTTTTAAAGATTTATTTATTATATGTAAGTACACTGTAGCTGTCTTCAGACACACCAGAAGAGGGCATCAGATTTCATTACAGATGGTTGTGAGCCACCATGTGGTTGCTGGGATTTGAACTCAGGTCCTTCAGAAGAGCAGTCAGTGCCCTTAACCGCTGAGCCATCTCTCCAGCACCACCCCCCCCAGCACTTCCTAAAACCAGACATGATGGTACGTGCATGTTGTAGTAACACAAAGGAGGCAGAGTGTTCAAAGTCCACTTTTGGTATATAAAGACTTAGAGGTCACCATGAGCTAGAGACTCTGCTGTAAAGAAACCAAACTAAGCCTAACCAAACTTAAACAAAAAGCAAAATAAAACCGTCCAATAAAAAATGCACTCAAACAAAACAAACCCTACAACCACCACTACCAATAATAAAGCAATAAAAACAAATTATAAATTGTTTTAGAAAATATTTCAGAAAAAATATTCACTTAAAGAAATTGAAAAGAAACATAAGATTTTTAATAAATAAATGAATTAATTATAAAATGAATTAATTAAAAACTTGAATGAAGCATTAGATACAGAGGATGATGGTAGTGAAGGGTAAAGGAGGGAATGTGGGGAGGGACAATTACCACTAAAGCCCATTTGAAAAACCACACAGAAATCTATCATTGTAGAAGTGTCCTCAAATATATGCATATATGAAAGGAATTTAAATGAGTCACCTAATAATAGGGGAGACAATGTTCTAACTAAACATCTTATACTGCCAAGTAAAACCTCCTGTACCAGGTTATGTCTTGTTGAGTTGTTGGCCAAAGGGGTTTTATGGAAACTCCACAACAGCGAGGATATTTCCAAGGTTTTTGGTTACTTTCCACAACCTAATGGTAAAGTCTTACTTCTGAAGACAACACTTATGTATGCCATTGAACACAGGGCAGCTGAGTTGGTGCCTAACTAGAAGCTTCACCCTTTTTGACTAGTGTTCATGGTATTGGAAGGTACATAAAAGGTACTGGAGAAGAAAGGCAATGGTCAGTATCATCCAGCTATAAACCCTGTGACTTACCTCAGTGACATACCTGCAAGATGTACTGGTACAACAGTGGAACAAATGTTATGGGAGTGATCAAACACTTTCTGGTTGTATTTAAGCCTTCTGTATGAGATGGAACCCATACCTGACAATATTAAAGTGGCCAAAAACCTGAGACTAGATAGGTCATGGGCCTAGGGGAAAACCCAATATATTATTCTGCTTAAGGAGCATAGCAATAAGATGACTTCTAATAACGTACTTCTATACACATAGATCAGTGCCTTGCTCAGTCATCATTAGGGAAGCTTCTTGAAGTATATGGAAACTAACCCAGAGACCCGTAATTGGACAATATGCAGAGAATGGAACACAGTCTTTTTATTTTTTTAAAGATTTATTTATTTTATATGAGTACCCTGTTGCTGTCTTAGACATACCAGAAGAGGGCATTTGGATCCCATTACAGATGGTTGTGAGCCATGTGGTTGCTGGGAATTGAACTCAGAACCTCTGGAAGAGCAATCTGTGCTCTTAACCACTGAACCATCTTTCCAGTCCCCAGGAACACTCAGTCTTAAATGGGATGTCCGTTTAAGTTCTCCCCCAAGGCTCAGGGTTCTATGCTGAAGAGGCTGTAGAAAGACTGTAAGAGCCATATGTGATGGATGTCTACTCCAAGAAACAAAAGAACTGATGCATATATGAACTCACAGGGACTGTGGCAGCATATAGAAGTTCAAGTTAGATGGGGTCGCAGTAATGAGAGAGGAAAGTAGACTTGGGTTACCAACCCTAACAAGTAGCTCTCTGCAATTGATACCTACTGGCAAAGGAAAAATCAGTTTTCTCCAATGGAGTCAGTCTTTCTTGGTAAATTAGCCACAACTCAGGGCAGACCCCATACCCAGGAGGGCCAAACCAAAATAAGCTCAATGGTATTTTTTTAGACTTTCTCTCTCTCTCTGGTGTGTGTGTGTGGAGTTATTTTCTAAACTTTGTATTTTTTTGCTTATTCATTTTGATTTATGTTTTTGTGTTTTTTGTGTGTAATTTTGTTTTTTTTAATATTTATTTATTTATTTATTTGAGCAATAAAGTTGGATGGGTAGGGAGATGGGAAGAAACTGGGAAGAACTGTGAAAACTGAAAAACATGATTAAAATAAATTGTATGAGGAACTTTAAAAAAAGATAAAACCAACAAAACTGGAATCAAGGGCAGCAAAGTGCTGAGAATCCTGGGATGTGAGGATTTAGAACTGTTGGAAGGCATATGCTGTGAATCCCAGAGGAAGTAGTCTGTCTGCAGTAGTGAGATCCAAATCAACATAGCAGTGCAGAGATCAGAGCTAAATGCTCCTGACTGATGATCTTCAAGTTGAACCTCTCATTCTTCCCAAGGCCCAGCTGCCCTTTTGTATTTCTTACGGTCATATGAGGCACTCAGTTTAAGTTAGGCTTCTGCCATGGGTATAACTAAGAGTTCTACTTATATGTAATAGAACATTATATATAGTAGATCAAAGATTATAACATAAAGGTAAACACAGTCAGAGAAAATCCAGTGTAAGTCCTATGAAATCCATACCCAATACTACTAGAAGAAATGGACAGTAAGGTTTAAGACATGATGGAGGAAAAAAATCTTAAGGAATTAAAGAAAGAGTGTCCAGGGCAAAAGGACAGAGTATTCTAGAAAAACTGCATTTTGAATGAAGTAAAGTAAACTGTGAGATTGTAGGTGGGCAGGCAGAACAATGGAGGAAAATCAGACTGGCTTTGTACATCATTTTGACAAAGCCAGGAGTCAACAAGTCAGTGAATTAGTGTATCCAGTTTTACTCTCTCATTCTCTCCCTCTCTCCTCTTTCCTGTGTATGTGTGTGTGTGTGTGTGTGTGTGTGTGTGTGTGTGTGTGAGTAGGTGGGGGTGTATGGGCAAGGAGATGTCTCACAGATTTGATATCAATCTATTTGATAATCAATCCATTGTTTAGTACAAAAGTAGCAAGTATTGTTCTCAAGCATTCAAAGACTGATCTCTGCAAAAACCACCTTCTTGAATCAAAGGTACAGTCTAAGGGATAAGGAGAGGCATGTGGAAATGGAGAAGCAGAAGTCTGAAAGGACTGTCAGGGCATCTGGAATCTATTTAGATGTTGACTAACTCAAGTAAAACTGCCTCAGTGAAAATAGAAAAATGCAAAGACTCTAAACTTAACAATGAGGAGAGGGTTTATTCAACCCGATAAAAAGTGGGGGAAACAGAACAGGTTAAGATTTGGTTATGGTGAATTCTTCAGAGTCAGTAGATACAGCCCAATGATGGTGAATTTGCTTGTGTGCTAATCATGGTCCAGCCACAGACTAGGCTATGAATCCTGTGAGCTTGTGTAATACAGACTCTGCACCTTGTAGAGTTGTTTGGAGGATTAGATGCAGAAATGTATGTGAGGTGCTTAGAACTGTGCTCACAGTAACCAGTCAATAACAAATTATTGCTTAGTATTTTCATTTTATGAATAAAACACAGATTAATAGTTTTGTGATCTTGGGACAGAGAAGACCTTTGTAAGTGTAAAACTAAACCCAGTAAGGAAGAAATAGAGGGAAAGATTAATAATTTGACTTCATAAAAATGAAAAGTTTTTACATGGTAAAGTCATCATGATAAAAATCAATTATCAAGTAGTCCAGTGGGAGGAACAGTTGCAATGTATTTGACAGAGTAGCAATTGGTATCGTTAATACTGAGGGATCACTGATAAGTTGACAAGAATATGAGCAAAAATCAATGGGAACAGCTGTTTTACAGAAAATGAAAAGTTGAAAAAGTAGTCCCACTTATAATGAATGAGATAGAAATTTAAGAAGAGTAAAATTAAGGAGGTGCTATTTTTCATTCTTCACGTTGGTGAGTATGAACATGCTTGGGTATTTCTAATGGTGCTATGAAAGAAACACTTTAATCCATTTTTTTCTCTATTTAAAAATGGAGGTATAGATTAAACCTAAGGCCTCATGTATGCTAGGTAAGTGCTCTACTGCTGGTCTGTAGCCCTAGAAGTCTTCCTTTGTATTTTCAGGCAGGGTATCACTAAGTTGTCCAGGCTGCCTTTGAATTCACTCTGCTTCAGACTCCCAAATGGATGGTATTACATGCCTGCACTACCAGCAATGGCTTCCTATTCTTTGTTGAGGGGAAGTTTGCATTTGCCAAAGTTGTGGGTGCTTATTATTTTCTTCTATTTCTGCAGTGCTACTGCTAAGAATAAATTCTCCAACTATATTTATCTTTTTTTTTTCCCGTTTTTTCGAGACAGGGTTTCTTTGTATATAGCCTTGGCTGTCCTGGAACTCACTCTGTAGACCAGGCTGGCCTTGAACTAAGAAATCCACCTGCCTCTGCCTCCCAAGTGCTGGGATTACAGGCATGTGCCACCACTGCCTGGCTCAACTATATTTATCTTAATGTACAAATATCTAGATAAAGAATCATTAGTAACAGAAGCAAAGTGGAAATTTACTTGACCATTGAGATGACTTGTTAGAAATCTTGTACATCCTAAAACATGTGTAAGTATATTCAGTTTGCCCCCTCTGTGCCTTATATTTCTGTGAATCTTGACTCTATGGATTTAATCAATGGAATGTATTTGAGAAAAGTCACATTTGTAGTGTCTACATTGAGACTTTGTCATTTTTCCCTAACCAACACAGTGTAACAACCATTTATAGAATTACATTGTGTTAGGTATTATAGATAGCCAGTAGAAAAAGTATATTGGGGGATACAAACACTGCATCATTTTCTATAAGAGACTTGAGCAGTCATAGATTTTTGTTATAGGGGATTCTTCATGGATACTAATTATATCGGTAACAATAAAATGTTAGTCTCTAATGCCTAGGGGAAAAGTTACATGAAATTAGGTACAACATGAACTTATTCACTAAAATGAATATATAATTTATGTTTATATTGCATAGAAAATTTCTAGAATGTTATATGAGTGCAGAGAAAGTAGTGGCCTCTGAGGCATGAAAGGAGTGGAGATGCTGTGGACTCCCATTTTCATTTGATGTGCTCTGGACTTTTCTAATTTCTTTTCTTCTCTCTCTCTCTCTCTCTCTCTCTCTCTCTCTCTCTCTCTTTCTCTCTCTCTCTTTCTCTCTCTCTCTCTCACTTTGAGTGTGTGTGTGAGTGTGTGAGTGTGTATGTGTGTGTTTAATTGCTAGTGTGAGTGTGCAGGGTGTGTATACATATATGTGTAGAAGTCAGAAGTTGATGTCTGGTGTCTTTGTCAATCATTTCCCATCTTAGGTTTTGAGACATGATTCTTACTGAATCTGGAGCTCAGTAACTCAGCTATGCTGGTTGGCTAAGGAGCTCTAGGGATCCATCTGTCTCTGCCACCCCACCCCAGCTCTGCATTCTAGGCATGTGCTGCCACACTTGGCCTTTTTTTTAATGTGGGTGTTGGGGATCAAACTCCAGTCCTAATAGTTTCATAACAAGCACTTTATCTACTAAGCCATCTTCTTACTCCCAACCATTCTAACTTCTATTATATGAATTAGAGTTTTAAGGTAACCCAAATCAAACAAAAATAATATTGCAGTTGGTGGTGTCTGTGCTGACTTTGAAAACTGAATTTAATATTTAGGGAATAAAATTATTTAAATATCAAAATAAATCCATTGAATAAGACCCTGTATGGTATAACACACGTAGGTAAAAGCTCTTAGTACTTGTGCTACAGATCATCCCTCATCATCTGTGAACAGGAGCAGGCACATCTCCCTGGAGGCTAGCCTTCCTAATTAAAACCAGATGAAGTGAGATCTAGTGAGCAGTAGATCCACTGCTTGCCCACTGCTGTGCTACTACATCAGCAACTACCAGCAAGGGCAGGAAAAAGCTGTTGCTAAGGTTTGTGAGCTTGGCCTCACTACTTGTTGGCTTCACGCCTGGTTTATCATGACAGTGGTTGCTGAAAGTCTTGGAAATATTTGACCAGGTGATGGTACAAATAGCACCAGGGAAAGATCATCTTCCTAAACAGAAGTTAGCGTCGATGAGATGCTGTTTCCCTGTGATGTTGGAACGATTTGAAGCTATGTACTTGCCACGGTCAGGGCAGTGACCTTATGAAGAGTGTGCTCGTGGACATGCAGACCTCAACATTTTCTAGAATTTGCACATATAGTCTATATATATCTACTTATGAATTTGACTTTTTTTCCATTTTGAGAACCTCTTATTTCTCAAAGCTTGATGATTCCATTGGGGGCAACATCAGAGCACAGGCATGATTATGGTATTTACTTAAAACCATCAGTTTGAATCTGAAATCCTTAAGATATTTTTAAAAATGGTAACTTCATTGGGATGCAGCTGACATATTAGGAAACAATTTGAACATTAAATGAATGTCAGTACCTTCAGTGAGGAAACCCTAGCTTAACACACATTGCTGGGCCCAGTAGAACCCAGCAGCCGGAAAACAAGACCCACACCTACCAGAACATGCATAGTATCTACAAGGGGCCTCAGTTTACCACTGTGCATTGTAAGCCATGTGCTTCCTTTCTCTGGTATTAGGCCTTTCCCTTTGATTTCAAATAGCTTGACATCCTACTAGCATGTCAAAATAAACTCACCCCACACCCAAAATACACTTCATATCCTTTTAAAGGTAAGGAGCTGTGTATTTTTGTTTGTTTCCTTACAATTCAATATGTTTAAAGCTGTGGTATTATATTAATTCAGCTCCTATGTAATATGTGTGCTCCCAACACTAGCCTGTGTTCCTAACTGCTCCCACCATGAGTCTTATATTTCTGTTGTGTGAGTTTTACACAGTGTAATGATCTTTGAAACTAGGTATCTGCTTCAGCAAAGCTGCCTGTTTCCTTGAACAATTTTCTGTTGGTCTTTTTCCCCTTTCAATTGAAGTTTATGTATTCAACCTGATGTATAAAATCCAATTGCATAAACAACCTTAAATGAGTGATGGAAATTGCATTTTCCCTTTGGTGCAGGCACTCTGTTGTGCCAAGTTAGTTCAGCATTTCCAATTTTATACCAAGTTCTCTAGATCCTTACTGACAGCTGGATTGGCCTTCCCAGTTCATGTGTACCAGCAAATTGAGTGATTTTTCTAAATTACAGTTTTGTGAAGGGCAGCACCTTGAAATAAGGCCTCAGATGGCTCAGGCTGAACTTTGTGAACTTCTCTAGACTTCTGTGACTTAAAGTACATTATGTTGCTAGTCTTCTCAATGCTTACCACACTAGGAAAACCTCACACCATCACATGCTACATAAGCACCATGCGATGGAAATGGATTCATTTGAATTCTTTGTGAAAAAGCTGGGTCTGAGTTAGCCCCCACTTACTCTCACCCCTCTTCTAGTGGTGATTTAGGTTAAAAAAATCAAATTGAATGTTGAAGTTCTTGTAGCATTTCTGACATGGTATTCATGGATCAAGGATCCATAAGTCTATACTCACTGTCTTTATAGCAACCCACAATGCTTGCTTTCTACCCCAGCATTTTCCTTATTCTAGCACATGCTATTTGCACTGTGAGTTATCTCCACCAAGACCTGGGTGATAGAAAAGCACACTGTGACATGAACATTTGCTTTACTGTTTCCTTTGTAGAAGCTCAGGGTTTCACTCTCAGTTTAGCACATAGGAGTTTAGCTTTGAGTTGAAATGCAAGATTTCTGTAAATTTTCACGTTGAAATAAAGTCTCTTCGCTCAAGCACATACACCAAAGCACATATCTCCTCTTCATTAATCCCTCTTTCCAGGAGGATCTCACTATTTAGTCAAGGCTGGCCTCTACCTCACGATCTTCCTCCATATCCAGCCACTTATTAGAACAAATATTTATTAAGTTCCTGCTATATGTTATATAATTTTAGACTCTGGAGAGTACCATGATGAACAAAAACACAGTCCTCTCTACTATCTAGCAAAGGACACAGACTTCAATTAATTAGTGACCAAATTATCTAACTACAAATTGTATAAGTGCCTTGAAGAGAAGTGAAAGCGTCTTTGGAAGGGAGAAACAGGGGACTTGGTTTGGATAAATGATTTAGAAAAGGCCTTTCTGAGGAAGTGACATTTCAAACAGAGACCTACAGGATGAAGGGTTTACCGGAAGGGAAAGGGGGTGGAAGGATTTCCAGGCAGAGGCAAGAGTCTTTGTGATATCATTTTATAGTACTTATGACCTTTTTAGATGCTTATATAATTAGGTACTAGTCTATGAGTGAGACAGTTTATAGAGCTGGGTTACTGAAAAGATGCATATAAATTACATTTTTATAAATGAATTCCTGAATTCCTGCAGGCTTAGATTATATTCACTGTGCTGTATCATCTGCATTTGATTGATGTTCAGTTACTTCAATTACTGCTAGATTGATCTTTCTAAAGCACAACTTTGATGATGCTTTTTCTTGCTTAGAAATCTTTACCAGCTCCCCAATTACCCAATAAAATCTAGACTTCTCAGCTCCTGGTCATGTCCTCCCAAATTGGCTCTGGTCTCTATAGCCCGCTTTAGCTTTAATTACTCCTGTCTCAGCTGCTGCATGACTTCTGAATGAGGAGGGCTGCTTTCCCATGCCCGCCTTTCCCTACAGCCCTTCCAGTTCACTTCCCTTGTAGGAATGTCCAAATCCTGTGTTTATTCCCAGGCCATTGCCATCCCCTATTGCCATTCCATCTCCAGGTCACTTTCTCACTCTCTCTCTCTCTCTCTCTCTCTCTCTCTCTCTCTCTCTCTCTCTCTCTCTCTCTCTCTCTAAGACAGGGTTTCTCTGTGTAGCCCCAGCTGTCCTGGAACTCACTCTGTAGACCAGGCTGGCCTCGAACTCAGAAATCCGCCTGCCTCTGCCTCCCAAGTGCTGGGATTAAAGGTGTGCGCCAATACCGCCTGGCCGATAAACCATAATCTTATACATTTAATGAGTATAGTGCTTGTTTTGATATAGTGTGGAATGGCAAAATCAAGCTAATAAAGAAATCGGCTACCTTACCTATCGTTTTTTTGTGTGAAACAATGAAATTTACCCCAATATTGAAGTCTACACTACAGTATTACTTCATGCAGTTACCCTGATAAGTAATACATCTCTAAACTTACTCTGGTCTGACACTTCAATACACTTTGATCAATAACTAACTCCCTGTTACCTTCTTCTCCCATCTTACCCCGCAGTCTCTGATAATCATCATTTTACTTTCTATCTCTGAGAGTTGGACTTTTTCAGACTCATAATTTAGCAAGATTATTTAAATTTTAAAAACAGGTTTGTGTGTGTGTGTGTTGTACACGTGCCAACTGCATATATTGGCTAGAGGAGGACACCATGCACCTGGCAGTTTTCTACATAGGTTATCAGGCTTGGCAGCAAGTGCATTTATCTGCTCAGCCATCTTGCTGGCCTTGAGAGAACATGCAGTCTTTGTATTTCTGTGAATTGCTTATTTCACTTAGTACAATGTCCTCCTAATATATCAATGCTGTAAATGACAGCATTTGTTCGAGGTTTAAATAGTATTTCCTTGTGAGTATAAAGGTGTTCTTTGACTTGGGATGACAATTGAAAACACTGAGCATTGAAAATGCATTTGATACACCAGATCTATGAAGCATTTTCTTTTTTAGGGGTTTTATTGCTGTGGTAAAACAGCATGACCAAAAGCAACTTGGGGAGGAAAGGGTTTATTTGAGCTTACAACTCTCAGGTCGTAGTACATTATCAAAGAAAGTCAAGGTAGGAGCCTGGTGGTGGGCAGGAGCTGAATCAGAGGCATGGATGGGTGCCACTTCCTGGCTTGCTCTTCATGACTTTATCAGTCCACTTTCTTACAGTATCCAGGGCCAGCAGTCCAGGTGTGGCACAGCCTAGAATGAGCTGGGCCCTTCCATATCAATCATCAATCAAGAAGATGCTCCAGTATCTGGGATCCACACATAATCTTCTGGGCTTCTCAAAACAAATTGTGTCACTTTTGCAACTCTTCCCTCTATAGTACTCTAGGTTCTTGTTGACTTCACTCTACAGCTGATGTTATTCTCAATGCTCATCCAATGGACTGACATCTTCAATAAACAGGGTTCTGCTGAAATGAGGCTTCATTTCCCCTTCCTCTCATATACTCCTTTCATGGTAGCAAGTCTTACTTGTTCTGCCTGACATGACCAATTCCAGGTGGGTCTAATGTACAACCGTGACTATCGCTATAACACAAGTTCTTGAAGTTATCATGGAGAACACAAGATATTGAGATGCCAGAGCTGTGGTATGTCTGCTCAAATAAACTGCTTTCAGGGATTAAAACCAGCTAAAGAGAAGAAGTGTGCTCTAGAGAACAAAACCCAAAGGAGTTAGAGGTCTGGAGAATGCTCTGACATCAAACATGGATATGGAGATTGCCCAACCAGACTTTGGTCTTTTTTAGGTCCAGTATTTCCTCACAATGACCTTTAGTAATGATGAAGTATATCCTGTAAATTTGGATGTACATGATGTTCTATTTGTTTTTGATAATATGGGGATAACAGAGGATTGGATGAATCTCAGAAGATGAACTTTGGAATTTTACCATTTTGAAGTAGGACCAGATGTATTTTGCATTATGTTTTTTTTTTAAGTGTGGTTCCTATACATTCATGTGTTTGAACAATCATATGGGATACAGTGAGTGCAATGTGCTAGATTGAATATATTTGGTGCAGGCAGTAGCACTATCAGGAATTGTAGCTGTGCGCCAATATGGGGGTGGGGTTGAAATTCATCCCCATGCTTAAGAGACCCTCCTATTTGCTCCCAAAAAGACAATGTCTTCCTAGGTCTTTTAGATCAAGATGCAGACCTCTCAGCTCCTTCTTCAGTATTATGTTTTCCTGTGTGCCAACCATGCTTCCTGCTATAATGAAAATAGACTAAACCTCTGAAGTTGTAAACTAGCCCCAATTAAATGTTTGCTTTTATACGAAAAAAAAAAAAAGATGCTCCAAAGTCAATCAAATAGAGGCATTTTCTCAGCTGACACTCCATGTTCCCAAATGACTCTAGTTTGTGTTAAGTTGACATAAAACTAGCTAGCAGATGGACTGTCTGCTTTCTACATTTTATCATGTGTGTGTATGTGTGTGTGTTCATGTATAGGTGCACATGTTGGGGTTAATACATGTGTGCATGTCAGAGGACAATCTTGGTTGTCCATCTTCAAGTATCCTTTGCCTGTTATTTGAGATGGGGTTTCTTATGCAAATGAGGACATGTTGACACCTTCCTTTTTTATTTGTATCCACTTTATCTCCTTTCCTGTCTTAGTGTTCTAGCTAAGACTTAAAGTCTTATATCTAAGAGTAGTGAAGGGTGGGCTTCCTTATCTTGTTCACGATTTCAGTTGAAATGCTTTGTGTTTTTCTTCATTTTCATGATGTTGGCTGTGGACTTGCTATCTATTGTCGTATTATGTTGAAATGTATCTTCTATATTCCTAGGGTATCTAAGGCTTTTATCATGGAGGAATATTGGATTTTGTCAAAAGTTTTTTCTTCATCTAATGAGATGATCATGTGTTGTGAGTCTGTTTATGTTGTGGGTTACATTTATTGATGTACATGTATTGAACTATCCCTGCATTCTGGGGTAAAGCCAATTTAACCATGGTGGGTTAAATGATCTTTCTGATATGTTCATAAATTTGATTTGAAAATATTTTATTGAGATGTGTCTGTTTATCTGTCTATATCTATGTGTTTATCAGTGAAACTGGCCTTTAATGTTCTTTTTTTGCTGTTGAGTCTTTATCAGGGTAACACTGCCCTCATAAAAAGTATTTGAAAGTGTTCCTCCTTTTACCATTTTGTGGAATGATTTGAGGAGGATTAGTGTTAGTTCTTTGAAAGTCTATTTATAATCTGAGGTGAGTCCTTTTGGCCTTGGGCATTTTTTAGTTGAAAGATTTTAATAACTGTTTCTATCTTATTAACAGTCATGGATCTGTTTAAATTATTTAATCCATCTTGATTTAATTTTGGTAGGTCATGTACATATAGAAATTAATACATATCTTTTGATTTCCAGTTTGGTGGACTATAGATTTTTGAAGTATGTCTTTATGTTGAATTTCCTCAGTGTCTACCATATTGTCTTCCTATTCATCTTTAGTTTATTAATTTAAGTCCCCCCCTCATGTTTAATTTGGCTAATTGTGCCAGTCTTATTAATCCAGTTTGCGCTTTCTAAATTTTTTGGGTGTATGGTCATCCATTGAAATGTAGTTAACCTGCAAGGACTTAAAGAAAATCCATTCTTCCTTTACTATCAATAACTTTTTAGTTAATCAGGTTCATGTTTTTTCAGTTACAATAACTTTTTGATAATGAATTTTGAAATAAAGATTATGACATACCTGGCTTTTATCTCCCCTTCACTTACATTGTTTTTTCTTTCTCCTTGTTTTGACATCATTACTAGTGTGCTGTATACTTCTAACTAGATTAGTGCTTAGGGCTAAAGCCCTGGCTGAATCTTTGCTTCTCTCACTGTGCTTAAAGCAGTCTCTTGCAGGTGGTAGGCTCTACATGAAAATATGTGGAGTGAATTTATAAGCTGGTTATCCATGGCTAGATTGTTCTTCTAAAGTAGCTGCTGATTTTTAAACAAAATCAACTTTAACAAATGCATCAAGAGCCTGATTATGTACATGGCTTCTTTGTAATATTAATGATTAGAAATTACTATTTTTAAGTATAGGGATACTCCTTCATTGGGAACCCATGTGTCTTTTTGGTCCATTTCTGGGACCCTTTTCCCAGAGGTTACAGGTTACCTTTGCTTTGTAAATGGTGCTGCTGTTTCCGTTGTTGCCTCTCTTTGGAAAGTTTACATGCTCATTTAGCTGTAAAAAGAATGACGGGAACAAATCAGTGTCCCCTCTGCCAGCTGATTCCCTGTGGGGAAAAATAGATTTGAAAACTCATTCTGGTAATGTATTTACTCTGATTGTTTTGGCTTTTCTGTGCATGTAGTCTAGATGGGTTTAGAATAACCCCACATTGAATTTCCTTATTCAGTGGTTCATTTGGACTTGTGTCTCAACTTCTTATTTGTAAGTTTTTATTAAAAACTGTTTCTTTTTAGAGATTGTGTCCTTTCTTTCTGTCTGAATAAACATTTGAATGGCTTTTAGATTGCTCTTAAGTTTAAAAGAGATAGGTAGGACCAGGCTGTGGCTTCAGATAATATACTTCTTGGGATATTTCTTATTGAAATAATGTTATCTCAGACAGTATTTAACCATATGGGACAATGATATGTTTTTCATGGAAGTAGTTTTCTCTAAGAATAACTAAACTGAAGTATACAGCAAAACAATGCATAAACATTTATGATGGATTTATTCTTTGTAATTCATGTAACGTTGTTTTGGCTAGAAGCCTTCCTTTGTAAGTCTCTTTCAGCTACATTGTTTTCATATTGTGTAAGTAATCGAATCTTTAAAAAGGGAATTGCTCAGGAGTTTCTTTATCTTTATGATTGGCTCTGTTCTTTTTAAAAGTTTATTTTGTTTTTTGAGGTTATAATATAATTGCATTGTTGTCCTTCTGTCTCATTTGCTCAATCCTTCCATATACCCATCATTACTCTCTTTAAAAATCTATGGTCCCATTTTTCATTAATTATTGTTATATGCTTATATGTATATACATAATATGTACCTAAATATAATCTTCTCAGTCAGTATGTATGTTTTCAGGACTGACCATTTGTTATTGGATGATCAATCAATGTACTCTTCCCTGGGGAAGACTGTTTCTTCTGTTTTCAGTATTCTTTAATTGTTTATAGTTTTTGTTTGTTTTGTTTTGTTTTGTTTTGTTTTGTGTGTGTGTGTGTGTTTGGTCCAGGTCTAGTGAACTTTTCTCTGTCCACACATTAGCATTCCTATTGTTATTATTCTTGTTCAGCTCATGTTTAGGCAGTCATATTGGTGAGACTTTATGGGTGTAGCTTCTGACATTCTTAGAAGAGACACTCCTACAGCAAACTCCCTGTTCCAATCTCCTTCAATCTTCTCTTCCTCTTTCCCACAGTGATCCTTGAGCCTTAGGCGTGGGATTGTAGATGTATTTTTGGAACTGGGCTCTACAGCTCTGAATTTTGGTTGGTTGTGGTTTTATGTAATGACTTCTGTGAAAAAGATGTTAAAGCCTTCAGTTAAAGACTATGACTACACTTATCTGTGGGTATTAAGATAAATGTTTAGAATATAGTTAGAGATTATTCTGGTTCAGTAAAGTAGTGGTTGTAAATGCTTCTCCATGGTCCGTGACTTCACTAACCGTGGATGGTTGCCTAGGTTTCCAGTCTAAGGTATGATTTCCCTGTAGCTGAGTAGGTCTTAAGTCTAACTAGAGAGCTGTTGGTTACTGCCAAGATAGGTGTACTACTCTTGTGCCCTAGGGTTGTTGTGATGCTGGTCTTGGGGTTGATAGATGTTGCTTCCCTCCTTTGGAAGCTTGCATGGTGTTTCTGGAGCATGAAAGCTAATCGTCATGGAGGATGCTTTCAGGTCAATATAGCTTAGGAGTCTCTGCTGTTCTTAAAATTAGTCCTAAAATAATATATAGCTCTACATAAGTTAATGAATAAATGTAAATTATAAAAGGCTTTTCTCTGTCAATAATTAACTTTCCTTTGAAAATTATTATAATACATATAGTAAAACAATTGAAAAATTAAAGAAACTGTAAAGGAAAAATAAAAATAAAGAGTGTGGATAAAAAGTAGCAAAATTAGGCTTCTGTTATGGGGGAAATTTCAGATCGGACTAGTTTGGGAACATCAGAATTAAAAAAAGAATTTAAGATTGTTTTGAACAGAAAATTGTAAATTACTTTAGAGAATAAGAGAAAGACTCTCTGACATGATGTGCATACAATTAATATTTTTTAGAATATTTCAGTTTTAGTTACTTGGTCTTAAGTTGTGAATTTGAACCCCCCTCACTTATCAACAAATGAGTCCAAATAAAATTATAGCATTTTAATTATTATTCTTAAAAAGTATATATCTTTAGCAAAGCATAATGGCACATGACCATTTGAAGACCCTCTCTTTCTCTCTTTCTCTCTCTTTCTCTCTCTCTCTCTCTCTCTCTCTCTCTCTCTCTCTCTCTCTCTCTCACACACACACACACACACACACACACACACCAAACAAAGAGCTGGTTAAAAGGCATATATTTTGAGCTTTTAATCACTGAAGGCATTCAAACTATTGTCATTTGCTAACATGAATGGAACTTAAATGGCCAACATCCTGCCTCTCTTCTGAATTCCTTGGAATCATGTACATGCATGTGGCTATTGTCCATGTGACTTTCTACGTGTTTGGCCCTACTTATCATCATAGGAGAATTTGATGGATGACAACTTAGAACCTAGAGAATAGAAGTAGTCTTCATTAAGCAACTTCAAAAGGACGTGAGTAGTAGGATCTTATAGCAGGTTGAAACTACATATTTTATTTGTTTAAGTTCATTAAAAATATTTGCTCATTGTTTAAACATTCTCAGTGATGTGCTTGTAGTATGTTAGGCTGGACTCTCTTGATCTTGGTGCTATCTGTATTCTGGGCTGGATAATTCTTTGTTACAAGGTTGTCCTATATATTGCAGGTATTGAACAATGCCCTTGATCTTTATCATTTAGATGATAGTATTACTTCCCCAGTTGTGATAGCTAAAAATGTCCCCAGACATTCCCAAATGGAATGACATTCCCCTGGAAGACAAAAGCACCTCTGTTTGTAAACCTGTTGTAGATGGCACACTTTATTTATTTACTGTTTTTAGATATCGTGCAAAGTAACAAGGATTCCTTATGGCGTTTTCACACTCCCCCTCCTTTTTCACTCCTCTCCCACATTTCTCTGCCTGCTTTCCACTGATGCCCTTCTGTCTCCTTTTCCACTTTCACAGACGATACACATTTGAAAAGAGAGAATTGAAGTGTATTTTGCATTGTTTTCCTGTTTCAGATTTGGACATGTTCTTGTGACTTCTGTCAATATTTCCTATGAATTACCTCTCTAAAAGTGACTTCAGTTTATAATGGCATATGAAACCTGTCATATTTACCACAGACATACTGAAATTAATAATTGATTTAAGCACGATCCAATAACATTAATAGCATTTTGAATCAAGACTATTTCTTGATCTTTTGAAAGGTCTCTGTACCTAAGAACAAATTCTTACAAAGAATCCTCCGAATGAATGTTATTTTTCTCCTTTAGGGATGATCCTATTCATCTTTTGTTTTAAAGGCTCTGTAACTTATTGGCACTGCATAAAAATTCCATTATTGTAGAGTATGTTCTCTTTGCGCCTCCGCTGTATCCTTTCCTGAAGTTATGAGAGATGTGAAACATATTCTGAAAATTCATTCCCAGCTTTAAAACTTATTATATCCAGGAGAGACAGACTGAAGATTGCTGGGGTTTCTGGTTGAAGTACCTCAAGCAGAAATCCATACTCCATTAGGCTCTCTAACACTGTGACCTTAATTTTCCAGATATTTTGCCCTTTAAATTGAAAGTAGTGTTTTAATACTATTTAAGTTTGTTGAAGGGGCTTGTAATATCACAGACTTTAGTTGGGAAACATTTGAAACAAATGAAAAGTAAAATAGCAACTGACTTAGGACTTAGAATTGTGTGTTTTTAAGTTGAAAGTATCTGATGATATAATGATATGCATGAAACCCACTTGGTTGGTGAGAAAAGCTATTTCATAAGGAGTTTCTTATGCTGCACACAGCGTCTTCTTTCATTGGGTTCTTTAGGAGCTGCCGAAGATTTTCTGATTAGGAGTAGTTGTTAAGTTCTCTGTGTTAGGAAATTTCCTTTGTATAAAACTGTGGTTTAGGTGAACCGAATCTCTCCCTGGACAAGAGGTGCAGAGTTATCTTGCTTTAGCAGATAAAGCACAAGGTATGCCACTGCATCAAAACACTGAATCCAGAAACCAGGACCATATCTATAACTGGGGTTAGGGAAATGGCTCAGTAAGTGCTTGCTTTGCAAATGTGAGGGTCTCCAGAACCTATATAAAAAGCTGGGCATAGTGGAGTGTGCTTGTAAGGTGGGAGGTGAAAACAAAGCACATCCCTGCAGCTTGTAGGCCAGGCTAGTGTAGCCTACAAAGCAAAATGCCAAGCCAATGAAAACCCCTTTCTTTAAACAAAAGGTGGGTGGTACCCAAGGAATGACACTAAGGTTGTCTTCTGACATCACACACACACACACACACACACACACACACACACACAGTGTATATATATATACACGTATATATATATATATATATATACACACATGTGTGTGTATATATAATATATATATTATATGTATATACACACAGGCACACAGACACACATGTTCCTGGTTGCACCTGTGCATGAAACACATATGCCCACACACACACACACACACACACACACATACACACACACACAAATGCACCCATGCACACATGCACATGGGTACACCCACATACCCATACACTGCAATGTAAAGGCAGTGATGAAAATCTGTTCTTCAACAATATGAACTAACTAGTACCCTCAGAGCTCCCAGGGTCTCAACCACCAACCAAGGTCTGCACAT
>NW_022196904.1:98102032-98128964 GCF_008632895.1 Mastomys coucha | reverse complement strand
GGGAAACTGGGAAAGGAGAAATTTACATGTAAATAAAGAAAATATCTAATAAAAAAAGAAAAAAAAAAGAAAATCTGTTCTTTAATTAGTAAATTGGGTCAATTTAAAAATAGTATACTCATTGAAAATCTACGTGTTTTTGAAGTAATCGATACAATTTAATCCAATTAATATCTTAAAGGTGTAACAACAGAATTGAATTCCTTAGGGGATGCATCTTTTTTTCTACTGTAAAATGTTTAGAACCTAAGTTAATCATATACTCTTTTAGTTTAAGATTCATGGAAGGATGATACATCAAATATTATTAATCTGAAAAATTTTAACTTTTAATTAGCATGTGATTATATGTCACTGAGTTAGCTATTAAGGTCATATTATAACTTTAGCAGTTACTTTTACATGGTAGTTAAAATCCAGCAAAGTCATGTGTCTGTTTTTTAAAAATGTATTGTATTTTATGTATATGAGTGTTTTATTTGCATATATGCCTGCATGCTAGAAGAGGGTGTCAGATTCTGTTGTAGATGGTTGTGAACCACCATGCTGTCACTGGGAACTGAACTCAGGACCTCTGGAAGAGCAGCTAGTGCTCTGAACCATCACTCTAGCCCTACAAGTTTGTTTTAATACTAAATAGCTCTTGTCTGAGTTGCTAAGGGGAATTCTTTAACATAAAGAAGCAATTGTAGGGGCTGTAAGATGGCTCAGGTCATGAGCACTGGCTCCTCTTCTAGAGGACCCAGGTTTAATTCCAGAACTCATATGGGGCCTCATATGTCTATAAGTCCAGTTCCAAGAGTGCTGATGCTGCCTCTGGTCTCCACATGCACTGTATGCATGTGGTACACAGACTTGCAGGTGTGTGTGCAAAATACCCATATACATAATAAAATGAAATAAAACAGGACAATAAAAAAGAAGTAGTGGCCAGGTGCTCATGTCTTTAATCCTAGCAGTTAGGAGGCAGAGGCTGGTGGATTTCTGTGTGTCTAAGGCCAGCTTGACCTACAGAATGGGCTCCAGGCCAGCCAGGGTTATGCGTAGTGAGACCCTATCTCAAACCAAAATGAAATAAAATTAAGAAGTGATAATGGGTATACTACCCAAAGTTCTTCCTGTCTTATAGGAAAATTACCAAATAGCTTACTCTTACTGCTCTTGGTGATTTAGGGTGCTCCACTGCTTTTAGATTGACAGTGAAAAGTTCTTGTAACTGTTTTGCTGAGTTTGTGTTTGAGGTGTTTCCAGGTCAGTGTTTTTTTTGTTTGTTTTGTTTTGTTTTTATGTTGGTATTTGTTTGAGACAGGCTCTTACTCCTCCTGCCTCAGGCTTCTGATGCTCAGTATCAACATGAGTCACCATGAGGCTGCAGGTCTGTTTTTAATTTCTACGTTGGTTCACTTTCACAGTCACTCAAGTGATACTCAGGGCCTTGCCAGACCAGCACCAGAGAGCCCATCACCTCTGTTGAGAGAACAAGCCCGGACATGTAGTATCATGCCAGGAGGCTCCCATCATGCCCAAGGAGCTCTATGGAAAGGCTTGGGTGGTCTGAACTTTTACTTGGATTTACATTTGTATTATTAACCAAGCTATCTAAAATTTTATTTGTTCAGATGTCATTTCTTATTTTTTCTCCTCAAGACCTTTCTGTAAACTAAGTCATTGCATAGGCTAGACCTGACGCATCTTGAGTGTATTTATATATGGAGGGAGAAGAGGCCCTTAGCAAGCATACCATCAGTGTTTCCTTCTTAGGGCTCAGATGTCATGCTGTGGTCAGATGCAGCGCTTCACAGGTCAGAGATTATTTGAGACAGCACACTCCTGAGCCCTGATGTTTGAGGAACTCTTCCTGAAAGGTTAGCGCTCTCTATTCATCCTCTTGGTATCTTTGTAAGAAGTAGGCATTGTCCCTCTTTTAAAGTCTGCAGAGACAGGCAAACGTGTTCACTCACTCACTTGCTCTCTCACTCTCTCTTTTGGGTACCAGAAACTGCTGTGAAAGGAAACATATTAGGCTGCCCATTGTAAAAATTATGGGAAACTGCCAGTTTTCTAGGAAAAAATTTCTGGTTTTAGCTGTTGTCTTTGATTGGTTGCCACAATATAGCCCATACTTATGACTGTACTAAAATGACAAGATTCACCCTTACTTATTATTGCTGTATGCAGGGAAACATGTGGTGAATTCCTGCAGACATTATGGCATACCAATTTCAAGAGCGTGGGTTTCAAGAGCTGATTGTTTGGGTTCATAATCTAGAACTACTGATGTTTGCCATTACTGGTAATGTGCTATTGGCCACATTTTCTTTGTAAAATTCAGGTAATTATAGTGGCTACTTTATAGGATTGCTTAACAAGTTAGTTAACACATGTAAGTTTCTTATTGTATTGCCTGGTTTATAGGAAGCAATTTGTTAGTATTACTTTTGTCCTTATTATACTAATATATATATTCCTTATTTATAATATATATTGCTTATGAAAACTACCCATAATTTATCAATTGCATGTCTATTATTGGCTTCCTTACTTTTTGCCTTAATAGATATGTATTAAACATATAATGTACACATATGTACTTTTTATTCATTAAAACAACCTCTGAGGCCAGGGATGTAGCTCAGTTGATAAAGTATTTGCTTAGCATATACAAAATTCTAGGTTCAACCCATAGTACTGTATAAACAGGGCATGTGGCACATGTCCGTTATCCCAGTACTTGGGGGTAGAGACAGGAGGATAGTTCAATGAATATTGTGGGTTTGAGGCCAGCCTGGGCTACAGAAGACCCCGTATCAAAAAGCTGAAAAATAAACAAAACCTAAATAGACAAAACTGTCCTGATTCATCAGTTGCTCAGCTCCCTATCAGTTGTATATCCATTCATCAGCTACATGTTCATCAGTTTCAAATCCATTTTGCTCACTAAACAGTGATATTCAATATACAATAGAAAGTAACTCATTGTACCAAAAGTCAAGAAAACTTAGGTTCCGTGAAAGAAGGCAGCAGCGAACATCAACACTTGATTACATAGATGTTGGAATCACTGATGATAATTGTTAGGAAGCCATGATAAAATGCTTAGGTGAGTAATTCAGAATACACTTGAAATAAAAGAAGGCCTCCAAATGTCTCAGCAGAGAAATGTAAGGAAGAAATATATGGAGTTGAGATACTGAGTGATGACCCAATCAGTAAAATGGAATATGTAGTCAGGCTTGATTTGACTCTAGCTCAGTAGTTAAGCAGCAGTATTTCATTGCTGGTGTGCTGTGTTTCCTCTTGAGTCACATCCTGAGCACAGAACAGTGCCTTTCCTAATTTTGTGATTTTTGTCTCTTTTTTTCCTAGTGTTGTACAACTATAAAATACTTTTTGATGTATACCCTTTTTCATTAGTATGTCATCAAATCTGTGGGTCTTTTCTATTTGTAAATTCATGTTCTTTATGCTTAGGAAGGTCTAGTTGTATTATTTTTTCACAATTTTTCCATTTCATTTTTTTTCTGTTTATTTCAACTCTAGTAAGGTAAATGTTAGACCTTCTGGACCAATTCTTTAACTTTTCTCGTGTATTCATTCTCATTTTCTATCTTTTTGTTATTTATTCTATTCTTGAAACTTATCTTCTAACTCTTTAGCCTTCTGGTTTTAAATTTAAGGGCTCACTACACTTAGGAGAAGTGAATTTCAAGAGTCTATGGCACATAGGGTGGCTATAGTTAATCATAATGTGCTGTATATTTCAAAGGATCAAGAAGAAAGATACTGGCTGAGATAGATGTATTTAAGTGGATTTGAATGGCATGTATACATATATTGAATATCACTTAATGTTCAATAACTGTTCAGTTTTATAAGTTAATTAAAAATTAAATGAAACTTTTAAAGTTGTCTTTCTAGTTTCTGAAAATTTTTGTTGTGGTTTTTATTTCATGGATAATGCGGCCTTGTTTATCTCCCAGAGGATACCCATGGTTGTGTAGTCCTGGGTATGTTAACTTTTCTGTGTTGATATCTATTTCTTGTACTTGTTCTTTCTCACTTTTGAGTCTTTCCAAAAACATTGATTTACCCTTGATTATCTTTTCTATTTTAGGAATAGAGTATTAAAACTTCCCCAGAAACAGTATCAAATAGTGCAGGGACCAGATAACAAGCTAAATCTCCTGGGGGCACATCTGCCTCCTTGGGACAGACAGTTTCTCTAGTGAGTGCTTTGGTAGATGAAAAGGGGAAGAGCCACAAAGGCTTTGCTTTGGATTGTAGATATACTTGAACCCCAAGTTTGGACCTATCTGGAAGGGTGATTTTTTTTTTAAAGTGGGGGAAGAGTAATGATTGCTTTTATAATACTTTACACAGCAAGTTTGTACTGTTTACTATGTTGCTATGACTAGAATCTTGACCTTCATGGAAGAAGGTTGATTTTGGCTCATAGTTTCAGGGTGATTTCAGTCTATGATAGTGGAGAGGAAGGCATGGTGTCAAGAGAGGTGCTCTTGTTCACATGGTGGGGACTAGAAGGCAGAAAACAATTAGGGCAGGCACAAAAGAGATGATGTTCAAATATTCATCCCAAGTGAGCACTTCTGACCACCAGAAGATTCTGTACCTCTAGTGCTGTTAGTCAAGGAGCACACACTGAAAATATGAGCCTGTGGGAGGACAGTTCACATTCAAACTGTAGCAGAACCCAATAGCTCACTACCTGGTCCTTGTATGTTTCTCGTGTGGAGTTGAATCTCAGAAGGGAATACATGACAGTACAAGACACTGCCTTACAGTGGACTGGGATGACACCCCTGTGAAGCAGTCATGACAGATTCCCATGCTCTCCTCTCTCTCTATGGAAAGGATAAAGAAAATGTTCCTTTTTCTAAAGCTCATGGTTGTCCAGGTTTAGGAATGAGTTTTCATGTTTTCTTTTCCCTTGAAGGAGCTTAGGGAAACTCAATTCATTGCTCCAAGGAAATGTTTATTCTCTTTTAACTCCTAAACATTTACTTGGTATTTTCCATTTTCCAAGAGAAACTTGAGTGTGTAACATCTTTCCCAGGGCAGCCTCTGCACAGAACCTGAACTTCAGTTGCTGAACATGACTTCACAGAGATGCTCTTTTGTTTCTGATGACTGTAGACAGTTGTTCTCTAATAGTAGAGACTTCATTTTGGAATATTGTGTGTCTCTCAGATCAACATAGTGTAATGCCCACTGGAACCTCAATTATCTAATTGTTCTTGATGGATGATAATTTCATTTGTCAGAAAGTTGAATTCTTGGAAACTCACTGAAAATAACCATTTTTATACTTTAGAGCAGAGATTTCCAATTTTTTTCCATCTAGACTTAACAGTGTGAAAAATTATATTGTTACACACACACACACACACACACACACACACACGCGCGCGCGCACACACACACACAGCCCTATCTTAAGCAAGTTTGAAGAAATAGCATCCTATGGCTGGTGTTATATCTTAAATTTCTATTTAATTTTAAACCATATTCCCCACAAATAACTTAGTGTTCATAAGACACTACAGCGTGAGTCTTTATACTCTGGGGCAGCTGGGTGTAGTCCGAGCCCTTTGTAGGATCTAAGGAGAGCACTAGAATCTCTGCAGAAGAATGTGACTGCACACGCTTATATACATTTTTAGGAGACTCACAGTTTCTAGGCAGAAACAGTTCCCTAGTTCTAAAGCTTCTCTCCTTAGAATTATCTTGCTTTGCTGACATATTTCACTCAGCATGCTTGGACAAATATCATCAACTGCACAGCAGATATTCTGCTCTTCATCTTGATAAGTAGAATTGATAATGGGTTGCTAGAAAAAGCATGTAATAAATAAAACCCATAAATAAAGCCATAAACAAAACTGTGAAATAAATACAACCTCATCTTGTGTATCAGGGTTAAAAGTCTTGAGAGGTAGGGGGTGGCAAGATGGCTCAGCAGGTGAAGGAGTAGCTGCCACACCTGATAATTTGAGTCTGAACCCTGAACCCATATAGTGAAAGGTGAGAAAGAAACCCCAAAAGTTGCTAAAATATAGATCTCTACATGTGTTTTGTGGCACACACACACACACACACACACACACACACACACAATCAATGATTGTTAAGGTTACAATTATCAGGAGTTCTTTTTTCTTCCTTGCTGGGTAGTTGTGTCTGTAGTCTGCATATGCGGGATTGGGAGAAATGGATTTATTTCTGGTGTATGAGGAGCCACTGTCATTCACAGAGCTGGCACAGTCCTTAACAAGTTAGTGCATTAGCAACAGCTGATGCTTTGGCCATCTCCATTTCTGGTAGAGAGCCTTCTTTTTCTACGTTACCTTGCCCTACTGTTCTGTACAAAAGCCATCTGGTAGTGAGACCCAAGCCACAGCCTTGTTGGAAGGGCTTAGACTACTCTGACTTTTTGGTGTGAATGTCAGCATTCCCCCTTTTGTTCCGTTGTGCTTTTTATCTTTACTTCCATAAATACTAACTAAGTTCTTTCTGTGAGTCAGACTTTGTTCATGTGGGGGAACACACTGGTGGAAAAGGCTTTCATGTCTGACTATGTGCAGTTGGTCCTGATTCTCCTAGGTCCTTCCTCTATTGGTGCCTCACTCTCCTGTGGCAGCACCAGTGCCCTCAGCAGCAACCCTGCTACTGTTTCTGATTCTTCTAGGTTTTAATGTTAACTGTTTCTTATCCACCTTTGAAATGATCATCTGCAGTTTTTCTTCTGCCCAGGACAACAATCACAAACATAAATTTTCTTGTGCAATTTTTCTTTTGCCTGGAACAACCAATTTTTTTCTTGTTAAGTAATCATATAAATATGTAAATCATAAACACAATTTATGTTGTTGATATGTTTTGGGCCACTGTTTTGGAGCTAACATCATGGGGAAATAGTGTTAATGTGCAAAATCACCCCAAAGTTTAGACTTAGGATCTTTGAAAGATGTCTTAATAATGGGGACAATTTCAATAGATAAAATATAGGCTCATGCATTCAAAATGCTATTAGTGTTCTTTCAAGAGCAGACATCAATCTCAGAAATCTTGTGTACAAACATGACAAAATTGATCTGTCTTACACTTTGATAAAATCACAAAGTGGTTTTATTTTCTGTACATTTTTATGAATGTGTAACATTTGCATATTATTACAATAACTTGCACAGCCATTGAAACAAAAGCTATATATTGTTAATGATGCAGTTAAAAATGGATGCACTACTTCCATATTTTGTGGGAATTATCCAACCATCTTTTGAAAAAAAAACTTTGAACCTTGTATATTTTACAGTAGGCTCAGTGAATGTACAGTCTACATGCTGCCAGTCACCCTTCTCAGTGCTGATGGGAGACACCTCTAATTTATGGCAACCTTCTCTCTGGGCAACCTCACACCCTCTTCAACATAGTGGTCCATGTTATTGCAAAAACTGAGCATAGATTCTAGATGAGAACTAATTGCTGGTTAAAACTTTAACCATTAGAATTGTGTGTGTGTGTGTGTGTGTGTGTGTGTGTGCGTGTGTGTGTAGAACATGCAAACACTTTGGAAGACAGAATAATGTAGTGGCTGAGGCAGGGGATGGTAGCCTTCTTTTGGTGAAGGCCAGATGGTAAACACTCTAGGTTCTGTGGCCTGTTCAGTCTCTGTTGTGTCTGCTTTACCACTGTAGAGTAAAGGTTGGCATAGGCATGAATGAGCATGGCCCTGTAACTTAAAACCTGGTTTGTAAGTGTGGGCCACAGGTCAGAATTCAGAATTGGCTCCTGAACCATAGTTTGTGAAGTCTTGATTTCATTCTTAGAGTAAGTCACTGTTACTCAAAGCATCCTCTTTGTTAACACTGTTAGCAATATTCTAAAATTGCTAACAGTGTTAGCAATATCACTCATGATTAGAAATATAGATTCTTGTCCCACACTTTACAGTAATTTCAGAATCTGGGCGTGGAGTCTGGGGCTGTTCATGTTTACTAGCTGATGAGATGATGCTGGTACCTAGTGATGTTAGAGAGAGCATTGCCTTTCTACTGTTGAGACACAGAATTCAGTTGTGAAACTGCCAAGTTATTTCTCTTGTAGTTGATCTTGAATCATTTTTTCTATCTTGTTTTTTGTGGGTCACATTTGGAAATTTAAGTTTTGCTACAAAATTATTTATAAAGATTATTTATAATACAGTGTATCATGAGAATATACTAATAATTAAAAATAATTTCACAGCCATTTTTATAGTTCATAAATCAATCAATCACTTCTGTATCTTAAAAAGGAAGAGAATTATTTGCTCTCAGCATCAATCTTATTTCTGAGGTATTTTCACAATTTTGTAAAACTGTGAACTCTTTGTATCAAAACACAGGGTTTTGGCCACTCTCCTTGAACGTAAGCTCCTAATAAAATATGGCAAATGATGATGTGTAACTCCCAAAGCTGGTTCAGAAAAGGCCATGCAGGCTTTTGCCCAACTTGGGGGTGCAGCTGTGCTAGAGATTTATCTGGAGCCACTGTGCTCCAACCCCTGAGAAAGCATCTTGCTGGTCCCAGCTATTGAGCAGCTTTGGTTCTTTCCTTTGTTTTGTTTTCTGCTTCTCTCAGCTAACTTGGAATGCTATCTTGGAAAGGACCCTTATCATGTATCTTCAGAAAACTGCAGTCCAGCTGTTAACTCTGTAGCCATGCTGGAGACTTGAGCGTAGGAGGGCTTCTCTAGGGTGCCTCACACACAGCATGTGTGAACATATAGGAGCAGTGATGAGCCTCCTCTAAGCAGCGTTTGTAACTGGGGCCCAAGTCTTGTTTTTTTTTAATTGTCTTGATGTTTTTCTATGTGTATATCACTTTCCTTCACCCTCTCTAATCTTACAGGTATTTTGTTCTCAGTATTCTTTTATCAGAATTAAAGAAGGAACAGTGTTTTCAAAGAATCAGTCTTTCGGTTTGTTCACTTGACCTTCTGAGACTTTGGGCTCACCAAGGGAGCTTTACCTTTATTCATTCTTCCTTCTACTTTTGCTATTGAATCTTTCTCATCCCAGTTGCCAGAGATGAACACTAGGCTAATTTTGGTTTTCAGCTTTCTTTACCAGAAATTCTTTTGAAGCAGTAAGTGTCCCCTGGGGATAGCTCACACTTGTCCCATACATTTCTTAGAAACATATTCTTCACTGACATTTTCAGCATTGATAATTTCTATTTCAATTTTAATTTTATTTTTATCAAAAACATTTGGGAAGTGTTTCTAAGTTTTCAAATAGTAAATCTTCCTTTTTTTTTTCTTGGAAGTGGTGATGGGAGTCTTCCGACTTTTGAACAAATAAAACTAGTATGCATTTATCTACTATCATACAAAAATAAAATTCCAATTATTTTCCAATACTTTCTTTTCCTTCCTTACTAGTAAATTTTACTTTTACTTTGAGTTTCCTGGTTCCCCACCACGTGACCTTTAAGTATTTTTGCACTTACTGTTGTCCCATGCCTGATATGCTCTGCTTTCTTACATATACATGTAAAGAAAAATAGCTTGGCAGTTATTTGTTTCAGTCTATGAACATTTTTTCCACATTTGGAACTAGTATGTAAATACTTTTGTTCCATTTCCAGGCGCTGTGGAGTGTTCCCCATGTTCTTGTTGCTAAGGTGCAGAGTCTGTCTTCAGCTCTAGGCAAAGGGGACTTAGCATACTTTTCAGTTCCACTCTCTCCAGTCTATCTGTGGCCAGGGAGAGCAGCATGTCCACAGAGAACCTCCCAGCTCTGCCACTCTTCTTGATTAATGTCCTAGCTTACCCCCTTGCCATTATAACAAATTACCACAAACTTAAATCAATATGAACTTATTATCATACAGTTTTGGAGGTCAGAAATCTGAAATCAATTTTATTGGGCTAAAGACAACGTGTCAGCAAGGTCCAGGTTCCTTCTGGAAGCTCTCTGGACAAATCAACTGCCTTAGCTTTTGTAGCTTCTAAAGCTATATAATTCTGGAGGCCACAGCCTCTTTCTAGATCTTTAACAAGTCTGTCCCTGTATCACTCTGACACTGTTGTCATATTGCCTATTGTTCTCTTACATAACTTCTTCTAAAGACCCCTGGGGTTCCCCAGGACCTACCCAGACTCTCTAGGCTCTAGGATAACCATCTTGTGATTTGCAGTGCAATCCAATCATCAAAATTCATACTCCCAGGTTCTAGGGACTAGAGCATGGATATTTTGAGGGCCCATTGTTCAATAGTAATGAATCACAGCTCTCTCAAGGCCAAGATTTTCTAGGAAGCTTTAGTACTGAATTTTATCCATAGCTCTTGTCACTGATGCTCTAGCTACACTTTGGTTTAGAAAAAAGTCCTGCTCTAGCTTCCTCTGATACACACGTGAGAGCAGAAACAATGCCTGCTCCAGGTCCTATTTGCCCACGGGCTCTAAAAACTAAGAGAAATAATTGGACTGAAGTTAGGCAAAAAGGCCACACTTAATTTTCTGGTGACCATTTTCCTGAAAAATTTCCCTCTACACAATAAATGAGTATTTACTGAATCAAGGGCATTTTGTTCACAGTAATTTGAGGCTTTAGCAGAAAATTCAATTTGGTGGCTAAGAACAAGAACTCTGGACAGAGACTGTTGGTGTTCAAATCCTAGTTTATTTTCTACTTTGGGCAAGTCACATAGTCATAGTTACTTAATTTTCTTATCTGAATAATGGGAGGAGCTAATGATATTAATCCTAAATAATATTATAAAGATTATAGTAGACAATTTTTCATTAATTTTCTTATTTATTTGTATGCATGGGGTGGGGATTAGAAGATGACCTGAGAGAACTGATCCTCTCTTTATATTAAGTGAGCCCTAGGGGACTGCACTCCAGTCCTGAGGTTTGACAGCAGGCACCTTTACCCCACAAAGCCATCCTACTCCTGGCCGAGATTACATATAATGAGAATTCAGACAACTGCCTGGTATGTGCTATTTCTTTAAGTAGACTAAAATGGAATTATGTGTACAAAAGTTTGGTTTTTTTCCCATGTGTTTTTGGGTGTGACATAGAACCAGCATCTCACTGGCCTCAAGCTCATGTTTTTTTTGATTTAGCTTCCCAGATGCTGGGATTACAGGTATATACCACAAACACCTAGTTTGTGCGTATCGACCACTCAGTATACAGGAGTATCACAGAACTTCATTGGTCAGTGTTCTGCCTGCCTTGGGGAGTTTGACTGCACTTATCAACACTCCTGGGACTGGGAAAATGCAGTCTGAGATGTGGGAAAGTTGGAGCTGGTTTGGAAGTGGGGGGAGGTCCCTGTGCCTGTGATGAGGGGTTCTCAGACTGTTGGACATCCAGGAGCAACTGGGAGTCTTGGAAATGCTGAGAAAGGAGTCAGGGGCCCTCAGGATGGAGACTGGCATCTAGCCTGGGACCAAGGCCCTGGGCTGGGGTGGGGGTTGGGATAGGGGTGGGATTGTGGAGCTCTGGCTTAGCTCAGTGGTGAGGTGATTGTCTTAGCTTGGCAGCGGGCCTTGTCTGAGAGCAGAGAGTCCTTCTACGGAAGAATTAAGCTGTGGATCTGTAGGCAAAGACCTTCTACATGTTCCCCATGGTGGAGGTAGATGAAAGAGACAATCCATGTTTATCTATATTGTTTATTGGCTGATCATTGTGGAAATGGGTACATACCTACTTCTCAGGGGCTGATTTGAGATTAAATAACTTTTGCTGGTAAGGATGTCTGGGAAGGGAAGCTTATTGACTAAGCCCTCAGGGCCTCTACCTCATTAGCATTAAGTACTCTGTTCTGGCCCTTACCTGGGGAGTACAGCACACATTCCAGGCCAGGAATTTGGTAGGGAGAGGGGAGTCACCTAAGTCTCAGGTGTGTGCCCATTGAGTCTCTGGGTCTCAAACCCGCTTTACCTTGCCAAGCTTCCTGGCATGCTTTTATTATCCCATAGAACTTCCTAGAAATGTTTTGAGTTGAATTAAGTATCTATCATAGGGTAACTCAGAGTGACATGACCAAATAGATCAGATGCCTTATTCATTATCTTGGTGATAGACTTAGGTGCTGAGCCCAGCCTGGCCATGTAAGGGACAGTGTGACATAGTTCTCCCCCTGGAATAGAACCAGCAGGGCCTTCCGAGTGTTGATGGCTGCTGTGGCTCTAAGGCTTGTTCATGTTTCTCCTTCAGAAATATTCTCCCTGCAAAGGTTCTCAGGAATGTTCTCTTTGCCAGGGTTAATGACTCAATGACAGCAGGAATCCAAGAGTACCAACATTTCAGCAAAAATAGCCTTATACTATGGGAAAAGACTGTGGGAAAGAACTCTGAAAACACGAGTTCAAAAATATATAATTTCAACTATATAAAATATAAGGATGCAATATGAATTTTATAAGGAGCTTCACAAATCTGAAAGAACAAAGGCAGCTACACTATGAGCCAACTTGTTAGAAAGATGCTAAGGAAGGGGGTAGGAGATTTAGGAGTGGTGATCTCAGGGCAAGATCCCATCCAGCTAAGTTTTTTTGTTTGTTTGTTTGCACTTGCAAAGGATGGCAGATTCCTGGTTCAAGGTCAGCCTGGGACAGAGGGAGTTTATGTCCATGCCAAGGCATGATAGGAATGGTAATTTCATATGGTCCTACCCACCTAGCTTATTGTTTGTGATTTAAAAATCCAGGCAGATCTCTGAATTCTTTTTCAATGTTACAAAAATGTGCTTGCTGTCTCTAAGAATCAAGCTACTGGGGTCATGGGATGCTGATTCATGGGATAATCAAAAGGGAACCTGGGGTAATGACTGAATTGATATATAAATAAAAGACTGGCCTTTTGATCTGCAAGAGATGAGCTATCCAGAGAGTTTTTAGAATAGCAAGAAAAAGCTGTCTTGAGCAGAACCTAGACAGAGCAATCTGGAATGCTGTCTCAAGCAGAGCATAGGCTGTCAGCTTGCAACCCACCATTTGTCATTCTTTTTGCTGCTCCCAGACACCCCTTCCTCAGAGCCCCTCTCCAAGCTGAGGCTGTTGCTTGGCACTTAGGTTTTAGGCTCTGGCTTTAGTCATGAACGCTCATAAATATAATAGTATCTGTAGCCTAGGATAGTTTGGATTCAAGTTTATAGATAGATATAATACTAAGCTCATAAGAAACTCATATGTAATTTGAGTATGCTTTAAGTCATACCTCCTTGCTTCTCTCTCTGATAGTCTATTATTTTTTTCCTATGATTTGTTTATTTTGGATTCTTTATATAAGTTGTATCATATATCTTTATCCTATGCTTGGCATCTATTGAGATATCCATGTGATTTTTATCCTTTTGTTAATATATCATTTGAGTTGATTTTTATTTAATTATTTATTTCTACGTTTTATGTACATTGGTATTTTGACTGCATGTATGTTATGTGTAAGGGTGTCAGATTCCCTGGAAGAGGAGTTATAGATACTTGTGAACTGCCTTGTGGGTGCTGGGAATTGAAGAAGAGCAGCCAGTGTTCTTAACCTCTGATCCTTCCCTCCACCACCCCCACCCCCACCCCATGAGTTTATTTTATGTGTTGAACCATTCTTGCATTCCAAAGAAAAGTTCATACTTGGTTGTGTTGTGTTATCTTTTATTATTTGCTTGTTTGTATTATTTTAAAATTTTGTGTGTGTGTGTGTGTGTGTGTGTGTGTGTGTGTGTGTGTGTGTGTGTATAGGTGCTCTTGAAGGCCAGAGGCTTTGGATGCCCTGGAGCTGGAATTACAGGAATCTGTGAGTTGCTAGGAATCGAACTTGGGTTTTTTTGCAAGAGCAGTACACACTCTCAACCACAGAGTCTCTCCAACCCAATGTTACCCCTTTAATGTTACTCTTGAATTCAATATGATAGTATTTTGTACTTGAGTTAATGTTACTCTTGAATTCAATATGATAGTATTTTGTACTTGAGTTTTTGTACCTATTTTTATCTGGGTATTGGGGTACAGTTTTCTTATGGTATATTTGGCTTTATTTTTGGAATAATGTTGCCTTCCCAAAATGAGTTTGGAAGTCTCCCTTTTGCTGCACTGTGGAAGGTTAGAAAGTGGCTGGGATTGATGATTTAAACATGGTAGAATTCTCCATGAAGCCTGATTGTGAACTTCTGTTGTTCAGAGGTGACTTTCTAGTGATCAGTGACCTATTTCCTCAGTAGTTTTAGTTTTGACTTTTTGTTTCTTCAGTACTTAGTATTGGTAAGTTACATGTTACTAATAATTTCCTCATTTTTTTCTGGGAGTTTTGTTAGCATGTAATATTCATATTGGTCTTTTAGGCTTTTATAAGTTTAGTGGAATTTTGGTTTCATTCAAATGTTCATTTTTCTTAGTTTATTAAGAGTCAAATCTCTTTATTCTCTCTCTTTCTCTTTCTCTCAGTATCTTATGTTTTCTTTTTGATTCAATCTGGATGCATTTTGGAAAACTTTTTCACGTGTGTGTGAGTGTGTGTGTGTGTGTGTGTATGTGAGAGAGAGAAACAGATGGAGACAGAGACAGAGACAGACAGAGACAGAGAGACACACAGAGAGAATGTGGGTTCACACATACTGTGGTATGATATGAAGGTCAGAGGACAATTTTATGGAGTCAGTTCTCTCCTTGGCTTCTGCGGATCAAGCTAAGGATTTCAGGATTGGGTGGCAAATGCCTTTACCCACTGAGACATCTTGATGTCCCTGGATGAACTTTTTGATTTGTCAGTTTCCTAATTACAACTCAGCTGAGTTTCTCTGGCAGTTAGGCTCATTCCTTTTTAGTGTTTAATAATAGTTCTCAGATCCTGCATTATTTTGTTAAATACATTTTCTAGAAGGAAAAAAAGCCACACCCAAGTTCAAGATTCCACAGAGCTGATAGAACTTGAGGATTATAGAGAGTTAGAATGTTGTAAATCCAGAACAAAAACTTACTTTGGGTTATATATAGTTCCCTGCTCACTTTACCTTTGTGCTGCGCTTACAGCCTTGTAACGCTCATGCAAAGTCTTTGGAATGCGTTGTTAGACCACTTAGCTCTTCCCACCCTGGACCAGCAAGGCTCTCGGCTATCAAAGAGACCTGTAGCAGAGACTTCCTGCCTGCCTGAAGCTCCCACCAGTGTACTGGAAAAAAATCTCTTGACTTATGACCTCCTTTCAATCTATAACTATAAAATCTTCAGAAAACTGTTTCCATGATAGGACATGTTATTTGGGGCAGGTTGAATGTGTTCCTGGGCCACTGTCAACCATATTATTGAATAATTATTCCATATTCCTTTGAAATAAGAGCAGTATTTTGCATTAATAGTTATTTTTGCTAACTTTTGTAATTGTTTTATTACCAACCAAATTTCTCTTCTTTTTATTTCCTTGAGTCAAGGTCTGCTTCATAACTTAATGTCTGAAGTCTCAGTTGAGTTTACATTCTAGGTTTTATTCTTGTTTGATTTTATATTTGGTTTCTTATTTTAATATCAGTTGTATGTCAGATATATTTTGCAAAATTGGAGAAACAACCTGAGGTCATGTCCCTATAGAGGTGGATCATATTTATTTTTGATGTCACCTGAGGACACTACCAATCCAGGATCAATTTTATGGACTGAGATGATTTGATGCCTATTGCTGTAGGTTATAAATCCTTCGGAGATCTACCTCAGTGCAGTGGGGCTTCCTGGAGTTTTCAGCCTTTGTAGGCTTTAGCCTGTGTTTAATTCCTGGGCCTCAGGAGGATATCAGAAACATCTCCCAGCTGTGTCTTCAGAAAGTCACAGTGCTCTCCTCCCAGGATTTCCATTCTTTGCCACTTGTAGCTTAGTCATTCTGTTTTTTTTTTTTTTCTTGCTAGCTTTCCTCCTAGGTTGCCTTTTTAGTTGCTCTCTGGTTGCACACCAGTTAGTCTGAATTACATTGTAATGTACAGTCCAAATGTCACTGTCTTTGTGAAATATCTTGACACCCCCCAGGTCAAATTAATCACTCTCCCCACAGCCTTATGGGAATTGTATAGCATTTATTACAAGTGATGTATGTGTTACATTTTACTCATACTTCCTCTATTCTCCTGCTGCTGCAAACAACCTTTCAAGATTATGATCTTCTTAGTTGAATTTCATATTACAAAAGATATTCCAAACCTTTTTTAGGAGGCCTTGCAAGTCATGAGGCTATTATTTTAGCTTATAGGTAACTTCACATTTTCAAATAGAATCTATTTGTATTTGTTTTAATACAATGTTTATAGCTAAAATCCCCTACCCCCTACCCAGCCTGTTTTTATTGATGGTTAAGTTTCTGAGTTAACTCACAAAGAAAACTTAATCTACCATTGAGCTAACATGAAACGTTAAAAACTTGTGCAAAATGTGTTAGTAGTGATTATAACAGTTTATAAAAAGAAGCATCACAACTAAAGCAAGATTTAAAAATCTTGAGCATCTGTGATTTTAAAAAAGCAATCATGATTTCAGGATGCAGAAAAAAAAACTAATTGGAGATGTTATCAGAATTTTGAGGGGATGGCTTGTATCTACAGGCACTTGTAGAGGTTGGTAGCACTGTGTCTATTGGAATGTGATTCTAGTTAGACTACCAACTCCATCTTGGTTGGTAGTGTGAATAGCACTATAGATAAGTTAGCACTCAGGAGTAGTGCCTTATTGTGACCACAAGCAAACATATAGAAGGGAGTGCTTCAGGTGTAGTGCATCAAATGTGAGATCTTCATATGTATGGGCAGGTGCCTGTGAAAGTTAGAAGAGAGGGTCAGATTCTCTGGATCTGGTGTTACAGTTGGTTTTGAGATGGAACTGAACTAGGGTTCTCTGGAACAGCAGCAAGAACCTTTACCAGTTCAGTTACCTCTCCAGCCCCTGTTTAGCAAGTATCTTACATGTTAGATGAAAGACCATTCATTTAAAAACAAGAAGATCAAGGAAGTCTTAAATGAGTGTCCAACAACATTCTGAAGGCCCTTTGTGGTGATTTAGAAAATGATTTTTCCTTCTAGCCTTTGCCAGTGAATCTACACCATCCTTCAAGATCTAGGTCAAATATTACTTCCTATATGAACTCTTTTTGCTGTTGTTTGGTTATTTGAGACGGTGTTTTACTGTGTCTCCCAGGCTGTCCTGGAACTTACTATGTAGACCAAGCTGGCTTCTAATTCACAAAGATCCTCCTGTCTCTTCTTTCCAAGTACTTATATTAAAGGTGTGTGCCACCATGTCTGGACCCTTAAGAACTTTTAATTTCCACAGTACTGAAAATCATCATTCCCTTCCTGAGACATGGTAACATGATACATACTTTGCCTACTTCCCAGCCTTTACCTTGCATTGTAGTTATGGGGATGTTGGCCAGGGTTTCTGTATCTGTGCCCTCTATTTTTGCAAGGCCAAGAACATATACTTACATAAAATAGATGTCAAATAAATTTGAACTATGAAGAAATGAACATATACACTGCTGTATTAATCTTTGTGTTTTGGAAGAAAGTATGAGTACAAGGAAAACATGAGATGCCACTAGAAATAAGGGAGACAATCTATAGGCTTTGGGTCACACAAAAAGCTATTTTTATTATGAAATCCATTAGCTTGTTGTATCTATGATGATTAACTACTGAAGAGAGACTGTTCTTTACCTTTACCCTCAAACTTTAGTTGAAATAATAGATAATTCAGAAAAACAAGTGTGCATATTGCATTCCATATAAGCAACTTGTTTTGATAACTTTTGTGAAATTGTATTTTATAAGTTATATATTCTCTTATATTGAGGAAACTGCTTGAAATATTACTATTTTATTATAATTGAGATTATGAGAGCATTCAGACATGATCATTATAAGTCTCTGAATCTACTGGAAAGTCTCTATTAAATTCTACTTCTAAATCTAGGCACAACACATGCAGCTGTAATCTTGGCACTAAGGAGGCTGAGGTAGGAGAATTATTGTGTGTTTGAGGTCAGCCTGGGCTCTGTTGTGAGTTCCAGGCCAACTTGAACTACAAAATGATATCATGTCTCAAAAAAAAAAAAATCATATGTCCCTATGTTATTTGGATAAACTTTTATGGGTCCAAGTGTTGTTCAAAGTGTTGATTCATTACAGATTTTGGAAAGAATGAAGTAGAGTTACATAGGAGGTTTTCACTAAAATATCTCTTTCTATGTATTTCTCCAAAAAGATAAGATTTAATAACCAAATAATAATTCTTTAAATGAGAAATATTTTTAAATTTTAATTTATTTTTTGTATGTGTACATGTGTGTTATGTGTGCATGTGTGTTATGTTATGTGCGTGTGTTGCTGTAGGGGTCTATACATATGCATGGAGGCTCTCCACCTTATTCCCTTGAGAATGTTTTTCTTTTCTTAAAATTAGTGTCTTGTACTTGCACATCCATGTTTATTGTTGTATTTTTTACAATAACTAAGACATGGAGCCATTCTAGATGCTGACTAACAGATTAATGGATTAAGGATATATGCACACACACACACACACACACACACACACACACACACACACAGCCATAAAGGAAAATGGAATCATGGTCTAGTGAGATGGCTCTGCAGGTAAAGAAAGACACTTGCTGCCAAGCTGGACCACCTGAGTTTGATGCTCAAAGTTCACATCTCGAGAACCACCTCTCATAAGTTATCCTTTGATATCCACATTTGTCCATGGCATATCCTGTTCTAGTAAATTAATACAAATTTAAAGACAAATAAAAATGAAATCACGACAGTTACAGGAAGATGGATGGAACAGGAACTCATTATGTTAAGTAAAATATGTCAGAAAGACACAGACTGCCTGCATATATGTGGGTCCTAGATCTCAGTGGAAGTAGGGTATGAGTCAAGAGACTATGAGCACAAGAAGGAGGTATCCCAAAGAAGAGGGAGATGTGACAGGAGGGCAGAGGGAAGGGCTCCTTAAAGAGAGGCAGGGGATCACCAGACAAAGTCAGCATCATGGGAAGGGGAACGTGGATGAGTAAGAACAAGATATATATGAAACTGTCATAATGGAATTCATTATATAGTACGCTAACTTAAGAAATAATACTAAGATAAAACCAATTTCTTAGAGATCTTTTGATATGCCTATATTTTAAATAATTTTATTCCACAGTATGAATAAAAATTACTAACATTAACTCACCCATCTCCTATAGGTAGAAGTTTAGTTTCTACCCCTACATGTTAGTATTTGAAACAATAGCTCAATAAATGCCTGCATTTATGAGTATTTCTATAGTATTGATTCCTATAAGCGGAAGTGCTGGTATAATTTTCTTTCCATAAGTCACAGGCGGAAACTGAGACTACATTTATTGTTTGCACATGCCTAAAATTGATTCCTCTTTTTCTGTTAATGGTTTCTGATTTCCTTTAGGGGAACCACCTTTCCTTGTAAGTTAGTAAGACTCGTCTCAGAAGTAGAACATACAACTCATACCTTAAGAACGAGTACTGGATCCACTTATCAAAGTGATCAATTTGGAGCTAGGCAATGACAAGGGATTGACAGCTGAGTATTTCCTTTATTTTGTTTGAGTGACAGTTTCAGAAAGGCCTAGAAACCCAACTTGATTCCATTAAGATGAATTCAGAGACTTCTCAGTTACACTAGAAAGTGAACCCAGGAGGAGAGAGCTCAAAGGAATACCCTGGCCTTAAGTGAAATGCTTGTTTCTGTCCTTCCTTCCATTTGTATTCATGCTCTCCTTCCTTCCTTCTTCTTTGTGTCTCGACAAATTACCATTTCTGCTGTTCAGTGCTCAGTTTATGTGTGTGCACAAGTCCTTACAGAAGAAGCTTCCCATCAGTCTGGGGCATGGCTCTTGTTCTCCTTCCTTTAATGAGAATTTTTTTTTTAATTTTTTTTTTCTGAGACAGGGTTTCTCTGTGTAGCCCTGGCTGTCCTGGAACTCACTCTATAGACCAGGCTGGCCTCGAACTCAGAAATCTGCCTGCCTCTGCCTCCCAAGTGCTGGGATTAAAGGCGTGCGCCACCACCGCCCGACTTTAATGCCAATCTTGTTGAGACTTATTTCCCACTGGATCCTTGAGCCATTCCAACCCTTACTACTTTGCTTATGTTAATCTTAGTAAATTTTTAGGAACACCTTAAATTTAAACAATTTAGGTGGAACTTATAAACCATATACTTTACCCTTTTAAATGTGCAACTATGGTTGTATTAATATAATTATCACTATGTTCTAACAAATAATATTTCTATCCTCCTCCAATGCAGACTTGTACCCATTAACAGTCACTTTCCCTCTGCCATATCTACTGCTCCCTTGTACCTTACAGAAGTAGCTTCAGGTAGCAGAGTGGAGCATGCCACAATGGTGTGCTGTAGTCTTTCATCAACTCTTTGTCCTTGTGGATTGGCTTACTTATACATGTAGACTCAGACTGTACATGGCTGTTTGGAAGGTTAGTACCTATATCAGTGGCTAAATAATATTCTGTTGTATGAGATTACATTTCTTTTATCTATTCATCAGCTGGCAGTCACTGGAGATGTTTGTAACTTTCTGGCAATTACAAACACTGCTACTATGAACATTCCTGTTTAAGTATGTGTGTGAGTAAGATTTTCAGGTCTATCTGCTTTAGGTATGGAATTGCTGAGTCACATAGTATACTAGACCTTAGTTCACTGTAGGATTTACAAATACTTCCTTCAATTCTTTGGGTTAGTTTCTCATTTTCTAGATAGTGCTCTTTAGAGCACAGATTTTTTTTCAAAAAGATTTATTTATTTATTTAATGCATATGAGTATACCACTATTATTCTCTTCAGACACACCAGAAGAGGGCACCAGACCCCATTACAGATGGTTGTGAGCCACCATGTGGTTGTTGGGAATTGAACTCAGGACCTCTGGAAGAGCAGTCAGTGCTCTCCAGCCAAAGTACAGATGTTTTAAGTTTTGATAAACCCCATTTACCTATTTCTCCCCTCTGGTTGTTTATATTTTAACTGTCATATCTAAAAAATGGTTGACTAATCAAAATTACAAAGATTTACTGGGGCTGGAAAAATGGCTCTGTTGGTAAAGTGCTTGCTCACAAGGATCTGAGTTTGATGCCCAACAGCTATGTAAAAAAAAAACTCAAGTATATTGATGTGTGCCTGTAATCCCACCCTGGGGAAGTAGAGGCAGGAGCATCCCTAGATGGCCAGATAGTCTAGCTGAATTAGAAAGTTTCAATTTCAAAATAAAACCATATCTTAAATTAAAAAGATGGAGAGCAATCATAGAAGATATCCAGTGTCAGCCTTTGGTCTCTATATTTACAATCTCTCTGTCTCTCTCTTTCTCTCTGTCATACACATGCACATGCAAGCGTATGCATACACACTACACGCAAACAATATTTATCTCCATGTTTACTTATTACATTAGGTCTTTGACTTGTTTTGCATTGTAAGTATGATTTAAGGTTGAGATTCATATCCAGTTGTCTCAGTACTAATTGTTTAATCATCTGTTCTTTCCTCATTATGGAATTGGTAAAATCCATGTTGAAAATCAATTCATCATAGATGTATAGGTATATTCCTGGAATTTCAGTTCTATTCTGTTGATTGATATGTCTGCCTGTGCCAATGATTAGCACTGCACCACTGTTTGAATTTTTAGTTTTTTTTTTCCAGAAGAGGTGAGCACCATTGATTCTTTTTCTTAACCTCCCAAGTAAGTGGGATTATAGGTGTACACCATTGTGCCCAGTTTAATTATTATAGTTTTTACATCATAAAATATGGCTCTCCAAACTAATTTTTTAAAAAAGTATCTCATTGTGTTGCCCAGGCTAGCCTTCAGGTCACCCCGCCCATCTTACCCTGTTTACTTTTAAGATTTGTATGGCTATTCTGGGTTTCTTATATTTTTTTTTATGAATTTTAAGATTATTTCATCAATTTCTGCAAAAAGACATTTGAAAATTTGGAATAGATCACAAGTAATTGATAGATCAATTTGGAAAATACTAAATTTTCCAGTATATGAAGACAAAACACCTTTCCATTTATTTATTCAATTTTTTTTGGCAAAGTTTACGGTTTTCAGAATTCCAGACTTAGATTTATTTGGTCATCTTTGCTCTTTAATACTGTTGGATTAAATTGTTTTCTTAACTTTACTTTCTTCTTGTTTATTGCTAGTGTATAGAAATATGAGCATTTTTGTATATTGATCTTCTGACCTGTAACCTAATTCCATTTATTAGCTTGTGTGTGTATATTCCTTAGCTTTTCACACACACACACACACACACACACACACACACAAGATCATGTCATTACTTAAAGATAGAGATGACTCTTTGTTTATTCTTTTATAATCTAAATGTTTACCCAGTGATACAGGTCTTAGCACAATGGTAAATAGAAGTGGTGAGGGTAGATAAGCTTGTCTCCCTCCTGACCGTAAGGGAAGAGACCAGTCTTTGAGCACTGAGCGTGCTAGCTGTGAGGCACACGGGTGAGTGAGGGGCACAGCTGCCTGTGTCAGTTTGAGAAAGCTCCCTGCTGTTACCACTGTATTCAATGTTCCTGTCATGAGAGGATATTGGTTTTATCAAGTGTTTTTCTGCATATGTCAATATGGTCATGTTTATTTTACATGTGTTTATTTAATTTGGTTGTTACATTGAATTTTGTATATTGAATCAACTCTGTATTCCCAAATATACCTCACTTTATCACAGTATATAATCACTTTAAAATCCTGCTCAATTCAGTTTGAATTATCTTTTTTTTAATTAATAAAAGGATATGTGTACATGTGTGCATGAATGTGTGTGTTTGTGTTTCTGTATGATGTCTTTGACTTATTAGTATACTAGGAATCTTCCATTTTTGAGTGATAATTGCATTTAGAATTCTTTGTTGGCAAATTTCTTTGTTTTTTTCCTTTCAGAACTTTTAATATGTCATTTCATTTCCTTTTGACCTTTGCGGTTGCTATTGAGAATCTTATTAGAATATTGAGAAGCCCTTGTATATGATGAGTTGCTTCTCTCCTGCTGCTTTTAAATTTTTTGTCTTAATTTTTGACAGTTTGGTTTATACATATGTAGAAGTATTCTTTGTTTTTCTTTGAATCTTCTTAGTTGAAACAGACTATATCACTTCCCCCCCCCCTTTCCTCCGTCAAACTCCTCCCAGCAACTCTCCCTCCAACCCCTTCCATGCCTTTCTATGCTTAAGTTAATACTCTTTTTCTTTAATTATATTTGTTACACACACACACACACACACACACACACACACACACACACACACACTACAACATGCTGAGTCCATTTTGTTGTTTGTGTGTATATAGTTTAACAGCAGACCACCCTGCATTGGACAGCCAATAAGGGAACTCATCCCCTGGAGATGCTAATTTTCCTTCTCTAGGCAGTCAAGAGTTCCCTGTAGTTCTTTGCCTAGGGGTGGGACTCCAGGACATGGGACCCCCTGTTAACGTGTCCCTTGATATTTTTATTGTTCTGGTTTTGTTTAAGTAGCTATTTCTAGAAGATACCATTCCACAGTAGACTTCTTAGTATTTTGGCCCTTAAAATCTTCCTGCTTCCCCTTGTGGAGCGGCCTTTTATTAGCTTATGCTACTTGGAGTTAAGATTGCTTGATGTATAGATCAATTTTTTTCATTAAATTTGAAAGTTTTGATAATTTTTCAAACATTATTTGTGCCCCTTATTTCTTTTACCTCTTTTAGGACCCCTCCTCCATGGCACATATATTTGGATACTTGATTGTATCTGTTGTTTTTTTTGTAGTCTATCTTTATTTTTTTATTGGATATTTTTTTATTTACATTTCAAATGTTATCCTCTTTCCCAGTTCCCCCCTGACACCCCCCATCCCATCCTCCTTCCCCTTGCTTCTATGAGGGTGTTCCTCCACCCACCCACCCACTCCCACCTCCTTGCCCTCAATTCCCCTACTCTGAGACATCTATCAAGCCCTCATAGGACTAAGGACCTCTTTTCCCATTGATGCATGACAAGGCTATCCTCTGCTACATATGCAGCTGGAGCCATGTGTACTTCTTTGTTGATGGCTTAGTCCCTGGAAGCCTTGGGGGGGGGGGTCTGGTTGGTTGATATTGTTGTTCTTCCTGTGGGGTTGTAATCCCCTTCAACTCCTTAGGTCTTTTAAGTAACTCCTCTATTGGGGACCCTGTGCTCAGTCCAATGGTTGGCTGTGAGCATCCATCTCTATATTTGTAAGGCTCTGGCAGGGCCTCTCAGGAGACAGCCATATCAGGTTCCTTTCAGCTTGCACTTCTTGGCATTCACAATAGTGTCTGGGTTTAGTAACTGTATACGGGATGGATCCCTAGGTGGGACAGTCTCTCGATGGCCTTTCCTTCAGTTTCTGCTCTACTCTTTATCTCCATATTTGCTCCTGTGAGTGTTTTGTTCTCTTTCTAAGAAGCACTGAAGCACTGAAGCACCCACACTTTGGTCTTCCTCCTTCTTGAGCTTCATGTGATCCTTGAATTGTATCTGTGAATTGGTTATTTGTAGCTTTTGAGCTAATATTCACTTATCACCATATGTGTTCTTTTGCGATTGGGCTACCTTATTCAGGATGATACTTTCTAGTTCTATCCATTTGCCTAAGAATTTCATGAATACATCATTTTTAATATTACTCCATTGTGTAAATGTACCACATTTTCTGTATCCATTCCTCTACTGAGGGACATCTGGGTTCTTTCCAGATTCTGGCTATTATAAATAAGGCTGCTATGATCACAGTGGAGCATGTGTCCTTATTATATGTTGGAGCATCTTCTGGGTATATGCCCAAAAGTGGTTTTGCTGGGTCCTCAGGTAGTACTATGTCCAATTTTCAGATGAACTGCAAAACTGATTTCCAGAGTGGTTGTACCAGCATGCAATCCCACCAGCAATGTAGGTGTCTTTCTCCACATCCTTGCCAGCATGTGCTGTCACCTGAGTTTTTGATCTTATCCATTCTGACTGGTGTGAGGTAGAATCTCAGGGTTATTTTGATTTGCATTTCCTTGATGACTAAGGATGTTGAACACTTCTTTAGGTGCTTCTCAGCCATTCTATATTCCTCAGCTGAAAATTCTTTGTTTAGCTCTGAACTCCATTTTTAGTAGGGCTACTTTTCTCATTGCTGTGACAAAGTAACCTGATAGAGCCAGGGATGAAGGTTTGTTTAGACTCATGGATTCAGAGAGATCTCTGCTCATGGTGGGGAGGGTGACATGGAGTTTCTGTGGCCATACCCTGGTAAGGGAGCAGAGACGGCTCATTGCCATCTTATAAAACAAAATGCTTTTAGTTCATCTTTCAGAGTCTTTATAACCCTAGAAGTCTCAAACAATCAAAAATATACAAAGTCTCAAGTCTTTTCTGAGACTCAAGGCATCCTCTTCACTGTCCACCTTTGTAAAATCAAAAAGAAAATTGCTTACTTTCAACATACAGAGAGTAACATTCTCATTCTAAGATGGAGAAATGGGACCTAGCAAGAAAATATTGGATCAAAGGAAGACTTCAATCCCTCAGGGCAGTCATTAAATTCTGCAACTCTGTGAGTCAAGAATGAAAGGCACACCTTTCATAGGCTTTTCCATTCCCTTTTAAGGAATTGTTTTAGTATTGTTGGGACTGACAGATGGTTTTGATGGGAGTGAAGGAACACGATTAGTTTTGCATATCACCAAGAGTTCTGGATAGAGTATGGGAAGTTCTTTGAATGACAGGCCTGAGGTGGAGTCATGATGACTAATTAGAAAGCTCTTGCAAGAGAGCTACAAGATGATAGTGCTATAGCATGGAATAGAAACAACAACAACAACTCACCACAACACAAAACATCCAAATATTTAGCTCGTGGATTTGAGAAGGGTTTGGAAATACAATGGATCTGTCTTGAATGTGGAGACTAAATGAGAGAGAAAATTATTTGCATTATTACATTTATAAAGCTATATTGGCAGCTATCTATTTAGATGATGAAGTGTTCTGGATTGTACTGTAAATAAATATATACATCAGGGACAAGAGACTAGATATTTTGTAGTTTCCTCTTTTTTTTTTTGAAGTTGTTGTTTGTTTAGGTTTGTCTTTTTTTTTTTTTGACACAAAATTTTATTATACACCCCCAACCTAGATCTGTTATATGGTACAGACCCACAGAGATGCATTTGGCTGCCTCTGCCTCCTGAGTATTGGTATTAAAGCTGTGCAATACTATGCCCAGCGCTGTAGTTTCCTTTTCAAAAAAGTTATCTATGCCTAAATTATACTTCAGCTCCCTTAAACAACCACTGTGCACTTGGAAAAAGCTACCAAATCCTTTGAATGTGAAGAGCTTATTCAAAGTATATCATTCTGTCATCAGCACATGGAAAGCATGAGATTGGTTAGTTTTTGAGGAGAGATCTGGGAGCTCAGAGTTTTGGATTTTTTTATATGAATTTGTATCAGCATTTTATAAATAAGCCTGCAACCTTTGTTTAATAAAGAATTATTATTTTTGTTAAAAAGGAAATGAAATTAGATAAAGATATGTCAAAAAAGTGACTTTCAGACAACACACAGAGAATGCCACACTCCCAGGTGATCTAACAAGCCCAGGATCCCAGGATCCCAGAATCATAGGATCACAGAGACAGCTTGACTCTGAGGAGTTCTGACACAACCAGGATCACAGGAAGGACAGGCTCCAGTCAGATTTAGCATGGGCAGATAGCACTAGAGTTAACGAGATGGCAGGGGGCAAGCGTAAGAAAATAAACAACACAAACCAAGGTCACTTGGCATCATCAGAACCC
>NW_022196904.1:98093029-98099793 GCF_008632895.1 Mastomys coucha | reverse complement strand
AACAAATTCAGATAAATTGAAATCATGTAACTTTTCTCATCATAATGCAATAAATGTTTAAAAAAAAATGAAAAGTGACGTTCAGCCTTAATTTTAATCAGGAATTATCTTCTTCTTCTTCTTCTTCTTCTTTTTTTTTTTTTTTTTTTTTTTTTTTTTTTTGAGCTAAGGTCTTTCTGTGTTGTTATCCAGACTGGCCTCAAATGACTGGCTCAAATGATCCTCCTGCCTCAGCCTCCCAAACCACAGGGACTACAGACAGTTGTCAATATGCTTAACAGTTATTTCAGGAAGTAAGAGAAAGTCAACTAACTTGAACCCTTGGGGCTCTGAGACTGAACTACCAACCAAAGAGCATACATGGGCTGGACCTAGGCCCCCCAACATATGTAGCAGATGTGCAGCTTGATCTTGATGTAGGTGCCCCACCCCAATAACTGGAACGGGGACTTACCCTGACTCTGTTGTCTGCCTGTGGATTCTGTTCCCCTAACTGGGCTGCCTTTTCTCAGTGAGAAAGGATGTGCCTGGTCCTGCAGTGACTTCAGGTGCCAGGGTTGGTTGGTACTCAGGTGGGACCTCCTACTTTTCAGAGGAGAAAGGATAGAGGAGAAGGGCTGTGTGAGGGATGTAAAGTGAATAAGTAAATTAATGGATGAAAAGAAGTCTAATATCAGTATTACCCTTCAAATGTTACAGAGGACATTTGAATCATTACAATAAAAGGACAATAATTATTTTCTTTTAATTGAAGAGAAAAATCCTTTGGGTCCAAAAGAGAAATCTCTCTATTTTCAGTTGCCTTTAAAAAGTTTGAAGCTGTCAGTAAAATCATACAATTTACTAATAGCATGCCCAAGGCTTATTGCCTTTCCTTGGGCAACAGTGTCTGCAAATGGTGTGCTCTATTGATTTCAGTCACATGGTTTTCAGTACCATTTGCAGGGCGTCAGAAACTAATCAGATAAATAAATCTGTGGATTGATGACTTCTTTCCCTGAAAACCCAATCATTTGCATAGTACTCCTTCTCAATCAGTGGTTAAGTTACAATATACACTAGCAAATTTTTTTATTGACTAATCTGTGTTCTTAGCTAAGCTAAAATTTTAGTCTTCGTATTGAACATTTACATATTTAAAACTTAAAATTCTTATAAATGTGAGATTTGAGTGCCTTGTGCATTTTTAATTTAGCATAAGACAAGTTGCTTGTGGGTTAGTTCACCAAATCATTTCCTCTGCAGCTTAGCTGCACACAGCCAGAGCAGACTTCCATAAAGTTGTATTCTAAACTTGCTATGAGCTCATTAGATGATGGTTTGTATACCAGAATCCCTGTAGAGCATAGGTTTAGAGATTAAAACTAGTACAATACTGTTCTGATGCTAGCATCTACTGGGTTTTGTTAGAGATGCATGGTAGCACTAAATGCCTCCATTTTTTGAGAGTGCAAACTGTGTCAGGATCTTACCTGCATTATGCTTTTGAAACATTCTGGGGTGCAGGCATATAGGCACTATCTGTGTATGCTGCAAATGAGGCAGCTGAGAGTGTGTGGGTTAAGGGCCCATGAGCAATCTTAGTCTTGGTCAGTCTAGTACTGAAGCTTGGTTTCTTCTTCCATTGACAATGGCAAATGCTTTTCAACTTCTGTACATGTGACACGGAATTATTGCCTCTGACAACTTTTGGTATTTAATGTTCATGTTTGGTTTCAGAGTCGTGGAGGTTTTAATCCCAAATGATAGTACATTGCTTAGGATTGATGTGTCTTTATTGACAATGATGCTGAATTTGAAATAGAGATGTGTATAAAGCAACAAAGTTAATATTTTATTATTAAAGTTACAGGGGAATTATTCCTTTGGGTTTTTTTTTTTTGTTATTTTGACACAAATTAGAAATAAGCCATGTATTTTATGGCACTGAAACACTGGCTCCAGTGAACTTGTCACTGAATAATAATGTATTCATATGGCAATAGATTTGGACTGATGTACTAGCTAGAGCCTAGTTTCTGCACTTTTGAATGTCTGTATTTTCAGAAGGCACTCTACTGCTGAGCTTCTGTTTGCTGAAAGTTACTGTAGACAATCTGTAGCCACTTTGTTCACTCAAGTCTGATTGATTAGTGTCAGGACTGGACACACTGCCTCAAGATCAGGCTCTTGCAACCATTTTTTCATGGCAGCTCTCTCAGAACAAGAGCCATATATCCAGTTCCTCTATTAACAGTGGTTGACACCTGGGCTGTGTGTTTCCAGGTTCTTGGCATCTTATTCAAAGAATTGAAATAAAAGTGCACACAAATTACAAAGTAATAGAGAAACTCTGTTGTAAAGCAAAGCCATTGATCAGACATGTTGTCAAGAGTGATATCTGGCTACTTGAGCAGGAGATTATGCAAGGGCTAGAGGTTATTGTACAGGTTTTTTTAAATAGGGTTTAAAGGAAGGAGGGCTTTGCCTGTTAAGAGTTATAGTAGGGCACTTCTATATTTTGATTGATAGGTTTGGGTTATAGAGCTTTTGCTTTCTATGTATATCCTTCCCATAATGTGTCTAATTTTAGTCATATCCATATCCAATTATGCATAGGCTTAAGATAGTAAATAGGGAATTGACCTTAAATATTCACCCAGAGGACATAGCTTACCTTACTGTGCATGTGTCTAAAACTATTATAGGCTGTATTGGCCCTCTTAATTTCATACCCAGACATATGTAAAATACATTTAAATAGAAACTGTCTACAAAGGGAGTGTTCTTTGCAATTGTTAGAGGAAGGAGGAACTTATTGTTTAGAGCTGTGGTCCTACTTTAATAGATGTGGTGTAAGGAGACAGGTGTGTGGATAGCCCAAGTTAAGTGAGGTCCCAGGTTGCTAAGTTATTCCCTATGCTTGTTGCTTCACTATCATACTCTCTTTTTGTGCCCAGTATGATTTTTGTCAGTGAAGATACCATTGTTTAACCTTTTTTAGAAATGCTTCTTCCTTTTTATTTCAACCAAGACATGGATTTCCCTCTCCTTTTGATCTTGCTTTCAAATGAAAACTATCTTCTTTTACTACTCTGTCCCTCATTTGCTCTATTGTCTGACTGGAGAGCCTCTCCTTGATTTGTTCATGAGACCTCTAACCCATGATCTTAAGATGTGCCTCATGGGGATTGGGTACCAACCCAATCACAAAACTTTTAACCTACAGTTTGTCATGCCTGTAGGATATGTTGGGACCAGAGCCTAGCATAATCCTCTTCAGAGACCAGAGACTTCATCTAGAAACTGATGGAACCATGGCAGAGTCCCACAGCCAAACATTAGGTGGAATTTGGGGAGTCCAGTGGAGGGAGAGGAGGGAGGATTGGAGGAACCAGATGGATCAAGGACAGCACAAGAACATGGTCTACAGAATCAACTGGGACTCAAGTGGGCTCAACAGAGATCAAAGAGACTGTATGGGTCTGACCTAGGTCCTCTGCAGATATGTTATGGTTGTGTAGCTCAGTGTTCTTGTGAGATTCCTAACAGTGGGAGCAGAGGTTGTCTCTAACTCTATTGGCTGCCTTTGGGACTCTTTTCTTCCTACTCTTCCAGCCTTGACATAAAAATATGTGCCTGGTCTTATTGTAGCTTGTTATGCTGTACTTGGTGGTTGTCCCTGGTGAGGACAGGGAGGGGAGGTGAGAAGGGGGGGTGGGTCTGAGGGAAAAGGGAAGGTAGAGAAGAGGAAAGACTTGGAGGGAGAGGAAACTGCAGTCAGAATGTAATATAAGTGAAAAGAATAAGTGAAAAGGATACACACACACACACACATACACACATATTTCATGTGCCTTATGAAATCTGCTGTGGTAGTGCAAGCAATAATGATCTTTAAAGCAATAAAATGGTCAAAATGTGAGGCATTTCAAATGCTACTTAATTAATCCTTACAAGAATTACATAAACTGGTTGGGATTATTGTCTCCACTATAAATGGAGAACTGAGCTAATGAGAGAGGTTGAATTCAAAACCTTGTCTCTCTCATTCTAGCAATTGATTCTTAGTCACTTCTTCTTTTCTACCTTTTGTGTGTACTTCGCAATACTTATTTTCATTATCTAAGTCATTCTTAGTAAGGCACATTTAAAATATTTTTTATTCATTTTTATAGTTCTTTTTTGTTGTTTTTGTTTTTTATTTTTCGAGACAGGGTTTCTCTGTGTAGCCCTGGCTGTCCTGGAACTCACTCTGTAGATCAGGCTGGCCTTGAACTCAGAAATCCACCTGCCTCTGCCTCCCAAGTGCTGGGATTAAAGGCATGCGCCACCACTGCCTGGCCATTTTTATAGTTTATATATATATGCAATGGCTGTACCTTGCTTGTATCCAACCCCTAACTCCTTCTCCCATTCTTCTGACCCTCCCCCAGATTTGCCCCTTTAACCTTCATGTCCTCAGTTTTTAAATAACCTATTGAGTCCAATTAGTGCTGCTTGTATGAGCGTGGGTAATCTACTACTGGGTACACCTCTGAAGAAAAATGACTTCTCTCTCCTAGCAGCTATTATCAATTGCCAGTAACTCCTCAGCTAGGGGTCTCATGAACCACGCACCCCAATCCATGCTGGAATTATTAACTAGTTTGATCTTGTGATGTATGTCTTGTACTGATGACCACAGCTGCTGTGAGTTCATGAGTGCAACAGCCCTATGATATGCAGAAGACATGTCACAATGATCTTCCCTTTCCTCTGCCTCTTACATTCTTTCTATCTTTGCTTCTGTGATGTTCCCTGGCTCGTGGGATTACTATAGATGTCTCTTTTAGGGATGAACACTCAACAGTCACTTATTTTCAGCACTTTGACCAGTTATAAGTCTGCATTGACTGCTGCCCATTGCAAAAAGACTTTTCTCTGATGCACACTGAGAGAAGAACTAATCTATAAGTAGAGACAGAAATAAGTAGAAGGCAATTGATAACATGTCTGCTTAGGAAAAAGCACAGTAGGCTCTCTGCCTTAGGCCTGTGACTGCTGCTGCATCTGTAGTCCTTGCTTTTATGTTACTGTGATAAAATACTTTGACAAAAACCAAGTTTAGGAAGCAAAAGTGTTGTTTGGCTTCCAATTCCAGAGAGGTATAGTTCCTCATGGTGGAAAAGGCATGGCAGCAGGAAACAGAGCAGGAAGTGGGACCTGGCTATACAACCCAGACGTCCCCCCCAGTTAAAGAGCACCATCAACAGGGGACCAAGTGTTCAAATATATGAAGACATTTCTCATTCAAGTCATGCCACCATCCATGAGCTTTGAGCAGGTTTAGTCTACCAAGCATGAAGTCCTTCCTGTTGAGCAGACTTGAAATCCAATAAAAAAACACTGGATCCTCCCACCTCACTCCCCACTTCACCTCCCCCCACCTCATCCACCACCTAATCTCCATCTCACCTACCACCTCATCCCCACCTCACCCCCCACCTAATCCCTACCTCATTCTCCCACCTCACCTCACCCCTCCACCTTGCCCACCACTTTGCCCCATCACCTCACCCTCACCTTGCCTCCCCACCTTATTCCCACCTCACCTCCCACCTAATCCCCACCTCACCCCTCCACCTTGCCCCCCCCCCCGACAGCCATGCCACTGTTATACCCGTAGACACATATCAAAGCCCCTCCCTTTGAGGTTTTATTTTTTATTGACTTTTTTTAAACACTGTACTTGGATCATGTTTTCTCTTATCCCAGTTCCTCTCAGATTCTCTTCACCTTCCTACCCAACTTTATGTCCTTTTGCTGTCTTTCTAACAAACAAACCAAACAAAAAACAAGAAAAAAAAGTCAAGAAACGTCTCTCTTATGTCCTTCTGGATGCCTGAAAAACAAGTCTTGAGCAGAACTCCTTACAGTTATTTATTGTGAGAGGAAACCTCAGAATCAGGTGGAAATTCAACCTGATTGCAACCTGGCTTCTGTAGAGTTTGGGTCATTTTTCTTTGGAATACAACATGAAAGGAAAGCAGAAGCTGGATTATGGTGCAGTGTTCTTGGTGACAGGTTTCACAGGTTCTGACTTTGCATGTCGGTGTTATGTATGTCATAATGTGTGCTGTGTTTGCAAGCTCTGAACACTATTCCTACCAGTGACTCACTGTCAGTCATTTTTATTTAATGGGAAGTGTTTTGCTGACCATAGGATGAGCTAAAGAGGAAGTAGTTTCTGTCTTGGAAGGACTGATAGTTCAGAGTAGTGTTTATTTTTGGTCGCATTTTATTACTATAATTTTCCTAAGACTGGTTGTGGTATCTGTTGGTGTCTTGTAGGCAGTTAGGTGTTGCCCAGCTTGTGGGTCTGACCCCTCTGAGCTATGCTTCTCATATTTGATCATGATATTGAGGGTCAGAATGAATTTCCCACAACTGAGTTGGGGATTTATATCACATATTTTTTTAGCCAACAAAGTAATTTCATGGAAAATTGCTGTCTTTTGGAAGTTCCTCTCTTGTAGTGCTCAAGAGAACATTCAAAATATAGATGACAGACAGAAACCACAATATGTTATAATGTATATTTATATTAAAAGTTATATATCTATCTATCTAATGATCATATTTTTATTATATTTTATGTATTATAATGACTTTATATGTATTATAATTATATTTTTATGTACATGTATATATGTGTGTGTGGGCAGATGTGGGCATGCCACAGCATGTATGTGGAGGTCAAGAGATGGGTTCTTGTGCTGGGCGGTGGTGGCGCATGCCTTTAA
>NW_022196904.1:98091093-98093019 GCF_008632895.1 Mastomys coucha | reverse complement strand
ATGTGGGTGCTGGATTACAAACTCAGGTCATCAGGCTTGGCAGCAAGTGCCTTTCCTCCCTGATCCACTTTTACTTTCAAACCGATTGTTCTTTGACTTGACAAGAAAAAGTGGGCCAATTTCCTTTTCCTTACAGTTTCTTCTACTTTTTCTCCATTTCTTTTTTTAGCAAGGCCATTTCTCAGCACACCAAGGTTTGAATTCATCCTTTATCCATCTTATTGCCACCAGGCCCACATGGTAAATCTAAAGCCACTGCTTCGTTACAGGAGAATTCAAACTGGCTGAGGTAAACGTTAGGGCTTATTACTGCTTTGGTTTGTGGCAGGACAGAAAGATCTCCATTGGAGTTCTGAAACTTCTGTAGAGGTGAGCTCCACTGCCTTCCACTCTTCTCACTAGTTGCTACATCTCAGGTGACTCTTAGAAGGGATAATTCATTTTAGGGATAAGAAACCTCGAGATATTAAGATCTCCTTTCTGGCTTCCCAACCACTTGGCCTTCCTGCCTCTACTCTAGCAGTTGACTGAGATATCCTACTTACATGGGCAACAACTGTGAATGTTAGGAAGCCCTTTATGCTATGTTGAAGCTTCTCATATATCCCCATCCCACCCAAGACACAGGGAGGTCTCATCCTTTGTGCCCAGTCTCTGTCAGCATCACGAGGAGCCCTCAGCATTCACTTTGGGAAGCATTACCTTATATAGCCCCCTCCTTTCCCTGATGGCTTTTGCTCTGTGTGTGTGTGTGTGTGTGTGTGTGTATGTGTGTATTTAACATGGGTGATTTGTAATTCTAGCCCTTTCTCATAAAATTAACACTTAGATTTTCACTGAGTGCCTACTGTGTGCAAAGAAGGGCCTATGTGTACATGACGTTTCTCAGTATTGGTGATATAGGAAGAAAGACGCTAGATAACAGGAGAGAGAGAGAGAGAGAGAGAGAGAGAGAGAGAGAGAGAGAGAGAGAGAGAGAGAGGAGAATTCTGATTTTATCCAACTTCTTTAAGCCAGGCTTTCTTTTTTAAAATGAAAACTTTAAGAGTTATTTATTTTAAATTACATCTGTGTATGTAAATGTGCATTTATGAGTGCAGGTGCCCACGGAGTCTAGAAGAAGGTTTCAGATCCCCTGAAGCTGGAGTTATGGTGGTTGTTTGACATGGATGCTGTAACCTGAATTTGTATTCTCTGGAAAAACAGTGTGGACCATCACTCCAGCCCCAACAAGCTATCTTTAATAACTCTCTGTTTTTTACCTTTCAGTAGCTATCAGTCTGGAACCACATTTGAGACCATCCTCCATTCTGTAGCTTAGTCAGTTGGGAGTGTTATGGGACTCAAAATATAAACAAACAAACAAACAAACAAAACACAACACATCTAATAGCTTACTTCATCTAGTTACAATTTAAAAATGACTTATGGGTATCTATGTGTGCCTCAGTGCATGTATGTGCACCATATACATGCAGTTGCCTGCAGAGTTCAGAAGAGGGTATTGGATCCCCAAACTAGAGTTACAGTTGTATGTGCTGCCTGATGTGGGTGCTGGGAACTGAACCCAGGTCCTCTGGAATAATAGCAAGCACTGTTGTATTCTCTCCAGCCCTCCATTAACTCTTTTTTTAAATCCCTGAAATAATGCAAAATTTAAATATATTACAAATAATTTTATGAGACATAATTTCTGTAGCCATGCTCAGTGGAATGGTGGTCAAGCTGCTGTCTGTAGATGTGAGAGCCTGTAGATATAAGAAGCTCGTTTCCTTCCTTTCTAAGCTTATGAGCACGCTAGGAAGTACAGAGCAAACACTGAGTGCCCAGTCAGTCAGTCACGCTGCACACGGCAGGCAGCCTGTAAGGCCCTTCTTCTTGATTTGAATAGAACATATTTTTGACTGCATTGACTGACTATTTAGG
>NW_022196904.1:98086256-98091083 GCF_008632895.1 Mastomys coucha | reverse complement strand
ATTGCAGCTAGTTATATCTCTTAAAACCATTCTTGTGTTCATTTTTCTTGAGGAAATTGCTGTAAGTATATTTCCTAGGGCCAATATGTAAGAAACTTTTTTATGATTGAATAAAACTCCAAGATTTTTAGTATCAGAAATGTTCCATTGACTTGGCTTGGTTATGAAAATGAAGGGAATATCTTTGGCCAAAAGAAAGCTCATCATTAGTCAAATACTGACAAGATTTGAACTTATTTTACTTGCTTGATTTTATTCTTACATATGTCCAGTTTTTGGGAACACAAAGAAACATTATATCAGAAGCAGCTTTGGCTGCTTTTATATTTATGTTCATTTGAACATAATTTCATGATTCTAGAGAAAAGATCTATTAGTCTTCTTGTTTACATAAAGAAGGTTTGTGATGCTTAATTTTATGCCTTTAAAATATGAGTAACATTTGATAGGTTAAACTAGGATTCATTTTGTTAGTAAATCTGTCAGATCAGTTTATAAATGAAAAAGAGATCCATGTGAATAAACATTTGTCCTACTTTGGCTTTTGTTAATCCAATGCATTTTGAATTTAGCCACCCTCCCTAATCCAAAAAGCTAACTTTGAAATCTAGTTCTTGTCCAGAAATTCTGCCTGTATCTACTCAGTCTATTGTTTCAGCACTGTTGTGGTAAGAAGCAGAGCATTACTTTGACAAATGTATTGGCTGTTAGGTTGGAGAACAGAATTGAAGCTCCTGGGCGACTCATAGAAACTCCTCCACTTCCTGGATGCAGCTACTGAATACCTCTATGTTAACTGGCAAATAAGAAAGATGTGCAGATTTCTGAGAGGACAAATAAACTAAAAAGTTTCTACAAAAAAAAAAAAAAAAAAAAAAAAAGAAAGCTGGAGCAATAAAGAACTGTGAAGCTGATATTAGTGTGGGTGACACTGCGATGCTGACTTACAGGTGGACACAAAGGAAATGCTGTCCGACCAAAGCCAGAGGAACACACATTTCTTTTTTCTTTTTTTTTTTTTTTAGGAACACACATTTCTTAAGATGAAAAATTATTTACTTACGTATTTAACATATATTGTATATATTTGAGGATTACAACATAATGGTAATGCACACACAAATATGTACCATTGTGAAGCAGATTAACATATTTGTTATCTTTTGTAGTTGTTTTGTGAAAGAAGCAAGTAAAAGCGACTTATTTTAACAGGATTCCCTAATACAACACAGTTTTATTATCTTTAGATCCCACTGTGCATTAGATCTCCAGACTTGTTTATTCTGCACATCTGCTTCATATCCTTTAACTTTATTTGCCTATTTTCTCTCCCCTGACACTGTGTTGATAAACATTTCATTCTGTCTGTATATTTGAGATATTTTTGCATTTCACTCCATGTATATGGGGAGTATTAGTGTGTGGCTTATTTCATCTACTATACCATCTTCTATATCTATCCATACTGTGGCAAATGGCAGGATTTCCTTCTTTTTAAAATGAATTTATTCACTTTAAACCCTGACTGCAGTTTTCCTTCCCTCTTCTTCTTTTAGCCCTAACACCATCTGCTTCTCCTCCCTCTCTCTTCAGCAAAGAGGAGACCTCCCATGGATATGAACCCACCTTGGCATATCAAGCTGCAATAAATGTGGTGCATCTTCTCCTACTGAGGCTAGACAAGGCAGCCTCATGGATTGGTAGGATTAACAGTAAATATGGCCATTTTACCAAACATTATCTACAAATTCAACACAATTCCTGTAAAAGTTCCAGCATAATTCTTTATAGACCTTGAAAGAACAATACTCAACTTCATGTGGAAAAAACCCCAGGATATCTAAAATAATCCTGTACAATAAAAGAACTTCTGGAGGTATCACCATCCTTGGTTTCAAGATGTATTACAGAGCTGTAGTAATAACAATACACATGTTATTGGAAAAAAAAAAGAAAGGCTGATCAATGGAATGGAATAGAAGACCCAAACATAGGATGGGGAACTAGGGGTAACATCCAGAAAGTCCCAGATGCCAGGAAAGCAAGAGCCTCCCAGGACCCAACAGGGATACATTAGCTGAAACACTCCACAAAGGGGAGGGAGAATCTGTCCAGACCATATCCAGAGGTTAGGAATGGCACCACCCACTCATCTCCAAAATTTTAACCCAGAGTTGCTCCTGTCTAAAGGAAATACAGGGACACAGTGTGGAGCAGAGACAGAAGCTTGAAAGGCCATCTAGAGACTGCCCCACCTGGGGATCCATCCCGCATGTAGACATCAAACCCAGACACTATTGTAGATGCCAACAAGGGCTTGCTGACAAGAGCCTGATAACAGCTGTCTCCTAAGAGGCTCTGCCAAATCCTGACCATTACAGATGCAGATGCTAGCAGCCAACCATCAGACTGAGCACAAGAACTCCAATGGAGGAGTTAGGGGAAGGACTGAAGGAGCTGAATGGGGCCTTATCTGGCATCAATGGGAGGGGAGGCCCTTGGTCCTGTGAAAGCTTGTTGCCCCAGTATAGAGGAATGCTAGGGCTGTGAAGTGGGAGTGGGTAGGTGGGTTGGGGAGCACCCTCATAGAAGCAGGGTTGGAGGATGGAATAGAGGGTTTACAGAGGGGAAACTGGGAAAGAGGATAACATTTGAAATGTAAATAAATAAAATAATATCCAATTAAGAATATGACTTTTATATGGAGGGTTATAAGTTTTCTTTTTTCTTTTCTTTTTCTATTGTTTTTTCTCTTGGTTTTTCTCTTTTCTTTTATGCAGAGCTTATTGAAGAGAAGGGAAAGAGCCTTATAAAAAAAGAAGAAGAAACAAACATAAATCCACACAACTATGGACACTTGATTTTTGACAAAGAAGCCAAAATTATACAGTGGGGGACAAAAAGAAAGTATCTTCTACAAATGGTGCTGGTCTAACTGTATGTCTCCATGTAGAAGAATGAAAATAGATTCATATCTATCACCCTACATGAAACTCAAGTCCAAGTGGATCAAATACCTCAACAAAAAACCAGATACACTGAACTTGATAGGATTTCCTTCCTAAAAGCTGAATCATATCCACATATCTAGTTCTATCCATTTGCCTAAGAATTTCATGAATTTGTCATTTTTAATAGCTAAGTAGTACTCCATTGTGTAAATGTACCACATTTTCTGTATCCATTCCTCTGTTGAGGGACATCTGGGTTGTTTCAGCTTCTGGCTATTATAAATAAGGCTGCTATAAACACAATGAGGCATGCATCCTTATTACATGTTGGAGAATCTTCTGGGTATATGCCCAGAAGTGGTATAGCTAGGTAATGCTATGTCCAATTTTCTGAGGAACTGCCAATCTGATTTCCAGAGTGGTTGTACCAGCTTGCAGTCCCACCAGCAATGAAGGAGTGTTCTTTCTCCACATTCTCCCCAGCATCTGCTGTCACCTGAGTTTTTGATCTTAGCCATTCTGACTGGTGTGAAGTGGAATCTCAGGGTTGTTTTGATTTGAATTTCCCTGATGACTAAGGATGTTGAACATTTATATTTTTATTTTTTTAATTTATTTTTTATTTTTCTGATGTTTTATGGTGTTTCTCTCTTTTTTGTCATATTCTTTAAATTTATAAGATATTATAACAATAAAAATGAGTATTATAAAAGTTGTTTGATATAAAACAACAATCAATTTAACAGTGTTATGTAGATGCTTGTCTACAGCAATACTGAAAATACATACGTTTTTCTCAATTTCATTAGGTGCTTCTCGGCCATTCGCGTTTCCTCAGTTGAGAATTCTTTGTTTAGCTCTGTACCCCATTTTTTTTTATTTTAGATATTTTCTTTATTTACATGCGAATTTCTCCATTCCCAGTTTCCCCTCCAAAAAACAAAAAAACAAACAAAAACAAACCCCTGTTGCCTCCCCCCTCCCCATGCCTGCCACCCCGCCCTCTCCCACTTTCTGGCCCTGGCATTCCCCTACACTGGGGCACAGAACCTTCACAGGGCCGAGGTCCTCTCCTCCTATTGATGATCGATTTTGCAATCCTCTACCATACACATGCTGCTTGCACAATCAGACCCCTCTATGTGCAGTCCTTGGTTGGTGGTTGAGACCCTGGGAGCTCCGAGGGTACTAGTTAGTTCATGTTGTTGTTCGTCCTAAGGGGCTGCAAACCCCTCAGCTCCATTGGTCTTTTCTCTAATTCCTTCACTGGGGACCCTGCACTCAGTTCGATGGATGGCTATGAGCCTCTACATCTGTGTCAGTCAGATACTGTCAGTAGCTCTGTACCCCATTTTTAATAGGGTTATTTGTTTCTCTGGAGTCTAACTTCTTGAGTTCTTTGTATATATTGGATATTAGTCCTCTATGAGATGTAGGATTGATAAAGATCTTTTCCCAATCTGTTGGTTGCCTGTTAGTCCTATTGACAGTGTCCTTTGCCTTATAGAAGCTTTGCAATTTTATGAGGTCCCATTTGTCTATTCTTTTTTTTTTTAAACTTTTATTGCATTATGATGAAAAAAGTTACATTTCAATTTATCTGATTTTGTTAACATTTAAAAACATATTTTAATTAAATAGAATTGAATCACATTCTTGTTTCCCTTTTGTATCACCGCTCCTCCCAGAGACCCCCTTCAATACCCACAATATCTTTTTTTGTTATATTCCTTAAAATTTACAAAATATTATAACAATAAAAATAAGTATTATACAAGTTGTTTGATATAAAACAACAATTTAACAGACTTATGTAAATGCTAGTCTACAGCAATAGTGAAAATACATTTTTCTCAATATAAATTTTAAATAACTC
>NW_022196904.1:98075672-98085070 GCF_008632895.1 Mastomys coucha | reverse complement strand
CAAATTTCTAATTCCTCATATTATTGGATTTCAATCGATTAGGATATGTTGGTAATATTAATTTTTATCTTAATATATTAAGAAAAGGTAATTGTCACTTCCTGTCATTTTTGTTGTAAGAGATGGAATTAGGCTTGTGTGGATTTGTTGAAAGATTACTTTCTTCTTCTAGGGTGTAGTTTTGCTCCTTATGTTGATGTTTTCCATCTATTATCCTTTGCAGGGCTGGATTTGTGGAAAGATACTGTGTAAATTTGGTTTTGTCATGGAATATCTTGTTTTCTCCATCTATGGTAATTGAGAGTTTTGCTTGGTATAGTAACCTGGGCTGGCATTTGTGTTCTCTTAGAGTCTGTATGATATCTGCCCAGGATCTTGTAGCTTTCATAGTCTCTGGTAAGAAGTCTGGTATAATTCTGATAGGCCTGCCTTTGTATGTTACTTGACCTTTTCTCTTACTGCTTTTAAAATTCTTTTTTTGTTTAGTGTATTTGATGTTTTGATCATTATGTGTCGGGAGGAATTTCTTTTCTGGTCTAGTCTATTTGAAGTTCTGTAGGCTTCTTGTATGTTCATGGGCATCTCTTTCTTTAGGTTAGGGAAGTTTTCTTCTATAATTTTGTTGAAGATATTTACTGGCCCTTTAAGTTGAGAGTCTTCACTCTCTTTTATACCTATCATCCTTAGGTTTGGTCTTCTCATTGTGCCCTGGATTTCCTGGATGTTTTGGGTTAGGAGCTTTTTGCTTTTTGCATTTTCTTTGACTGTTGTGGCAATGTTTTCTAAGGTGTCTTCTGCCCCTGAGATTCTCTCTTCTATCTCTTGTATTCTGTTGGTGATCTATGACTCCTGGTTTGTTTCCTTGGTTTTGTATGGCCAGGGTTGTCTCTCTTTCTGTTTTCTTTATTGTTTCTATTTCCATTTTTAGATTATGGGTTGTTTTGCTCATTTCCTTCACCTGTTTGATTGTGTTTTCCTGTAGTTCTTTAAGGGATTTTTGTGTTTCCTCTTTAAGGACTTTTAGCTGTTTACCTGTGTTCTCTTGTATTTCTTTGAGGGTGCTATTTATGTCTTTCTTAAAGTCCTGTATCATCACCATGAGAAGTGATTTTATATCTGAATCTTGCTTTTCCGGTGTAATGGTGTGTCCAGGACTTGCTATGGTGGGAGAATTGGGTTCTGATGATGCCAAGTGACCTTGGTTTGTGCTGTTTATTTTCTTACGCTTGCCGCCCGCCATCAGGTTATCTCTAGTGCTATCTGCCCATGCTAAATCTGACTGGAGCCTGCCTTCCTGTGATCCTGGTTGTGTCAGAACTCCACAGAGTCAAGCTATCTCTGTGACCCTGTGATTTTGGGATCCTGTGATCCTGGGCTTGTTAGATCACTTGGGAGTGGAGCTTCCTCTGGGTGTTTTGGGACTGGCTGTGGAGCTTGCATCCAAGGTCTGCTCTGGACACCAGCCCAGATAGACCGGAAGGAACCCGAGTCACTGGGCTGGTAGAGTTCCTGTGTGTCTGGTCCTGCTGGTCCTAGTTACTCCCAGTGTTGGGACAGATGTTGGGTCCTCCTCTCCTCTGATCCTGGGTGTGTCAGAGCGCCTGGGAGTGGAGCTTCCTCTGGTTGTTGTGGGACTAGTTGTCCCCATTTGTCTATTCTTGATCTTAGAGCATGAGCCATTGGTGTCCTGTTCAGGAGATTTTCCCCTGTGCCCATGTGTTCGAGGCTTTTCCCCACTTTCTCTTGTATTAGATTCAGTGTATCTGATTTTATGTGGAGGTTCTTGGTCTACTGGGACTTGAGCTTTTTACAAGGAGATTGGAATGGATCAATTTGCATTCTTCTACACATTGAGCCAGTGCAATTTGTTGAAAATGCTGTCTTTTTTCCCCCACTGGATGGTTTTAGCTCCTTTGTCAAAGATCAAGTGACCATAAGTTTGTGGGTTCATTTCTAGTTCTTCAATTCTGTTCTATTGATCTACCTTACTGTCACTGTACCAATACTATGCAGTTTTTATCACTATTGCTCTGTAGTACAGCTTGAGTTCAGGGATGGTGATTCCCTCAGAAGTTCTTTTATTATTGAGAATAGTTTTTGCTATCCTGGGATTTTTTTGTTATTCCAAGTGAATTTGAGAATCTAAGAACACATCAAAACCTTCATTTACCACGATCAAGTAGGCTTCATCCCAGGGATGTAGGGATGATTCAATATATGGAAATCCATCAACATAATCTACTACATAAACAAACTCAAAGAAAAAAAACATGATCATTTCACTAGATGCTGAAAAATCATTTGACAAAATTCAACATACCTTCATGTTAAAAATCTTAGAAAGATCAAGAATTCAAGGCCCATACCTAAACATAGTAAAAGCAATATACAGCAACCAGCAGCCAACATCAAACTAAATGGAGAGAAACTTAAAAGAAACCCACTAAAATCAGGGACTAGACAAGATTGCCCACTCTCTCCCTATCTATTCAATATAGTACTTGAAGCTGTAGCTAGAGCAATTAGACAGCAAAAGGTCAAAGGGATACAAATTAGAGGGGAAGAATTCAAAATATTACTATTTGCAGATGATATGATACTATACTTAAGTGACTCCAAAAATTCCACCAGAGAACTCCTACAGCTGATAAACAACTTCAGCAGAGTGACTGGATATAAAATTAACTCAAATCAGCAGCCTTCCTCTACTCAAAGGATAAACAGGTTGAGAAAGAAATTGGGGAAATGACACCCTTCACAATAGTCACAAACAATATAAAATATCTTGGTGTGACTCTAACCAAACAAGTGAAAGATCTGTATGAAAAGAACTTCAAGTCTCTGAAGAAAGAAATCGAAGAAGATCTCAGAAGATGGAAAGATTTCCCATGCTCATGGTTTGGTAGGATTAATATAGTAAAAATGACCACATTGCTGAAAGCAATCTACAGATGCAATGCAATCCCCATCAAAATTCCAACTCAATTCTTGAGTTAGAAAGAGCAATTCTCAAATTCACTCTCCCAATTATTTAAATTAAGTTTTATTTTATTAGTGTGTGTGTGTGTGTGTGTGTGTGAGAGAGAGAGAGAGAGAGAGAGAGAGAGAGAGAGAGAGAGAGAGAGAGAGAGAGAGAGAGAGAGAGAGATGATTGAGGGAGGTACATGGGATGTACATGTCCTTTCGTCTTCAATAGGGTCCTGGGAACCAAACTCAGGTCACCAGGATTTACTGGCTGAGCCACCTAACCAGTCCTTTCTAACCATTTCTGTTCAACATAGTCTTGGAAGTACCCATAAGAACCAACCAACCAACCAATAAAAACAAAACAAAACAAAACAAAACAAAACAAGAAAACAGAAGCATTTGTGTGTGTGTGTGTATTGTGTGTGATAATGTGTTGTGTGAGTGTGTGTGAGAGTGTGTTCTGAGTGTGTATTTTGTGTGAATGTGCGGTGTGTGAATGTTTGTGTATGTATGAGTGAGTATGTGAATGTGTATATGTGTGTATGTGAGTGAATGTGTGTGTGGTCTGTTGTGTGAGTGAGTATGTATGTGTGTGTTTGTTGCACATGGCATATGTGGGTATGTTCATCTGTGCCTGCACATGTGAAGGCCAGAGTTTAACTTAGAATATTTTCCTCAGTTGCTTTTCACTTTATGTTTTGAGAACCTGAGTGAGACCTTACTCACTGGGATAGACTGTTGGGCCAATGAGCTCTGTGGATCCACCTGACCCTTAATTCCCACCCTACCCCAGTCCCCGTCGGCCCCAGCACCAGGGTTACAGATACATGGGATTGCTCCTGGTTTTGGGCGCTGAAGATCTGATCTCAGGTCCTCATGCCTGCACAGCAAGTGCTTTACCCAGCCAGCAATCTCTTACCTTTTGTAAACATGCTGTCGGGAGCAGGGTTTAATGAGAAGAAACTCAGCTACAGTTTAAGTAGGCCTTTTCATTGTAAATCATTTTGTAGATTTCTATAAAAAATTTCTGCTTCTCATTGTTAAAAAAATAAAACCCATAGCATCGTCATCATTAGACATCCGTAGAGTGATGCCTTATGCATTTGACATGGGACTTTCTATACCTGCCAAGGAAAAAGCACTATTTGCCTGAGCATAAAAGCTGTTATTTGATGATCTATTCCATTGCTCTGAGTCATTGATAGTTACAGGATTTATATTTATCCTGTAATGCAAAACAGTTTCTTCTAGGTCTGAAGTAAAGTCATTTCATAAAATGTATGCAGGAACATTCCAAATTATCTTTGTCTTGCTTTATGTACTTGAAAATGAAGTTAAGCATTTGTAAGATTGCTCTCTCTTTTTATGTCTCTATGTCTCTGTCTCTGTCTCTTTCTATCTTTGTGTGTGTATACAAGTAAATAGGCATACATGTATATGGACCAGAAGTTAACCTTTGGTGTTGTTCTCAGGAGCCATCGACATTTTTTTGTTTATGTTTATGTTATAAGATATGGTCTCTCACTGGCACTTGGGGCTCTCTGATTAGGCTAGGCTGTCTGGGCCACCTGGCCCCGGGGATCCTCCTGTTTCTGCTCCCCAAAGCTGGAATTATAAGTGTGTACAACCACACATGGATTTTTATGTGAGTGCTTGGGATTGAACTCAGGTCCCCAGGCTTGTGCAGCAATAGCTTTATCATGGCGCCCTCTCCCTACCCCTCTGAAGGGTACTTTACATGTGCTGTTCCTCACATTTGCCATTGTCAGTGTAAACAACAAAAGTTGTTTCCTCACTGCTTTGATGAAAGGCTGTACTTACTGGATTGACTTGTTTATTATTTCTAAATGATTTTAGAACATGTAGTACATATTACATTGTGTTAAAACAAGTATAGCACTTGAAAATTTTTTGCTTTTATTCACAAATGAGATTGACTAATAGAATCCCTTCCTTCTTGTGAGGGCCATTACCAATGGTAAGGTTTTCATTATGTGAACTGGATACAACAAAGCTAGATGGCTGTCCTGTGCTCCAACGTTTGTATAAATATCACTCACTCGCTGTCTCAGTCAGGATCTACTTGCTTGGAAGAGACACCATGACCAATGTAATTCTTATAAAGGAAAACACTTAATCGGGGCTGTCTTACAGTTTCAGAGACTTAGTCCATTATCATGATGGTGGGAAGCACAGCATCATGCAGGCAGACATGGTGCTGGAGAAGCCAAATGTTCTACATGTTGATCTGCAGGCAGTAACTGTCTTCCACAGGCAGCAGAACCTGAGCATAGGAGTCCACAATAGCTGCCTACACAGTGATGTATTTCCTCCAACAAGGCCATACCTCCTTCGATAAGGCCACACACTCCCTATGGCCAAGCATTCAAACTTGTTCAAATCACCACACCCACTAAGTGTGGAAATGAACTCTGCTGTGACACTCTCTAAATGAGGTGATCAATAATTTGAAGATATTAAAGTGAGGTGAGGGGATCGAGGACACAGACCTTCTGTTTCAGTGAGGTGGATAGGAAAGCCCCTCAAGTGAATAGAAGCCACAGTGAAGCAAATGATAGTTTGAGGGAGTATATCCTTACTGAGGAAGCAGAAGGCAAACCCTGAATATAATCAGGAGCAGCAAAGTGAGCTACAAGACTGAGCCTGAGAGATAGTAATGGGCTATTTATTTGATTCAAGAGATCTTAATGTTTGTTCCTTTAACCAAAGTTTTCTATTGACTGTTTGCTTAGCATTTTCTTTTTCTGAAGGTTTTAGAGCATACAGTTTCTTTTTCTTAAATGCTTGTGTGTATGTGTATGTGGTTTGTGTGTGTGTGTGTGTGTGTGTGTGTGTTGGTGCAGGCACATATGTGCTGTAATGCATGTGGGGAGTCAACAGCTTTCCACCTTATTCGAGATGGTTTCTTGTTCACTGTGGCCTGTGCTAGGCTAGTTGGCCTTCATGCTTGCATGGATTCTTCTTTCTTCACTTCCCATCTGGATGTAGGATGACTGGGGTTACAAATGTGTGTTACCATGTCTGGATTTACGTGCGTTCTGGGCTCTAAACCTGGATATTTACATCTGCATGGCAAGTGCTTTACCTACTAAGCCATCTCTCCACTCTTCAGAACAAACATCTCTTTTTGAGAGCAGTGGTGACAATATTATATAAGTCACATAGCTATTCCTAAGGCCAAGAAATATAAATATGTATATATATATGTATGTATATCACACACACACACACACACACACACACACACACACACACACACACACATATATAATGTTAAGGAGCACATTGCTACCTCTAACAAAACCAGGATTCTGTTAGTAAGGAAGAATGGGACAATAAATATTGGATAAACAGCTAGCAGTACCTTTTATAAAATCCTGTGGGCCTGGTGACTCCCATGTTATACAGAGTGCTGTTATATCAAGCACAGCAAAATTGAAAGTTTCCCCATTTATTTTATGAAATGACTTAGTATCTCATCTCAAAAACTAATAGATATGTCTGAAAGGAACAAAAAATGTAATTTATAAATGTAACTGAAAACTCAAAATACAAACATGTCATCTTTCCAGTATCCTAAAAAAATAATTCATCAGGATCACTTAGGGTCTATAGTATAATAGCAATAATATCAGAAATGATTTTAATATTGGGAAAATTAAAATATAAATCCAAATATAATATTACATATCAAAGGCCTGGTAAAAAGTATTATGATATACAAAATCAATAAAGGACTTGACAGAGGTTGGCACCTAGTTCTGGTTAAAAATCATGTTACATAGCATCATCTTGCCTCCTAAACCTCTGTTTGTGCCCACAGACAAAAACTCCCATCAACCCTAATCACAGAATGTCTCTTTCCAGTCAAGGTACTGAGAAGAAGCAAAAGTTGTGGGTTCAGCCCTAAATAAGATATTTGCACCACTCTCTCTTAGATTCAGGGAAGATTGCAGAGGAGGGAGTGGACATAGGATGTAAGAGCTGAAAAGCAGGGCGAAGGAGCTGTGAATGTCATCCGCTAGACTCAGTGAACATTGCAATCATCAGTTTACAATAGTGAACGTGCACGTGACTGGCCCTACCAATCAATCATGGGAGGGTGAATGGAACCCACCCTTACTGCTGAACTGGTGGCTGTTGATAGATTCTGGGAGAACCCCTGTCTTCAGTTGTGTAGCCACCCCTGAGCTTGTCAGCTCCAAACTCATGGTTACAGAGACAACCCGGGTTAAACTCAGGGAAAGGAGAGGATCACAGAACAAAATGTATAGGCATGAATGTGTGGAAACCTTGCTAATTAAGGTCACAGTCTACTATTGTCTGGACAGCTTTCTTGAGCTCTGCACAAAATGGATAACTTCCCTTTACCAGCAGGCCTTCTCCTTCTCTGACCTTGTCTGGGGATCCCCACCTCCAAATCCCATAGGTGGGGAAGATGGAGTAGTGATTGGCAGACTCCAAGTTCAACTTCCTCTTTCCCCTTCCCTCCTCCACCCCAACCCTAAGAACTTGCCTAGCAAGTACCTAGGATTGCTGGAATGCCTCTCCATGCAAACAAGGCATTTATAGAACTTTAAAATTCTAGCCAATTATTTTCATTTACCCAGAAAACTCCTTCCCACTCTCTAAGGTCCATATATACCCCTGGTTCATCTCAAATAAAGTATGTATTCAAGCCCACCCTGAATAAAGCTTGACCAGGATCCTGTAGAACTCCACTGTAGAACTTGCTCTGGACTTTGCTTCATCCTTCTAGTCCAGTGTGCAGCGGCATCAAGTGGCATCTACAGCTGGACCCCGAACTGCATACCACACCACACATGAACATGAGAAAGAAATGTAGAGGGGAAGGAGTGAAGGAAGGCAGGTTGTAGGAAGAGGGAGAAGGTGGGGGGTTAAAGTGATCATGCATTTGTACATATTTGAAATTGTCAAAGAACAAATGTAATTAATAAAAAGAAATAACTAGCCCTAAGTATCTGAGACTAGAAATATAGTTCTTTAGTAAATTAAGAATATTTAATTTCCTATGCTAGCAAGTTTATTCTATTTCAAAGGATAAAAGTGTGTTTTAACCCCCCCCCAAGCCTGTGAAGCTGCCTATAAAATATACTTTAAAAGAATATCTGAACTAGGGTGACATAAAGCCATAACAGTAGGCTCCTTTTTGCTTCTGCAGGTTTCCCCAGGCATTCTCCGATATGTGTCCTGGGGCTCATTCTCCTTTCCCTCTTCAGTTCCTGCTTCTCCAGCTTGGTAGAATTCTTTTTTTTTTTTTTTTATTAGATATTTTCTTTATTTACATGTAATTTTCTCCTTTCCCAGTTTCCCCTCCAAAAAACAAACAAACAAACAAAAACAACAAGAACAAATCCCTGTTGCCTCCCCCCTCCCCATGCCTGCCACCCCTCCGTCTCTCACTTATTGACCCCTATACTGGGGCACAGAACCTTCACAGGGCTGAGGTCCTCTCCTCCTACTGATGATCGACTTTGCAATCCTCTACTATACACATGCTGCCAGAACAATCAGACCCCTCCATGTGCAGACCTTGGCTGGTGGTTGAGTCCCTGGGAGCTCTGAGGGTACTAGTTAGTTCATATTGTTGTTTGTCCTAAGGGGCTGCAAACCCCTCAGCTCCATAGGTCCTTTCTCTAACTCCTTCACTGGGGACCCTGTACCCAGTTCAATGGATGGCTGTCAGCCTCTACATCTTTATTAGTCAGGTACTGTCAGAGCCTCTCAGGCGATAGCTATATTTAGGCTGGCTTGTCCTTCCTTCAGACTCTGCTCCATAGTTAATCTCTGCAACTCCTTCCATGGGTATTTGGGTCCCCCTTTAAGAAGGAATGAAATGTCTACCTTTTGGTCTTCCTTCTTCTTGAGTTTCTTGTGGTTTTTGGGTTGTTCTTCCTGTATTCCAAACTTCTGGGCTAATAACCACTTATCAGAGAGTGCATACCATGTGTGTTCTTTTGCGATTGGGTTACCTAACTCAGGATGATATTCTCCAGATGGTAGAATTCTTAAGAAAAATGTGTGCCCATTTATTCCCCTCTAAAAGTAAGGCTACTTTTAATATTTCCTTTTAACTTTTACAATTATAAAATCAAATTATTCTTTTCCTTTAGTGAAGAGATATTTGCTGAGATATTTGCTAGTAGGCTAGAGCTTTAAATTATGAAACCAATATGTTCTACACCAATATTTTTTTAGATTTTTAGCTATAATCACATTAAGAAATAAGTTAGGCCTATTGTTGTTGGTAGTAACCATGTTATGGTCCAGTTTTAAGTATGAACTTTTTTTTGGTGGAATAATTTGGTTCTAGTTGTGCCAGCCGCCTTACCCGTCCAGCGGAAATAAGGAGGCAAACACCAAGCCCTTCTCCATGCAGTTTAATCAGG
>NW_022196904.1:98069916-98075376 GCF_008632895.1 Mastomys coucha | reverse complement strand
TTTCCAACTAAGGCTTGTTTATCTCAATGCTCTCTGCTCTGACCAGAGACCAGGTGTTCAATATATATGTATAGGGTGGCAGCTGTGGCTCCCCACATAGTTTCTGGTTTACCTGAGGTTGTCAGGAGGTGATAGGATAGGATTTTGCTAAATGGTGCCTTCTTTTCTGCCCACAGTTCCCATGCGTGAAGTGCGGTACCTCATTAACCCAAGGACTTCACACCAACAGGAAGCTGTATTCTTTACCAGCAACCCACCACATCCCTTTTGATCTGGTTGTCTTTTTCAAAAAGTGGAAACATTTCTTTCGAGTTATTTTTGTTTTAAAGCCATTTAAGCAATGGCTGACCATGGCTTGGATGACATACCTACAGTGTGCCCCCACTGTACATCTCCTCAGGATGGTCTACTTTGTGTGTGTTCAGCAGGCAAATCTCCAGTTCTGGTGGTGGAAATGTCACAGACATCGAGTATTGGTAGTACAGACATTTTTGCTTCACAAGAGAGAAAAAAAGAAAGAAATTCCAGCAGAGAATCTTCTCTAAAAGATTTGGTAAATATTGAATATTCTGCAACACAAATTGACAGCTCATACTCTATTCCCATCTCTAAGTCACTCCTTATCCTATGAGCCCTTGCCAGTTAATCCATTGCCTTCTTGGAGTTCTTAAAGAACTATTTGTTTCCCACAGAAGATGAGCAAAGTTGACTAGTTACATGTTTTATGATATTTTCAGTCACTGTCACAATTATTTCTCAGGATCCCAAACAGTTAAGATTATTAGTCCAGCTCTTTAAAGCTGTTTATACAGGAAAAAATTCTTTTCCAAGTTTAACTAAATAGGACTTTTTGGTCATTTTCTTCAACTGATACAGAGTAAGATTTATGACAAAGGTTAACGGGTAAGCTGTAACTTCATTATCTAAGATAAGGTTCTAGTTATCTATCTAGAATATAAAATATACTTTACAAGGCTGGCTCACATGGCTTTCAAATAATGTGTGGATTCCCAGTCTAACTGGTTTGTCTGCATTAATCTGTGAGAAGAGCCTAGCATGGGACTGTAGTCCACCTAGTGTAAGTTTTACAGTTCGGTGGCAAGGAACTGAACTGTAAGATTAGGGAAAGGCAGACCCTGATTCGTCACCTGAACCTGCTGACACTTGCAGCCTCACTTGATGGTCTTCTTTAGCCTAATGAGCCAGTGATTTTTACTGTACTCTAGATTTGAAAACAACAAGCAATTATTTTGTATGTATGCTATATGTATGGTATCCATTAAAGCTTATCCCACTTAGAGTTCACCATTAAAAGAATATTTCATCTTAAGAGTTGTTTTTCAAAAATATCTTTGGCCCTAGTCCATAAAATCTTCAAATGTGGAGAGAAAACCTCAGCCACAAAGGAGTCGGAGCAATGTCACAGAAGGCAAAATCCCACACATAAGAATGGATAACGGAGCGGATATTGAGGTATGCAGAAAGCAAGATGAAGCTGCTAGAAGGGCTCAGGTTTCTTCTTTAGAACACTTTGTTTCATCTTTTAATCAAAATTTAGTTATTTTAATTTAAAAATTTCACAATATATTTTGACAATGTTTCCCCTCCTCCAACTCCTCCCACTCACTTTATCTTTGTTCTTTCTCTGTTTTTCAAAACAAAACAAACTCCCACAAAACACAAAAACCAAAATAAACAAAGACCCAAAAGACAAAGATATGAAAAGTTCACATACACACATACACAAGCACACATACCAATGAAAAAACAAAAACAAAGCATGGAGTCCGTTTTGTGTTGGCTAAGTACTCCTGGGCATGGCGCCTTCCCTGGAGTGTAGTTATACATGCACAGTGACACTCCATTTGGAGAAAGCAGATTTTCTCTTTTTTTCCAGCAGGTATGAATTGCAAATAGCTTATTCGTTAGGGGTAGACTTTGTGTCCACTTCTCCCTCTAGTGCTAGGACCAGACTGGCTTGAGCCTGTGCAGGTCTTAGGAGTGTTGCCACAGTATCTGTAAATTCATATGTGCACCTAAGACTAGAGAGGCCATGGGCCCTGTGGGAAAACCTAATCTATCGTTCTGCTAAAGGCACATAGAGTAAAATGAGTTCTGATGCCCTGGTACGACCCCATAGGTAAGAGTCTCGCTCAACCCTCATCTGGCAGGCTTCTTGCAGTAGATGAGAATTAACAGAGACCCATGACTGGACAATGTATTGAGACTCTTGGAGCATTTAGTTCTAATGTGATGTCTTCCTTAAATCCATCCCCTTAAGGCTCAGGGATCTATGCAGAAGAAGAAGCAGAAAGATTGTAAGAGCCAGAGGTGATGGATGACTCCAAGGAAAGACACACCAGACCCGAACTTTCAGTTTTCCTCTAAGCCAATGGTTTGTGACAGAGGCAATTGAAAAGTAAACTTGAAGAAAGGAAGTAAAGACTGCAATAAAAATTTCAAGCACATTGAAGTTTTTACTAAAGGAACCACAGACTATTTCCTGCTCATGCAGGGACAAGGGATTTCACCCAAACTGGGGGTATTTGCACTAAGACTCTTCCTAAAGGCAATAATAGTACACTCTTTGTTTGGAATTTTTGATGATGCAGAAGCCAAACAATTTTACATAGCTCATCTGCTCACTGTTTTGGTGACCCCTCCATTTTCCCAGTTTAGATAAATGCCCTCATCATTCTTTTCAGGATTCCAATTAATATAAAAGTAAGTAAGTAAGGCCTGCAGAGATTAGCCATTCAGTAAAGTGCTTTTAGGATGAGCACGAGGATCAGATTTGGATCCTGGATCCTGTGTAAAAAGTGGGGTGCAGTGGCACCTGTAGCTCCAGTGCTGGGGGAGAGGAAGAGAGAAATGTAAGCAGCAGGACACAGGAGGCACGTCCTGTCTCATTGTTCAGGCAAAGGTAGCTGCATGGCCAACCACTACAAGAGTCAGAGTGGAATCTCCAAGGGAGACTTCAGCTGCCTGACCCCACAGAGGCTTCGCTGGTGGTACTGCCCCAGCCAGTGTCCCATGTGTCCTTGCCCTGTGCATGATCGGTTTAGAAACTCATCTGCACCCTGCTGATGATCTGCATCGCAGAAATTATACATACTAACCCTCAGGAAATGAAAAAGAGTGACTTGTGTGGTTTTTATTTTGTACTGTGAACCAGAACACTGCTGTTGGCCAAACCAGTTCATTCTCTCTTTGAAAACAAAAGCTAAATGATAAATCAGAAAGAGTCTTGGTTTAGATCAGTGGTTCTACTGAAGCAAATGCATAGTGTCTCTATTTGACCTCACCCTAGAACAGAATTCCTCTTCCCTTGGCAGATATCTTTCAGTATTGTATGTTCATTCTTAATGCCTGGTGAATGCCACAGAAACAGAGGAACTCTTTTTTTGTTTGTTTGTTTGTTTCCAGGAATTCTATACCTTTGGAAGAATATTGGGACAGGGGAGCTTTGGAATGGTCATTGAAGCTATAGATAAGGAAACGGGAGCTAAGTGGGCAATTAAAAAAGTGAATAAAGATAAGGTAAGGCTTTCCTGTGTGGTATTCCCAGGGTACAGTGCCAGGGAGGGGTAGGAGTGGACAGTGCAGCTTCCCTCATTAACCCAGGTTGTGTCTTCCCATGAGGGCCAGGATGTGACCAGTTGCTGGAGAAGTGTGGGGACTACTCTAATCTCCCGTGAAGGCAGACTTGTGCTGTCTGGAAAATGCAAAAATATCAGCAGAACCAGTATCAGGGGAGCTGATGATCTGGGCCAGAGTTGGAGAAGATAGGGAGCACCCTAGAATTTTCTAGATGACAGTCTTGCCTTCTAAAGGATATCCATGATCCCCTGGAGATATCTTCATTTTACCCTTTGTCTCAGGCACAGTAAAGCTTAGATGTTAGTGGACACACTGGGCTTGGATTAGTCTTAAGGTAAGGTCTCTGCCTCTTTTTTCTCCTCAGTTAACCAGGGAGACGTAGAAGTAGCATAAATACCAGGTCAATTGTTAACATAACATAATATAATATAATATATCATATATGTACTACACATGTAAATTAAATCAAAACAAGACAACAACAAAGGAAATTTTTTTGTTGTGAAGCCATCTCAGATTGAGGTCCCAAGAAGATTTTCTTTTTGTTATGCCGATGTACAAGGATCCCTGTGATTGAAAGTAATATCAAAAAGATATGCTAAAATTAGAATGAAGGCCAGAGGCTATGTTTAGCAAATTTATGGAAACAGTTCAAGAGATTGATCAAGGCCAAATGAAATATAACTTGGAAATGGACTAAGAAAAGAAAGGGCATAATTTGATCTGATTTTGGGATGGGAGATCCACTTCTCCATTTTTCTTCAGAAAGGAGCAGGCCTCCAACATGATTATCTTTGTCTTTCCAGAATGTTTTAAGAAAGACATTATTCAAAACTGTAGGAAAGGGTATAAAATAGCTAACTTTCATATGAGGAAAGTAGGCGTGGCTTCCCACAAGTAACCCGTTTCTTCATCGATTAGGCTGGAAGTTCTGCGGTGAAGTTACTGGAGCGGGAGGTGAACATCCTAAAGACTGTCAAACATCAACACATCATCCACCTGGAGCAAGTGTTTGAGTCACCTCAGGTAAAGCTCCCTCAGGAGCTGCAGCTGGAAGGTTGTCATTATTACAAAATGAGTGTCGTTCCATTCCAAAGTTACCCTCTGAGTCCTTGGCAAAAATCTGTCACTAGAGATTGATGAGAACATTCTGAAGGACTTCTATTATTGATTGTATAATTAGGTGTGTAATGATTAGATTGATGTCTTTAGTTACATGTTCTGGGTGGCACATTAGAAACAAATGTTCAAGATTAGAAAAATGTCATGCAAATCAAATATCAAGTATTGGTTCCTCCGAGATGGCATCCTTCCCTAGTTGCCTTAGTCCATATACTAGAGACCATTTGATTATTGCTAGGATTTTGCAAAGTTAGCTTCATGATTAAATTGATAAGGTTTACTTGGCATGGTGTAGAAAATACTTTCTTTCCTTTCCTTTTCTTTCTTTTTAAAATTATTCTTCTTTTATATAGTATATCCTGACTGCAGTCTCCCCTCCATGCACTCCCCTCAGTCTCCCCCACATCCCTTCTCTCCCAGATCCACTTCTCCATTTTCCTTCAGAAAAGAGCAGGCCTCCCAGGACTATCAACTGCACACACTGTTTTTTTTTTTTTTTCTCTCTCAATTTATTAACTTGGCAATCACTTCTACTACCTGGAAACAGTATACTAGGCATATGGACAGATTATCTTTTTCTTTAAATCCTGATTCCATTACTTGTTAGCCATGAGAACATGACCAAGTTATTCAACTTCTCTGTTGAGTAATTGTCTCACCTGTGAAGTGCTGAGTCATCTGGGTATTGAGGGATTAGAGATTAATGGGTCTGTGGATGCAATACATTCATCTTGACAC
>NW_022196904.1:98045898-98068720 GCF_008632895.1 Mastomys coucha | reverse complement strand
AAAAAAAAAAAAAAAAAAAAAATACATTCATCTCAGCAGATGTTAGCTAGTATTCTTCATTTTCTTTGTCAGACCCAAAACTAGCTACTACTAGTCAATTTGGGCTATGCATTATACTTTACTAACTACAGCTGCTTGGCAGAAGGGCCACAGTTGTCCTTTGTGGTGACCCTGTAGGTCAAACCCCTGGCCTTGTGCATGTCCCGTGATGCTCTACTTCTGCCACTGAGCTCCACCCCTCTGGTCTTTCACAGCTTAGTTCCCCAGCTTTGGGACAAAACATACCAATTGTCACTCTGCTGAAGATTTGAGGAAGAGTCAATCTCTCGCTCTCAACTGGAGGGAGAGAGAGAGAGAGAGAGAGAGAGAGAGAGAGAGAGAGAGAGAGAGAGAGAGAGAGAGAGAGAGAGAGAGAGACTGCATGTATAACCTGGAAAATTTAATTGTCTTGGTTTTTTTTCTGGACTCCCATCTCCTAAGCTCACGGAGGTTTCTGGGTCTCCAGGTTTTCCAGTGTATATATACTCCTGTGGGCCACACTCTCGGCTTGGGTCTCCAGGTTTTCCAGTGTATATACACTCCTGTGGACCACACTCTCGGCTTGGCAGTTCCAAGCAGCTTCCTACCCTTGCAGCATTGCTGCTGTGCTCTGCAGGCTCTATGATATTACCTCATTCCACAGATACTCTTCTCTCATCGTCTCTGAATGACAACTCTTCTTGCCCTGGGATGGGGCAACTCTTCCAAGGCTAGAAAAATCAGGGGCTTGCCTCGTGGGCTTCTCTCTCTCTGCAACAGTACTGTATGCTGACAAATGCTAATGTCTGAAAATTACATTTTATAAATGTTTCCATTTACTTATTTAAGCAGGGGGCAAAATAGTCTTGTTACTCTACCACCTGTACATAAAGGAGCCCAAAACTCATTTAAAGGCAAGAGAACTGGTTATCTGTGGTTGTCTTTTTCTGTACTGCTTGGTTTTGATTTAACATGAAAAGCTAGATCTGCCCATAAACACACACATGTCTAGACTTTCCACTGAAACTATTCTAAGGAGATGGATGTCTAACTGGTTGTACACTGCTGATCAGCCACTCCTATTGTATAGTGGTTTCCTGTAAGTCTAACTGTGCTCTAAATATGCACATAATAGACTTGAGTAATACTATAACTTTGATCAGCACGCATTTAACATTTTTTAAAGATTTATTTTTTATTTTATGTGTCTGTGTATTGCATGCATGTGGAACCCTCAGAGGCTAGAGGAGGGTGATAGATTCCCCCTGGAACTGGAGTTACAGATGCCTGTGAGCTGTCATGTGTGTGTTGGAAATGGAACCTGGGTCTTCTGGAAAAGTAGCCAGTGCTCTTAACAACTGAGCAGTCTGTCTGGCCCCTCATGCATTTTAAAATTGATGTCAATTTGTATCATAGCTATTGCTAATGCAACTTCCCCTTCTAAGTACTCCACTTAGCATTTCATGTTCCTAGACACCCTGTAGCACTGTCAATGAAGAAAAGTATGACCCAATTGCAAAGCTTCTTTGTCAGATGTTTTAGAGACTTTCAAACTCTAAAGCAGCCTGGAATTCAGTGAATCAGAATTGTGGGTCTAGGAAGAAAGATATTTACCTCTCTCCCTGCTTTAATGCATACTGCCTGAATACAGAAATTGGATTAGCAGCTGTTTCAAGAACAGAACCAGACCCCCAAATCTTCAGAGCAACAAAACTCTAGAACGTATGCTAGAACAGGAACATGGAGGGTAATTGTGTCTGATGTCAGGGCCATGAAGAAGACATGCCTTTTAGTTGAGGAGAAATCTTTGATTCAGTAAGTGGCTTTACTGTGGGATATCTAAAGACATCTTCCCATGCCTCAGAAGGAATGACAGACACAGGAGGCATTTCATCCCTGTTTCCTCCTCATTGTACCCATTCGCTCACTGAGTCCTGTTGTCTCTTCTTTGGTACTTCTCATAGATTTTTCTTTCCTCTGTGATGGTTAATATTATAAGCCTGATAGAGTCTAGAATCATGTAGGAGACAAACCTCTAGGCATACTTATTAGGGATTATCTAGATTAAATGAGCCTTTGGTCATTTAATCCCTGTGCAGGGTTATTTTAACTAGGTTAATTGAAGTGGGAAGACCCACCCACTATGGACAACATTATTTTATGGGTTGGGGCCCTAGACCAAATAAAAAGAAGAAAGTTGGGATTAGTGAGAAGGCTTGGTGGGCAAAGGTGCTTGAGTTGGATCTACATGGTAGAAGAGAAAGAAGCAAGTGTCCTTTGATCTCCATAGGTATGCTGGGGCATACAGGAACACACATGCTCACATGCACACACACACACACACATGCACAGCAGTTTTAAGAATTTAAAATCATTCAAAAAAGAAAAAGCAAGCTGAGTACTAGCTCTCAATGTCCTCTGCTGCTTGGTTGTCGGTACCATGTGGTCAGCTACCTCTGCTCTGATGTGGTGGCTTTTCCATCATAATAGACTGTACCTCCAACTGTGAGCTAGAATACACCCTTTGTCCCTTAAGTTACCTTTTCCAGGATAGGTTATCATAGCAGGAAAAGTAATTGAGAACTCACCTCCCTTCTTGTGTCCAGCCTGTGCCTCACAGATGCCCCCTGGTAGCATGTGCAGCCTGGGAGCTCTGTCTGGCCTTCTGCCTGTTTCTATAGGGCCCATAAATGAAGTTTTCTACATTTCCAAACAAATGACAATATTTAAAAGACTAATATTTTGTAACATTAAAGTTACACCAAATTTGGCTTCCTGCATCTGTAAGTACAATGTTGTACTGTTTATAGCTGATGCCAAGGCAGCTGCTGACTATATTCTTGTAAAAGAGACCATGTCACCCACAGAGACTGTGGGCATTTACTCTTAGGTTTGGTCTTTATAGAAAAATTTTGCTGAGTCCTGCTGTACATTCATATTGTAGTGTTCACCTGAAAATGAAAATTGATATTTTACAACTTCTACCTCAAGACTCTGACTTGAACACCTCCAATGCCTTGTTTCAAAGGGGTTTGGGGAGTCCACAGTCTTGAGCTTGTTATCCGAGGCTCTGTACAAACTTGTTCTAACTTTTCCTGTTAGCTTCATCCTTCACTATATTCCTCTTTCCACCCGACAGCTTCCAGTATTGTTAATACACATCTATGTGTTATTTTAATGCTGCTCTGTTCTAGGCTTTAGGGGCTTTGTATGCTGGACACCAGCTCTGCCTGGTTTTTCTCCACTTTCCATGACCAGAAATGACCGCCCGCATGTTCAGTCTGAACTCTTTCTCACTCAATGAGCATTCTCTATTAAGAGGCTGCCTCTCTTCCACAGACCCATGGCATGTTGGCTGTTAGTGCGTATCACATGATATTGTAACTCTGCTGAGCTTCCTGAGGTCAGCACTATGTCGCTTGCCCCTCTGCTCCTCTTGTATTCAGGACAGTAGCTTATATATAGTAGATAATACATTTTCACATTAATTAAGATTGTGAGCATACTTTTGATATCTAACACATATACCTTCATAACTTTCTCTTGTTATGCCTTTTAAATCTGTAATGTCAGAAAATGTACCTTGTGATGGAGCTTTGTGAGTATGGAGAACTCAAAGAAGTTCTGGATCAAAAAGGCCACTTCTCAGAGAATGAGACAAGGCTGATAATTCAAAGTCTTGCATCAGCCATTGCATATCTTCATAACAAGGGTAAGAAGAGGATTGTGTTCCTCACCATCTCTGTAACAGGAATACATCACTGTTTAAGTATGTTGGTCCTTAGGACTCATAATCACATTGGTAGAACTTGGTAATGCAAGAGGAGAACAAGTATATTTTCCATATTTCCCCTTTTAATTGTACTTATAGATTTTTTATTAGATATTTTCTTTATTTACATGTCATATGATTTCTCCTTTCCCAGTTTCCCCTCAAAACAAACAAATAACAAACAAAAAACAGACCAAAAACCCCCCCAAAAAAACAAGAATAAACCACTGTTGCCTCCCCCCTTCCCCTGCTTGCCACCCCACCCTCTCCCACTTATTGGCCCTGGCATTCCCCTACACTGGGGCACAGAACCTTCACAGGACCAAGGGCCTCTCCTCCCATTGATGCTCAACTTTGCAATCCTCTACTATACACATGCTGCCAGAACAATCAGTCCCATCATGTATAGTCCTTGGTTGGTGGTTGAGTCCCTGGGAGCTCTGAGGGTACTAGTTAGTTCATATTGTTGTTCATCCTAAGGGACTGAAAACCCTACAGCTCCTTTGGTCCTTTCTCTAACTCCTTCATAGGGGACCCTGTACTCAGTTCAATAGATGGCTGTGAGCCTCTACATCTGTATTAGTCAGGTACTGTCAGAGCCTCTCAGAAGATAGCTATATCAGGCTGGCTTGTCCTTTATTCAGTCTCTGCTCCATAGTTAGTCTCTGCAACTCCTTCTGTAGGTATTTTGTTCCCCCTTTAAAGAAGGAATGAAGTGTCCACATTTTATTTTTCCTTCTTCTTGAGTTTCTTGTGGTTTGTAGGTTGTTCTTCCTGTATTCCGAACTTCTGGGCTAGTAACCACTTATCAGAGAGTGCATACCGTGTTTGTTCTTTTGTGTTTGGGTTACCTCACTCAGGATGATATTCTCCAGATCCATCCATTTCCCTAAGAATTTCATAAATTTATTGTTTTTAATAGCTGAGTAGTACTCCATTGTGTAGATGTACCACAATTTCTATATCCACTCCTCTGTTGAGGGACATCTGGGTTGTTTCCAGGTTCTGGCTATTATAAATAAGGCTGCTATGAACATGGTGGAGCATGTGTCCTTATTACATGTCAGAGCATCTTCTGGTTATATGCCCAGGAGTGGTATAGCTGGGTCCTCCAGTAGAACTATGTCCAACTTCCGGAGGAACCACCAAACTGATTTCCAGAGTGGTTGTACCAGCTTGCAATCCCACCAGCAATGAAGGAGTGTTCCTCTTTCTCCACAACCTACCCAGCATCTGCTGTCACCTAAGTTTTTTATCCTAGCCATTCTGACTGGGGTGAGGTGGAATCTCAGGGTTGTTTTGATTTGCATTTCCCTGATGACTAAGGATATTGAACATTTCTTTAGGTGCTTTGCAGTCATTTGGAATTCCTCAGTTGAGAATTCTTTGTTTAGCTCTGTACCCCATTTTTTAATAGGGTTATTTGGTTCTCTGGAGTCTAACTTCTTGAGTTCTTTGTATACATTGGATATTAACCCTCTATCAGATATAGGATTGGTAAAGATTTTTTCCCAATTTGTTGGTTGCTGTTTTGTCCTATTGACAGTGTCTTTTGCCTTACAGAAGCTTTTCAGCTTTATGAGGTCACATTTGTCAATTCTTGATCTTAGAGCATAAGCTATTGGCGTTCTGTTCAGGAAAATTTTCCCTGTGCCTATGTGCTCGAGGTTCTTCCCCACTTTACTTTCTATTAGTTTCAGTGTATCTGGTTTGATGTGGAGGTCCCTGATCCACTTGGACTTGAGCTTTGTACAAGGAGATAGAAATGGATCTATTTGCATTTTTCTATATGCTAACCACCAGTTGAACCAGCACCATTTGTTGAAAATGCTGTCTTTTTTCCACTGTATGGTTTTAGCTCCTTTGTCAAAGATCAAGTGGCCATAGGTGTATGGGTTCATTTCTGGGTCTTCAGTTCTGTTCCATTGATCTACCTGCCTGTCACTGTACCAATACCATTTTTATCACAGGCAGTTTTTATCACAATTGCTCTGTAGTACCGATTAAGGTCTGGGATTCCACCAGAAGTTCCTTTATTGTTGAGAATAGTTTTGGCTATCCGGTTTTTTTTTTTTTGTTGTTGTTGTTCCAGATGAATTTGCAAATTGTTCTTTCTAGATCTGTGAAGAATTGAGTTGGAATTTTGATGGGATTGCACTGAATCTGTAGATTGCCTTCATTCAGTAAGATGGCCATTTTTACTATATTAATCCTGCCAATCCACAAGCATGGGAGATCTTTCCATCTTCTAAGATCTTCTTCAATTTCCTACTTCAGAGACTTAAAGTTCTTGTCAAACAGATCTTTTACTTGCTTAGTTAGAGTTATACCAAGGTATTTTATATTATTTTTAACTATTGTGAAGGTTGTTGTTTCCCTAATTTTTTTTTCTCTGCCTGTTTATCCTTTGTGTAGAGGAAGGCCTCTGATTTGCTTGAGTTAATTTTTGTATCCAGCTACTTTACTGAAGTTGTTTATCAGGTTTAGGTGCTCCCTGGTAGAGTTTTTGGGGTCACTTAAGTATACAATCATATCATCAGCAAATAATGTTAATTTGACTTCTACCTTTCCAATTTGTATCCCTTTGATCTCCTTTTGTTGTCTAATTGCTCTGGCTAGGACTTCAAGTACAATACTGAGTAGGTAGGGAGTGAGTGGGCAGCCTTGTTTAGTCCCTGATGTTAGTGGGATTGCTTCAAGTTTCTCTCCATTTAGTTTGATGTTGGCTACTGGTTTTCTGTTTATTGCTTTTACTATGTTTAAGTATGGGCCTTGAATTTCTGATCTTTCCAATACTTTTATCATGAAGGGATGTTGGATTCTGTCAAATGCTTTCTCAGAATCTAATGAGGTGATCATATGGTTTTTTTCTTTGAGTTTGTTTATATAGTAAATTACGTTGATGGATTTCCGTATATTGAACCATCCGTGCATCCCTGGGATGAAGCCTACTTGATCATGGTGGATGATCGTTTTGATGTATTCTTTGATTCGGTTTGCAAGAACTTTATTGAGTATTTTTGCATCGATATTCATAAGGGAGATTGGTCTGAAGTTTTCTTTCTTCGTTAGGTCTTTGTGTGGTTTAGGTATAAGAGTAATTGTGGCTACATAGAATGAATTCGGTAGTGCCTTCAGTTTCTATTTTGTGGAATAGTTTAAGGAGTGTTGTTATTAGGTCTTCTTTGAAGGTTTGATAAAACTCTACACTAAACCCATCTGGTCCTGGGCTTTTTTTGTTTGGGAGACTATTAATGACTGTTTCTATTTCCTTAGCAGATATGGGACTGTTTAGATCGTTGCCCTGATCTTGATTTAACTTTTCTACCTGGTATCTGTCTAGAAAATTGTCCATTTCATCCAGGTTTTTCAGTTTTGTTGAGCATAGGCTTTTGTAGTAGGGTCTCATGATTTTTTGGATTTCCTCAGTGTCTGTTGTTATGTCTCCCTTTTCATTTCTGATCTTGTTAATTAGGTCCACATGTGCAGAGGGACTCACATTATGGTCTCCTAGACTGTATGTTTTTCTTTTTTCCGAGACAGTGTTTCTCTGTGTAGCCCTGGCTGTCCTGGAACTCACTCTGTAGACCAGGCTGGCCTCGAGCTCAGAAATCTGCCTGCCTCTGCCTCCCAAATGCTGGGATTAAAGGCGTGCACCACCACTGCCCGGCTAGACTGTATGTTTTACATTAGGATTTTTTATTGCTATTTTTTTTATCCAATTATTTTTGACAAGTGTATAGTAACATTATCCACTAAGGGATAATTATCATATGGGATAACTTGCCAATTCCTTAAAACACACACACACACACACACACAGACACACACACACACACACACAAATTTAAAAAGAAGTCTACTTATTGTAACAGCCTTGCTGTCTCCAGTGTCACCACTGCACTTTGTTCCATACTCTTCTCAGGTCCCTAGGTGTGCCTTTAGAATGCTCTCACTTTACACACAAGAAAGTACTCCTTCCACAAAGCTCAGCAACTGGCTTTGAGGTCTCAGTTTCCTCTACACCTACAGTACTGTGCTCATCCCCAGGGTAACAAAGATGAAGGAATTAAGAATCAAGGCCCCTGCACATCCAGGGTCTAAGGCTAGTGGGAGAAGGAGGATGGAGAGCAGCTTGTGATCAAGTGTGGCAGTCTGTTAATGGAGAGTTGTGTGAAGTGCAGGGAGCACAAGTATATGTCAGAATTAGGCTTGAGGAATGCAGACTCGAACAAAAGAGAATGTTTTCAGGTGAGGAAAAGCTTGCCAAGGCTGCAGGCTAGGCCTTTGTCAGTTCTTCCTTGTCAGGTGATACATTTTTTTCTCAGTATAGTCCTATAAAATCCTAACAGCATTTTTTGGGCGAGATTTTAATTATTCCAAAAAGGGTGATAATAATCAAGATAAAAATGTGATGTATTAGGGTGATTTGACTCATCAAGGATAAAAACATATGATAAAAATACGTTAATTAAAGTGGTATGGTATATGTAAGTAGAGACTGGTAGAGTAACAGGAACGATAAGAGTTCCAAGCCAAAGCCTGGGGGTCAGATATGAGAACCATAAGTGATTAGCTGCAATTGTCAGTTCAGGTCTAGTTCAGCTGCATTTTCCTAGGTGTTATATACTTGACTTTCTACAACTTGAGAAGTGTGTGTTGTGGCTGTGAATTCAGCCAGTTATTTGCAGAGGAATGTTTGACACATTATTTTAATGCACATAGAAATCTCACTCCAACTCTGACCTATTCCACTAGAGATTTGTGTTTCAAGGTTTGTATTTTTTATTTTAATCCACGAACAGTCAGAAAACGTATGATGATATTTTAGAAAAACACAGTTTTTGCACATGTAGACAAGTTACAAAGTGTTAAAATGTTTATGCTGACAGTAACATTATACATAGGCACAATAACCTATTTAGAGACCTAATGATACAGAAAACCTTTCTGGGCCTGTGATGTTACTCAGATTGCCTTCATTTTCCTGGGAATATGCAGCCTCAGGTAGATCCCTTTCTGCACTTACCAGGCTGAGACACTAGGTTGGCATAACAGGGAACATGCAGAGATGAGAAAATAGCTTCTGATAGAGATATAGAAAAGTAAGTAAGTAAAAACAGAAGAGGGAAGCACCACACGGCCCTCCCTCAGTCTTTACTTGTTTGCCCTGTTTGTGTCCTCTCTGGCCTTCTGTTCCTCACCTTGCTTGTCTTTTTTTCTTGGTAGATATAGTGCACAGAGATCTAAAGCTGGAAAACATAATGGTTAAAAGCAGCTTTATAGATGATAACAATGAAGTGAACTTAAACATAAAGGTAAGAGTCTAGAGATACTACAAAATATTTCCAGAAAACGACTGGCAACAAAAGAGCTGCAGAAATCTTAGACACATTTTGGTGACTTTTAAATTTAAGTCATTTGTGCTGAGAAGTTAAAAATTTTCAAAAGAGGTTGTAACTGATGAAAATAATTTCATGAGCTAAGTGATGCTACCCAATGTGTTTTTCAAATGCATACTCCTTTGGATAGTTCTCAAGCATTAGTTAATAGCAAGCAAACAGATGCTCTGAATTCTAATTAATTTCAAAATTATGTCTGGTAATTTGATGTAAATGTGTTACACATTTAGAGAAAAACACACCTTGGCTATGCTTTTGATACTAAATTAATGCTGCAGTCTGAATTTCTCATTGAAATTTTTCCTGAGTATTAATATTTATGTCTTAACCACAATTAATGTGCCAAGTGTTTATTCTTGAGGATTTTATTCAAACTAAGTGTTCCTTAATGTCAAATAAATGATAGAATACATTATTTATTACTTAGCACTTTAATAGTGGCTGCTTTCAAAATGTGTGCAAGTGTTAACTTTAGACTCAAATGTGCCTTGCGTTGCGGTCGCTAAAGCTAAATCTGTATGCAGTATAAACAGTCTCAATGACACTGCTGCTGTCCCTTGCTTGGTGAACTTTCCTTCTTGTTCTGCTATAAACTCCATGCAGGCAGGAATCTCGGCCATTTTATTTCTTGTTAGATTGTGCAGGAGTGCCTGAAACAGAGTATGCTCAGTTAACTTTTGGTAAACAAGTGACTCAGTGCTGTCCAAATAATGGAACTAGATCATGAAGGCTTTAATATATTTTGTATTTGTAGAGATGTTGTGTTGAGAAAGATAGATATTATAAGCCAAGTGGCATATTTATGGAAACTCTGGAATAATTGATTGAAGGCATGTTGATGCACACTTGCATTCCCAGCACATGAGAGGCCAAAACAGGAAGACTACATGAGTTTAAGGCAAGCCAGGCTACACAGTGAGTTTAGGTCATCTGAGCTGCAGAGTAAGATCCTGTATCAAGGAAAAAAGAGAGAGAGATGGGTAGAATGTGATTTGGCAATTTCATATAGTAATTAAGAGCCTTTCCTTATACTTTGTAAGGTACTGACAGTTTTGCCCTTAATGTGAACAAAGAACCTGTGCTCTGTTTGCATGATACATAAATGAGCTTGTGCTTCTGCTTGAAAGACAACCAAGGGTACCCTCCAAATAGTTACTGACTGAAGGTGTAATCACTGAGCTGTAGAGTGGCACAGGGGACTGAGGTTGCAGCAAAGGCTTCAGCCCATTTGTGGCCAAGACGGGTAGAAGTGGACTTTTTTCTCCTTGCTAATTTGCTTAATTTTAAATAGTGTAGTAATGTTTTAATTAGTATACTCAAACTCACAAGGAAAATAATAGTAATGAAAACCAAGTATATACTAGTTATATATAGTTTTAAAAGTCTTAGTGAGTATTGATAAGGATAATTATTTGAATCTAAACAGTGCTTTCAGTGGACCATAACTCTATTATCAGAAAAATAGAGAACATAATCCAAGACTAGGCTGTATTTTGCAATGCAAGAACTTATAAAAATCTTTATCAAGAAGTTAATAAACAGTCAGTATCCTGGGTTCTCTGTGTCAAGTTTCCTCTCTACCCAGAGTGAGTGGGCAAAGAGGACAAATCAAGTCTTTTATTGGTGATAGATGGAAAAGCCTGTCTCCAGAAAGTGGATAGAAGTCACTGGATGACTGAGCCTGCATGTCTGTTCTTAGGTGACTGATTTTGGCTTGGCTGTGCAGAAGCATGGCTCCAGGAGTGAAGGCATGATGCAGACTACATGTGGCACTCCTATCTATATGGGTAAGTGAGGAGGCTCAGAAGAGGTGAAGCTCCCAAAGGGCATGGTAGCCTGTGATCCCACATTGTGGGAGGCTGAGGCAGGAGGATTGCCATAGGCTCCACAGTGAGCTCTGATTCATAGACTCACCATGCGGGTGGGACCACAGCACTTTGGTTATCCTGTCTCTTTCCCCCATTTCCCCTCTCATTCCCAGTAATTTCCAGTGCTCTCCATCACCAAACTCAGCTGTTCCTGAATCATACGCTGTGAGCTCATTTGTGTCTTCTGTTCCACGGAATGGTTTTTCTACTTTATCATGCTGTTGTTGTATCAGTTGTTCATCTGTTTTTATTGCTGAAAAGTATACTTCGTTCATTGCTTTTTTTTTTTTTTTTTTTTTTTTTTTTTTTTTTTTTTTTTTTTTTGCCTACTTGATGCATAAAGTTTTTAAATTGTTTTATCTTACAAGGGAAAAGGCTACTTTAGATTCTGTTCATATCCTCCCATTGGCAAAAGACATCTGGTCTGTAGTTACATGGGGAAAATATATCCAGCACCCTGAGCTTTATGCCTGCTTATTAGTTGTCTACACTGATAACAAGCGAGAGAACAAGAGGGAAGACAGATGGTTGTGGAGCTTTGCTGACTTTCTAAATGGCTCCTTGGCACAGATACTCTGGCTTCTGCCTCCCTGAGGGCCGGGATGACAGTGCAAGTTGAAATGCCCCTGATAATTAAGAAGACTCTGAAAAGTGGAGGCCAGGAGTCCTAAGTCCCTCTTCTGGTGCAGCAGTAAAGTATACCAGCCTGAGTTGAATCTGAGCTCAGAATTTGCCTTCATGATAGTCATAGCCATGGAACAACTTTGATGGTTCTGTGTTTAAAGCCTGACATGCAGTCAAGGACTGCAAGAACACACTGTAATTGCTAAAAGAGGAATACTGTAAATTTTCAATTATTTGGAGACAAATTGTTCAACTTGTGAACTATTAGAGTTCTTCTGTGTATGTTTTGGCTTCTTTTTGTTGTTTTCCACTCCTTTTAATCATAGAAAGTGGGAAAATTAAAATTCCATTTGCTTTTAGTAGTTATTATAAAAGTGTGTGTGTGTGTGTGTGTGTGTGTGTGTGTGTGTGCACGTGTGCGTGTGCACAAGTATGCAAGCACATGGCCAGTGTGTTCGTGGAGAAGACCGGGGATGTTCTCTTGATAAGCACACAGCTTTCCCATAGCAACTATAAAGCAAAACCCTAAAACTTCATCTTTAAAGCAAGTGCCATGTTGTAAATCCCTTTGTTAAGCAGAGAGTGCAAAGTTGAGTCACACATACTTAGAACCTCACCCTGCACTGGCACTCGTTAGTGTTTTGCCACAGTCTTAGGTGAGTGTGCTTTGTATCTGTTTTCTTACCTAGAAAATGTACGAAATAATACATGCTCTGTCATTATAGTGCTGTGAAATTATAATCATTATCATCATTATTCTGCTGAAGTGATTGGTAACCACAATATTAGCTTTACTTTGAGTTAAGATTTGCACACACTTGCCTTCATTTAAATAATAGTTAGCAAAGTTATGTGTTTCCTTCTATTCTGGGGAGAATCTAAGACATTATTGTCTTGTACTATAACTATACTGTATTTGTAAAATCACTTAGTCATTTCCTAGGAATAAAGAAGTGCACACTTGGTAGAGCAGTTCATGCCACTGTCCCATTAGGAGCTAATTGACAGGAGTGAGGGTTTGGTGGCGTCAGTTGGAAGGCCTGGACATTCTTCATTCAGCATCTGCTGCTGGCTCTTTTTTCCCTCCAGAGGAATAAATTACAAAACACATCAGCACATTTTTCATGCTTTGTGTTTAAGCATTTAAAAGTAATTTATTGTATTATTAATATTATTTTATTTCTGCTTATTTGGCAGCACCAGAAGTCATCAATGCCCATGACTACAGCCAGCAGTGTGACATTTGGAGCATAGGTGTCATAATGTACATTTTGTAAGTAGCTTCCTGAATGCCCAGTGTAAATAAAAGTGAAGTCTCTGGCTGAAGATTGACATTGACTTTTAAATTAAAACTGAACAATATATTTTTAAAGGAGTCATTTAGAATCCAACTGAGCTGCATCCTGAGTGCCCTCTCATTTGGCCTCAGGCTCACCTCCTAAGTATTTATTTAATTTATACATCCACATCGTTAAGTTTTGCTTTGCACTAATCTACAAACGCAACAGTGTCCCCCATGATCTGAGCTCAGTGAGAATCTGTTCCCCCTGGTCCCTTGTCACAGCTTAGAGCTTCCTCTGCAGCCCATCAAGAGTAGAGAACTGGGGCCACCTGGCCCTTGGTGTTGCTGGCACAGTTGGGGCTGGCCCTTAGTGTTGCTGGCATAGTTGGGGCTGGGCAGTTAGTGGCGGTTGCTTTAGGATTGAGAGAGGGTGTTGTATTTCTCAGTTCCCACAGCACCGTGAAAACCTCCCTCTCATCCTCATGATTTAGTCAGATCCCAGGTCCTGAAGTGTTTGCCTGTGAGGTGCTCGCACCTGTTCCTGGTGAGAGCATCTTCACCTCTCTTGGGCCCTATCCGTTCATCTTTCTGGCTGCCTTTCCTGCTTCTGTTCATCCTCCACTTTGTCTGCTGCTCACACTGCTCTCAGGGTTGTCTGTCTGTCTCATACTCTTTTTGGACTAAGTGCTCTGGTGATTACTCCTTGCTCTAAGAAGTTATCAGAATATTTGATATGGTGTGACTTAGCAAATCATTTACAATAACTGTAGCTTGTTTTTCCAGTCTTGGGCTGCGTGTGTGTTTTGATGTACTTACCTTTTCTGTGATGACTCTCAGCTACTCCTCATCACGCGTACTCTACGTTGTGTGGTGTGTGTGTGTGTGTGTGTGTGTGTGTGTGTGCACATATATGTGCCATGAGTGCTTATCCTTTCCTTCTTTGAACTTTTCTCCCAGGTGGGCCAAACACTAAAGCTTCCTATTTTCCTAACTCCTACCACGGCTAATATTCATTTATTATGTATAAACTTTCCTGAATTCCATATAGGATTTAAGGCATCATACAAAATAGTAACCCCTGCCCCTACCCCCCCCTCACACCCAATATGGCTGGGATGTTAGTTTAGTTGGTAAAGTGCCTGCCCAGCACACAGGAATTCCTGGTTTGATCTTAGCATTGTATTCACCAAGTGTAGTGGTTCATGCCAGCAATTTCAGCACTAGGGAAGTGAAGGCAGGAGGATCAGAATTTCAAGGTTACCCTTGGCTACATAGTCTAGGCTAGGCGAGGCTGGGCTATATGAGACCCTGTCTCAATGTAACCATAGCAATACTAATATAGAAATATTTAAACAGTAAGGCTTGCTTGTACATGTGAAGCTTTGATAGTGCTCATTGCATGGTAATATCATAATATTCTACCTTATCTGTTTCTTTAAGTTCTGTCAAAGTTCAAATTATTCATCTTCTGGCATCATCATTCATCATTCTCTGGCATCTGATACAACAGCCAGCTCATATTCAGTGCTCAATACACAGGTTAAATTGAATTAAGTGAATTGTCTAAGAGGTGTTCTGAGAAGTTAGTGACTACTGCTCTTGTCTTTCAGTGAATCCGAACACTCTAATGTCGATGCAACATTAGTTTTATGGTTGTGTTGGAGATTTTGCTGCGCACCACCTCTTCCATATCATGTCTAAATACTAACATCAGGGTAGTAACATTTTCACAGTTGTGTGAAATGGAAGACAGTTGGTCCACATGCATCATTGCTTAGACAGCATGAAGTATGAATGGATGAATAAAGCTTTGATCATTGTTTTGTGCCTATTAGAATCATGGTGCAAATATCCAATTTTGTCTTTAATTAAAATGTAACTATTTAAAAAAATCTTTCATACTGTGAAGAGTGTGTCTACACAACAAAAGTCCATATTAATCTGCATAATGAATCATTACAAAATCCGTATGGTGTTTGCTACTTTTAAAGTTTACTGTTAAGAAAAGCCAAGTGTATTACATACCTTTTATATCCCCCTCTCTCCTAAATATCTAATTTGAATATTTCTGCTCTGGAGTGTAGCTGCACATCATAGTAAAGGCATCATCTTTCCTTCCCAGAAGACTCTCACTTAGCTCACCAGTACCTACTCATTAATCTGTTTGAGCCCTGTGGCACTGTAGATAATTCCCTTCACCCTGAGCACAGCACATTACCTTCTCCATGAAGGCTGCTTCCTTATTTATCAGTTAACTTGGATTCATTTCTATTTAATTGGACAATGATAACATACGTTCTCAAGGTGAAATTAACATAAATAAATACTCTTTATGGTTCCTGCCCTCTGCTATCTTGATTCCTATGAATGCAACAGAAAATAATAGAGAGCCTTAAGAGGCATTTTTCATGTCATGGCTTCCCTTTTCTGGATGTGCTAGGAAATTGCTGTCATAAAGTTCCATATGCTGCTGATTGACCAACCATTAGATACATTTTACGTAAATAAAATTGCAAAGGATGGAAAAAAGTGGAAAATTTAAAATGTAGCCCTTAAGCTATAGTTGCATGCAGAAGCCGCTAAGAAATTGGGGGCCATGCATATCACTGCTTGATAACAGGCTCAATGAGCTGAGCCTTAGCTGGCCTGTGCTTGTTATAATAGATAGTAATTGTCCACACAGCCATTTCCCTGGTTATTTTCTTTTTGTGTCCTATGACTTTTAAAATTCCATTTTAAAACTAAGCAATAATAAAGCAAGTAAGAAGAAAGAAGTGTCAGAATGAGCTTGAGAAATAAAAAGTATAAAAGTAAGAATTTGTACAACAGCTTGACAACTACTGATCTGCCAACAAGAAGCTCTTGTAGGAGAAACTCCCTGCTCCAGCCCAAGGCCCTCACTGCTGGGGAGGTCCCCTCATTTTCACTGTCATGAAAAATACCGAAATTCAGCTTGGTCAGAAAATGTTCACAATTGCAATTTTAGAATAAAGCTTAAAAAATACAACTGAATAAAGTGAGTGAAAACATGAAGTGTAAAAGACTCAGGCTTTTACACACCTTGACAGGTGTAATGGAGGAATGCCCTTTGGTTTTTAGTGAAGGTGGAAGGTAAGTACCTGAGAGATGAGTCCTTGACAGGCAACATTGCCATTGCTGTGTCACCTCCTGCTGGGGTGTTCCTGGGCGTAGCTGTTGTTTGTTTTTAGGTTTTCCTTAGATGATGATGATTATGGTAACTGAGAATAGACTCTGAGGCACTGAACTCAACTCAGAAGTGTACTGTTCTGGCCTAGATCAGCTAATGGAGTCACCTTGGTTGACTTTCCCCGAGCTCTGTTAAAAAGAAGCTAACAAATCGATCCTGTGTTATAGATGCAGATGGGCCATGCTTGCTTCAACCAGAGTGCTTGGGCTGACTGGCACTGGCTTTTTGTTTACCCAGTGTCCACCCTTTCTTACTGATGATTTCCTCCTGACTTTCTTCTTTGAGTACTACTATTGAGAACTTGTGCCTGTTTTAATCCCTTTCAACTTTGGCTCAGAACCTCCAGAAATTTCTGGGGTTATTCTTTTATTTTATTGTTACCATTACTAACATTTGATTTAGTATTTACCACAGACAAAACTCTTAACTGGTCATCAAACTCTGATGAGTTTTGGCAGTCTCTGATAACCCATGTGCTTCCATAACCCGGTGTACAGTATGGACTTTAAGCGACCATCTCTCCTTGTTACTATGTATTCGTTCTCTCACACCTCCCTGCCCTGTAACCCCTTAATCCTAGTATCTCCCCAACCTGCAGAAGCTTTAGGGCATTTGTGGATCTGAGGCCTCAGTGCATAGGCAGTCCTCTACTGTCTCATTTCTCTCAGCATTGAGAGGAGACCAGCTCTGAGCCTGGATGGCTCCATTGCTTCTACTTTCAGCAGAGAGCCAGTCCTTTCTCATTCCCATCTGTTGCTTACCTACCAAGCATCATTGCTTCCAAGTCCTATATAAAGTTGATTTGTGATAGTCTTACGTTAAAAACATTTGAACAAAATGACTGCCTTTGTTTAGACTTTGTGGAGAGCCACCCTTTATGGCAAATTCAGAAGAAAAGCTCTATGAGTTAATAAAGAAGGGAGAACTACGATTTGAAGATCCAATCTGGGATTCTATAAGTGATTCTGGTGAGTATGGACTTGTTATTAGTTACCGAAGCAAACATTTAATATAAAGAAATCATTCACTAATAAAACTGTTGTAAATCTCTAGTTAGTCATGAATCTACTTTAGAATTAAACAATATTTGCTTGTGCAAATAGTGATATATTCACTTGTGATTATCCATGGTCAAAACTCCCAGAAAATAAGATAAAACAAAACTGAACTAAAAAATATCAATTAAAAAATTAAAGGGGAAACTTGCTACTTAGAACCCAATTTTCACTATAGAGCATTAATCCAGGTTATCTAGCAATAAAAGGCATTCAACCTTATTTCTTAGGCCTATGTGTTGATGTTACTTGGCACACATTGTATTATACAATCATAGCCTAAGTAAATAGGAAAATGTATAATTTTTGTATTGCCTTATTAGTTGTGTTGTAGGATGTCTCTCTCTGAGTTGTCTCAATTTTTTGGCTCATCTCAAATTTTTGGATTCAACAATCCTCCTGTCTCAGCTTCTCTAAGTGGCTGGGGATACTAGCCTTTGTCACCACGACCAGCTGGTGTGTGTGACATTAACTGAGGTTAAGTAAAATAAGATTTCAAGATTTTCTTCCCTTTATTTGCAGCAAAAAATGCTTTGAAACAACTCATGAAAGTAGATCCTGCTCACAGAATCACAGCTAAGGAACTTCTAGATAACCAATGGTTGACAGTAAGTTATGACACTCTTTTTTTAAAAAACTTTTTTTCTGACATCACTCATTTTACACAGTCTTTTAGTCTTAAAGCCGTCAATTAGCTCCATCTTCTGACAAGTTTAAAAGGAGTAGTGAGTCTTGACACATTTCTGAAATGGGCATTTCCAAATGGTTACGACTGTCACCACAGTTGCTTGTATGTATTTATAGACATTCAAATGAACTTTGTTTGTTCTTTGTCACGGAAGCTTCATGTCCAGTAGAATGGAACTGAGAAATGTCTTATAAAATCGATGCCAAGTAAAGCAGATAGGACAGGTTCCAGATGTAAAGTTCTAGAACGAGTTATAGTTCACTCAGCTCTCTAGGTACAGAGAGTCTTTGGGGGGCCTTGGAAAATATGTCTCCAAATGGTCTTCATTACCTGGGCTGAAACATTTAATCTTCATTTATTTGCATGTTGCACCATTAGACTACAAACCTTGGGTGTAGACACTTAGGCCTCTGCATTCCTATATCTGAACAGGACCCAGTAATAGACAGAACTTCAGGGAGGCTGCTAATGAATTTTTAGCTGGAAACATTGCTATTCAGTTGAGTGTCTTCATTTCCCAGCTTTTTGTGTTAGTCACCAATGTCACCTAACAAGATGTGAAAGAAGTGTACAATCTCTAAGTGGAGCAGGCTAGGCATTCTTTCAGCCTTTCCCTTTTCCTGGTGACTTGGAATGTGATGGCTGGTGATTGAGTAGCCATGCTGGACAACAAAGCAGGACTATAAACTGGGGTTGGTAAACAACAGTAAAATACAGGGCCCCAGGGCTTGAAGGTCACAGACACCATGACAACCCATTCCAGACTTTATTTTAGTAGAAAGCAATTAAAAAAAATTAGGACACTTTGAAAAATGCAAGCAAACCTAATCCCACTTATTACCATTATCAATAAGCAATGGATTACTGAATACTGATTTCCTTTGAGTGAACAATCACTAAGTCAATAGGTCCATAGAGATCTCAAGAAAAGTCTGAGATTTGATACTTGAGGTTACTAGTGCTGTATGAGGTAGTTATTAATAATATCCACTAAAAATTAAGTAGATATTTATCTAGGCACTATTTTAGGCACCAAGAACACAAATGCAATTATATTTCAACTGAGAATTATTGTGTAGTTATATTCTTAAAAGTCATTCCAGCAATGAGGTAGGCAATGACTTTGAAACAGAGAATTGGGTAAATATTGAAAAACCACTTCTGAGAGGTGGTGGCAGTCTAAAAAGCATAGAAATAACAGAAACAAAGAAAAATGCATGTGAGAGGTTTTAGAAATGTGGCTGAAAGGTTTGTGGATGTAGCTCAGCAGTAGGATGTTCCCACAGTGTGCCAAAACCTTGGGTTTGATCTTGAGCACTGAAGAAAAAGAGGGAGGGTTGGGGGGGGCTGGGGAAATGTGAATCATAGAATATGATGATGGAATACATGAATAATAATGATATGGGAGGAAGAGTGAATGAAATTTAGTGTTTGCTCTAACAGCTGGTAGACCAGTGGTTCCATTTATTAAGATAGGGACAGCTATGGCAGAGTAGATTCTTCCTGTGGGACATGGGTGGTAAGTCAAGAGCTCTGAATTAGGTATGAGAACGTTGAAATGCTATGTGACAGGAAAGTAGACATGTCAAAAAGATAAATAGATATAGGTCAGGACCTGGGTTATAAACAGGAAAATCATGAGTACGTAGATGCCATGTAAAACCACTGGGCTGAAGAGATAAGTTAGGAAACAAGCAAAGACAGAAGGGCCCAGATATGTTTAGATATCATACATATATTGTGGTATCAGTTTTAAATTCTCTAATTTTCCTTTGACAAATTTGAGTCATTTCTTTGAATAACAGTTCTTTTTTTTTTTAAGGCTAAAACCTAGTTTTCAATCAAAAGTGTATTATATCTGCCCTCTTCTGTAACTATTTTGATCTCTTCTGGGATTCTGTGCTGTAATTATTTCTGGCCTAAAGTAGTTGTGCAAATGAGTTAGCTGTGAGATCATTGTAAAAATGTATGGGGTAGATTTGTGGTACAGGAAAATAAAAAGTTGTAAAACAGATGGTGTGCCTTAGAATTTATCTCCTCCCAGCATCACACAACATTCGGGTTTGGCCATTTAATTATTTGTTTTCTAATTAGTACAGCTTTATTTCTGGCTTTGGTCATTTTTCCAGAAGTCTCCATTTTCAAGCCTCTAACATTTGTCTCTCTGAAGTCTTTGCCAAATGGATAAAAAGTGACAGATATTGTGTACTATATTGGACTCTCTTAAGTTCAGTGTATGAAATTTAGAATGCTGGCATTTTACAAACTTCTGAGAGGAGTGACTTGTTTCTTCCTAACACTTGATGTCTTCCTTCCTGCAATTCATGTCCTCTGTTTGAAACAGTCTAAAGAGAGGAAGATGTTCCCTCAGAGCTTCACTGCTTCATATCACAGCCTGTCTTTCTCGAAATCTAATGCTTAGTAACATTTTCTTTTCAAAGAGCTTTATTGGACAAAAAGTGTCTGTAGTTTAACCTATGTATTGTGCATTTTGAAGCATGGTTCCTATCTTAAAAGTATTCCAAGAAAAAGAATTATATTTCTATATACATTTAAGTGAGGAGAATTTCAAATAAATTTGAAGTGCCACCCTGGTTTCAAAAGCTGAATGGTAGATGTGAAGAAAAGCAGCAGAGATGACTGTTCCAGCAAGGGCAGAGTTTGAAGAGACCTCCTCTGGCTGCCAATACATGGTTATTTTCTCTATTAGCTGCTTTGCCCTCCCTCTTTCCTATCAGCATCAGATCAGGGAATGGACACTTCTTACTAGATCATTTCTGTAGCCTCTTATTTTCTTCAAATCCTTAGGTCACAGGTTAACACCAAGAATTTACATTTAAAAAAAACATATGTCTAAGGAATTTCTTCTGGCTGCTTACATTTTAAAACCACTGGTATAAATTAGTAGAATTATTTTTCTTCGGTGGCTTGTGAAAAGATAGCTTCCAGTTCCAAGCTTTATTAGGACTTTTCAAACATGGGTAAATCCTTCAAGGGTAAATCCTTCAACATGTTTTTAATACATGCTGCTAGGTCACAGACCCCCTGGCAGCTCCTCCCTCTCCTAGAAACTAAGCCCCACTCCCCCTGTTGCTCTCTCTCTCTAGAATGCAGAGTTGGTAAGGAAGGATGCTGTGATGTGGCCTTGCAGGCTTCCCCTCTTGCAGCTCAGGCTGTTTGTGATTCTACCTAGTCCTGCCTCTGTGTCTGCCCTTTACTTATTGGTCAGGCCAGCCTGGATCATATGGTATGAAGTTTGCCCACCCTTCTATCCAGGAGTCAGAAACTACCTTTGTTCTTTAGAACTAAGGATGTGTCTGTCCCTTTAGTGCCCCTGTCACATGACATGGGGTGTTTTTTTCTGCTAATGTAACTCCTCTTGGAATTTGAAGAAAAGACTGTGTTTTCAAGGCCTCGTCATGCTGCCTGTGCCCTGATGATCTCCGATGTTCTCTATCTTCTCTGATGTTCTCCCACTCAAAACTGGATCATGGCTGTCAATGGTTGTGAGGCCCTCTCTCTTACAAAATTTATCCTCATGGGTCATTTATTACATGTTAGATCCTTACTACAAATATGCTATTCTATCTTTACTGCTTAATGCCCACCATCTGTCAGTTCCTGTGCTAGATAATAAAATGTAGTAAACACATAAAAGGCATGGTCTGTGACATAAAGAACTTACAGTGTAGTTAAAAAAAAAAAAAGAAAGGAAGAAGGAAAAGAAAAGGAAGAGCCATATATAACATGCAATGCAAGAAGGAAGACACAGGGAATTTCTAGATGATCAGAGGGACAGGGACAGGTGTTAGGAAGCCAGGAAGTTCAGTCTGACAGGCAGATCAGATGCTGTCATGAGTGGGAAAGGCAATCAAGGAAGAAAAGATAGCTGTGAAGGGATTAAATCCCAGGTCAAAGGCTTGCCTTCATTCCATAGTGAAGAGCAATTGTGGGCAAGGCCAACTTGCAAGGTGACTTATTTTAAATGAGTCAACATCCATTTAAATATCAACCCATATCTTAACAAGTGTTACTTGATTTTACATCTTCAGGCACTGTCAGGGAACAAAGATGAACCACATGCTCTCTCCCACAAACCATTCCCAGGGGCTGAAGTGTGCACTTTGCTCTGTGGCCACACACTGCAGAAGCTCTGGTGACCATGGTTTGGTACTCAGTTCTGGGATAGTTTCTCCCAGTGTGTAAACAGTGCCTTTGTTCATTAATTTACAAAATTTTATTCAAGTTTTAGCCCTTAGCTTCTGACCTTTAGCCTTGATAGACATACCTGTAGGAGGATGGAAATGTTAGGCTGCCTAACTAATTATGGTCTATTTTTTCCTCCTATATATTTTCATCCTAAACATTGTAAAATTCCTTCTGCCACTCCACTACATAGTTTCTTTTGAATTCTAAAGTATCTTATCCATACATATGCATGCAAAGATGGACATGTTGTTATATCCCTAATGAATCTTTCAATAAAATTATGTTAGGAAAAGGGTCATGAGCTATGATTTGGTCAGTATTCAGTTATTGATACATACTCAAAAATGAAACATATTTATTGAATAACTGCAACATACTAAGGGGGATCCGAGGGCTAATCTGGTGTAGTCTCTTCCTGTAGGTTCTCCACAGTCTAGTAAAGGATTTAAAGCAAAACACAGTCAGATCTTGAAATGAAGAATCACACATCCTGTTGTTCAGCGGTAGTATGCAATTGGGAAATTACTGGGATAATATTTGAAGTTTATAAAAAGAAAAGTAACTTTAAACCTAAAAATTTATATCCATCCAAATGGTCATTGACATGAATAGAAATAATGAAAGTATCTTTATTAGGGTTATTTGGTTCTCTGGAGTCTAACTTCTTGAGTTCTTTGTATACCTTGGATATTAGCC
>NW_022196904.1:98044993-98045210 GCF_008632895.1 Mastomys coucha | reverse complement strand
ATTAATCCTGCCAATCCATGAGCATGGGAGATCTTTCCATCTTCTGAGATCTTCTTCAATTTCTTTCTACAGAGACTTGAAGTTCTTGTCAAAGAGATCTTCTACTTGCTTAGTTAGAGCTAAACAAAGAATTCTCAATTGAGGAACATCGAATGGCTGAGAAGCACCTAAAGAAATGTGCGACATCCTTAGTCATCAGGGAAATGCAAATCAAAAC
>NW_022196904.1:98020428-98043643 GCF_008632895.1 Mastomys coucha | reverse complement strand
AATTTACATGTAAATAAAGAAAATATCTAAAAAAATGTATACAGTTGAAAAAAATAAATGGGATCTCGTAAAAAAAAAAGAAACTATCTTTAAATATACATGACCTCAGAGAGTACAGCAGAGAGGCCTACAATCAACATGCTTGATGGAAACATTAGGAGAAACTGGGTGCACAAGAGTCTTTATATCCTGATGTAAGGGTTATTGGCATCTTAAACAAAACAAGAAACAATTCCAGAAGAGAAAATGTGTACATAATAATCTAGAATTAATTGAACATTGGAGCATTGGGAGGGAAAAAGAACATGGACTCTTGAAAATATAAAAAAGGAGACTAATAGATATCAGAGTTGAAAGTACTAAAAGATTAAAAGAAGATATATCTTCATCTATCTATCCATCCATCCATCCATCCATCCATCTATCTATCTATCTATCTATCTATCTATCTATCTATCTATTTATCTTATATATCTTCTTTTAATCTTTTAATCTATATATTATAATATATACATTATATATATGTATATGGTAGAGCAGTTGAAATAGTCAATTCAGATGGCACAAACGTGCAAATTTAGAAATAGTTATGAATAATTTGATTTAGATTCCCATTTAAAGATATATTATAAAACTGAATTTTAAAAATCTAGCTCTTTATAACAAGTACATTTGTTTTTTTAAACTCTTATTAAATTTGTTCTTTGACTATTCCATACATGTGTGTATATAATGCATTCTGATTTCCTGAACTTAAAATGTCAGAGGGATAAAACCCAAATGGAGTAAAGCAAGATAAAATTATTTGGAAAAGTAAGACTGAGAGTGAAGCTGAGCCAAGCAGGACTCAAAGGCAGGGCAGACTGGCAGGGACAGTCTTTTAAAGGATAAACAAATAGATAATATGTTAGGAAATTTTTTGGTTTTGTTGTTTTATGTGTCTGAGGGTTTTTCCTGCATCTATGTCTGTGTGCTCACACCCCTCTGTACCTCTAGTTCCAGGGGATAGACCACCATCTTCTGGCTTCCTGGAGCACTGTGTGCATGTGCTGCACATGCACACAAGCTGGGAAACACTTACATAATAAGATAAAAATGAATAGATCTTTAATGCAAAGTATTTTTCTTATAGATTTGTGTTGTAGTTCTCTATGTGTTTTGAATATAAGCCCTTTGTCATTTATATAGAAGCACACACATGAGTGCATATATATGTATATCATTTCCTCCTAGTCTATAATGTATCTTTTCCAATTTTTAGTGCTGTCTTTGGTGTACAGTTACAACTTTGGTAAAAAATTCCACATATTACCTTTTTTTCTGATATTTTTTATTAGATATTTTCTTTATTTACATTTCAAATGATATTTCCTTTCCCAGTTTCCCCTCTGGAAAAAAAAAAACAAACCTGTTCTCTTCCCCCCTCCCCCTGCTCTCCAACCCACCCTTTTCCTGGTCCTGGCATTCCCCTACAATGGGGCATAGAACCTTCACAGGGCCAAGGGCCTCTCCTTCCATTGATGGCCGACTAGGCCATCCTCTACTATACACATGCTGCTGGAGCTATGAGTTGCACCATATGTACTCTTTAGTTCATGGTTTAGTCCCTGGGAGCTCTGATGGTACTAGTTAGTTCACATTATTGTTCTTCCTAAGGGGCTGCAAACCCCTCAGTTCCTTGGGTCCTTTCTCTAGCTCCTTCATTGGGGACCCTGTGCTCAGTCCAATGCATGGCTGTGAGCCTCTACTTCTGTATTACTTGGGCTCTGGCAGAGCCTCTCAAGAGACAACTGTATCAGGCTCCTGTCGGCCAGCACTTGCTGGCATCCACAATAGTGTGTTGGTTTGTTGATTGAATATGGGAAGGATTCCCAGGTGGAGCAGTCTCTGGATTGTCCTTCCTTCAGTCTCTATTCCATACTTTGTCTCTGCCACTCCTTCCATGGGTATTTTGTTTCCTCTTCTAGGAAGGAACAAAGTATCCACACTTTGGTCTTCCTTCTTCTTGAGTTTCTTGTGGTTTGTGGATTGTACTTTGTGTATTCCGAGCTTCTGGGCTAATATCCACTTATCAGAGAGTGCATACCGTGTGTGTTCTTTTGTGATTGGGTTACCTCACTCAGGATATTCTCCAGATCCATCCATCTCCCTAAGAATTTCATAAATTCATTGTTTTTAATAGCTGAGTAATACTCCATTGTGTAAATATACCACATTTTCTGTATCCATTCCTCTGTTTTTCTTGTATACTTAATAGTCTCTCTGACCTGCCCAATATTTTTTTTTTACCTACTCCAAGGTCATGAAGATGATCTCCTAAGTCTCCTTCAGAAGATTTTCTAGGTGTAGCCTCATATTTATATTTTTGCTATATTATGAAGTTCTTTTCACATATATTGTAATGTAGGAATCGAGGTTCATGATTCCTTTCCCCAGGACTGGATACCCAATGGTCTTGGCAATACCATTTTGAATGAAAAAAAATATAAGGTCTGATACTCATTGCATCAAGTTAAAACAGCTAAAGAAACATTATACTTTGAATTCACACAGGCATGATTAAAATATAAACAAGACAACAAGGAAGTGGCAGTCCCCTCAGGAAGGTAGGATAGAGGAAAACCAAGTAGATGGATGCAGTTTAGTATCCATTTCATCTTGTATAGACATATCTCAGAATGCATTACATTATTAATGAGTGAATAAGTGAAAGTAAGTCTTTAGATGGATTAATGATGAAAGTACATTTTGAGCAGCAAAGATATAAATGCAGTTCCAGTGTATACAAAACCCAAGGAAAGGTATTTAGAATCACCAAAATGATATTGAACTCTCTACCTTCGAATAATTTAATTATGTCCTTCATTTTTCAATGGAAGAAAAGACACAAAAAAACTCACTTTTAAAAGATTTTCCATCAAGTCATTAGGTTCATTTGCTTCCTAAACACCTACACAGAAAATTTGGATGGTCTTTGGTCCTACAAAGATTTAAATATATATATAAATATATATATATATACATATATATATACATATATATATATTAAAGGTAGATGCGAACTATGCCTTCTTTTTCTTGTTAAGTGGAAGAGGCTGACTTGAGGGAAAAAGCACAGAGATTACTACAAATCCGTGCTCAAGCAGTTAAAACAGCTAAAGAAACTGATTCCTTAAGCCATCTATGCACACATGTCCCTTGAAAAGCCTCCTGTACAGCCAGGTGTGTGCACACCTCAGTCCGAAGAGTGTTGGTTTGAAATATATTGAGTTTGAAGACTCAGCTTTACCTCTAACTAGAAATTCTCTGCTGGCAGTTGGAGATGTGCCTCTGTAATACAGTCATCTCCCAGGCTCCTTCCTCCTGAAGACTACGAGTATCAACATTAGTCTCATCCACACATTTGAAGCTACACTTGTGAGAAATCAATGAAGTGGCTGCTTACCTAAGGGCCACTGTTACCATACAGGCCATCAGGGTAATTGATCATTCCGTCTCTGTGAGGCTCTCTATACACATGTTTTTCCAGCTGTTTGCATTGCTTCTTAGTCATAAGAACTCCATGGGATTGCCCATGGTAAATGGTTCACCATTTACATGTAAATGGTGATCAAAACAGGAAAATAATGCTCTACCCTCTTTCAGTAGAGATAATTATCATTAAGTATCCTATGTGTGCTCTTCATGCAGTTTTATGTGTACACATTACACAAATAGGTTCAATATCCTGTAAACTACTCTTTTTCATTTAATATATATTGGGGAGATTCCCTTATTAAGAAAAAAGTGCAATATTGTATCTCAAATTATGGATGTTCTATATTATTTTGTAAATTTCTCCCTCTGAATATGGAATATATAAATTGTTTCAGGTCTTTCTTGTTACAATCAGTGCCACAACAAATGTTCTCATAAATAACATATTTATAGAATAAATTCCAAATGACAAAATTACAGGTCAGAGAGACTGCATTATCTATTTTGATAGGTTACTGATAGTTTGCCTGCCATAGAAAGGAAGTAAATAAGACTCCTTGGGTCTAGGTAGAGTACTCAGCAGCTAAGAGTGCTCATTCAGCTTTTGGAGAAGACCATGGCTTGGTTCCCAGAACCCACACTGGGCAGCTCACCTGTAACTCCAGCTCCAGGAATTTCAGTAATCTCTCCTGTACACTGCTGGACTCTGGAAACCTGCACACACACACACACACACACACACACACACACACACACACGTATACACATGTACTCATACACAAGTATGCACATATGTACATGTGCACATGCACACATGTACATACATATGCACATATACACACCTAAAAATAAATCCTTAAAGAACGAAATAAAATTTGACTACACCATCATGAATGCGAGTTATTATCACATTTTAATTTATTCACATTGTTAAGTAAAAATCAGCATCTCATTATTTGGATTGGTCTTTATTAACTAAGAAAGATCTATGTCCAAACATCTCTGTCAAAATCCTAAATATAAAACTCCCTAGTCATTGTAGATATGCATAAAGGTGAAATACATTTAAGCCAATGTTCACTTAGCATATTATAGAATGTTAGGAATAAGAAGATTGCCAGGTTGGTAGTGGCATTGCTGTTGGTAAACATTTACCAAGGCTGGTTTACGTAGTCCTGCCTTCTTGCCCTAGGAGTGACCTCATGGAGTGAAGGTCAGTGTTTGTGTCTGGAAAATTCTCCCAATGCTTGCTACATTTTAATCTGCTTCCAGTATTGTATTGGTGTGCTTTCTATGTCATGAGATACTTCTTAGATTTCTCTGCAGGCATCCTTCCTTGCATCATTTCCATCGTTCTGGTCCAACTCCTTCAATTGTCAAATTTGCCTTCACTACTTCCTTTGGTTGTATGAAAATCAGGGAGGTCAGCCCCCCTATCACAAGCTATTTCCTTTGTTATTCCACTTCTGTTTGATTGAAGCTTCATTCCTAGTATGAACATTTTCTTTTCTTTGCCTCACTTTTATCTTTGTTGACTAATTCCCTGGAGACAAGGAGACACATGGATGAACTGACCAACAGATAAGTAGTATCCAAGAACCAATACACTTAGAAAGCAGTGATACAGTTGGTCACTGATCATGATGTGGGCTGCAAAGCCAGTGATGAGGCTCGCAATTGATATAATGACATTTAATATAGCCAAGTGAGTGAAGATTGAGCTGTGCTCTTGAGGGACTGAAACTGTTAGTTAAATCATAATATGCTGGTCAAGACTTTGAAAAACAAATATTGCTGCAATGAACTGCTGTCATATTGTGCAGATAGCATATGAACTCCACTGTGATTACTGTGATTACATGGTCATGTGTAGACAGGTTCATCTTGCTAAAGCTTCTTAGAGGTGACTTGCAGAATACAAGCATTTACTTTGTTTTTCCTATCAGGGTAGGCTGCATATTCTATGGTAAAGAATGACTTCCAAGTCTCAGTGCTTAGTATCTTCCATTGAAAATTGCCTGGCAGGAGTCTAAGTTGCTCCAGATCTTTGTAGGCACCAAGTAGGAACTGGGAGCATCACGAACTATGTACTGTCTCCAAAAATGAATCACCTAAAAATGATATGTTTATTCTGATAAAGTCACACAATCTTTTTCAAAGAGGGGAGAAAACTGAAATTCACAATATCCAAAGAATTAACCTGAGGAACACTTATTTAAACAGGACTGAGGTTACTGACAGATATTTCAGATTGTCTCTTTGCTAATTAGAGAATCAAATTGAGCTCATGATGTGTATATTCAAAGTTGAGGAGCCTAGGTACTGTGAATTCTGACAGAAGTCAGGATGAAAGTTGCAAGTCCTATAGATCATGAATCAATCTGACAGAAGCTCTGAGGCAAGCTGGCAGTTTAGATGGCTCTAGTCCTCCATGACTGCTTTCTTAGCCCTGTGTATGTTCCTAATTCTGGGACACCTAATAGAGATGACTTTTAAACTGGACCTTGAAGGCAGTGTAGGCCATGGTTGTCAGAAAAGGATGATAAATTGGGGGTAGAGGAGAAATGAGTACAGCCAATGTAGAGAGTACTCAGGTGCTAGGCAAAAAATAAGGCTCTGACCTTCCAGAAGAGCAGAAGAAGAGCCATGGGACTAGGTCTCCTAATGATCTCCTCTTGTTATTACCATTCTGTTCTTGATGCTGACCTATTTTTAACCATGACTATATTAAACTCAATAAATCCTCTATTGTGTATTCAGATGGCTGTCCTTAATGTGCCCTGTCTCATGGATTTCTGTGTTATTACTGCATAACACTTAAATCTACCTACATACAAAGACTACTTAGAATTTCTATATACCTGTGCCCACACTTGAAGGTCTCATTTTAACCTGATAGTGATCCAAATGTCCAGTCCAAATGTTCTCTAATAACCTAAGTTAAAGAAAATGAAGTCAAGTAGGAAGCATTTGAGCCTATGTGTGTCTTAGCACACTTGGGATGTTTGGTAAATAGTGTGAAATGGCCAATATTGGTTTGATACAGTCATAGCAGGCACAGGAATGGCACACTGAATCAGTTATAGCCAAATGGCCACATTACATAGAAATATTCCAGGCAAGAGCTTCAAATCAATGGTCTATATTCGTAGACTACTGTTTACCTAATAACTGAGTGTGGATCCATTAGCTTTTGGGCAGTGTCTTACCAGTTTCCTAAAAACAGTGCTAAAGGGGTCGTGGATGCCACACAACCACCATATTGTGTCCTTGGCACAAGCAGGCTACATTTACTCCTTCCTGACTTATGAGCAGTCTCCCTCTAACATTGTTCACACTGTAAATGATGGTATGAGGCAGTTAGCCCCCGTGGGACAGGGAGTGTGCTCCAACAGATGGCTAAAATTTTGCTACTTACCCAGCATTATAATTTTCCATATGACTATTCCTGATTTGGGGAGACTATATTAAGAAGTTTAATAATCTTTCAATTATTTGAACTGTTTATAATACAAACATTTGTTTTTAATCTTAGGGTAATACCCTTTCTTCAGCGAGACCAACCAATGTATTAGAAATGATGAAAGAATGGAAAAATAATCCAGAAAGTGATGAGGACACCAACACAGATGAGGAGACCGAGCAGCGCACAGTCTACCATCCATCTGCAAAGACAGCAAAGCAGGTAGGAGGAATGGCTGCCACAGGCACCAGGCTCTGGCACTTTCACTCATGGGACATTTGGTTGCATCTCCATCATCTCACTGTTGGTAACAAAGGCCTGCATTAGTCATCAGGCGAGGTCCTTCTTCTGCCTTCTAAGCCCTGAGATTTAGCACTGGGGCTTCATTCTTAGGACCAGTGGCTCTTTGGAGTGGAGCTGTCAGACCCTTCTCTGTGAGAGAACACATGCAGATTGAGCATCCCTAACCTGACCACTTAGCAATTTCGGATGAAGGACCTCAACCTGTAGTAAGTGCTATAGGTCTGTTAGCCTCTGTTGTAGCTGCTCGGCTCTGATGTTGTTGCACAGACTCTGGCGCAGCCAGCAAATGAGTGACCATACCTGTGTCCAGCTCAGCCTTTTCTGATGAAGCAGGTGGTATGCCAGATTTGACCCATGGCTCCAAATTCATAATTTTTGTACTCTACCCAGCTACTTACAGAATTTGGAATCAGTTTATATACTATATGCAAAAGGTAATAATTATGTCAGCCAGTTATTTGTGTATTGTTTCATAAAAACCTAAACTACATTGGTTTACCATGTTACCCGAATAGATCTGAACACAGTCTCATGTCTGTAGTATAGTCTTGTTAGCATTTTGATTCTAGGTTGTAGTCTATTAACTGGACATCCCAAAGGTTTGCCCAAGCAACTCCTTCCCTGCTTTTTATATATGTCAGTATATTTTTTTTTCAGTTTGGGTTTCTTTCCTCTGTCCTGTGTGCTAGCTCTTATTTAAACTGTGCATCCTGTGCTCAGCAGTCCAGATTTCTTCCTTTGTTGTTGCCTTCCAGATCTCTATAGGCAGCAGATAGGCAGAGCACAAGGGTGAGCCCTGAGCCTTTGCTGGGAATGTGTAGGACTTCTGGTCCCACTCTTAGTCAAGATTCCTGCCAGAACCTTACAGAAAACAGCTGGGAGAGTAACCTGTTGGCTGGGAAGTTCTGCATCTACTGAAAAGTAAAAACCTGAATTAGAAGCTTAACATTGTGACTTAGATTGTGTGAAAGAACCACACTTTTTCCATAATGTAAACATAAGCTTATTTGAATTCCCTTCTTGTTTCCTCTGATAACTACTACATTGCTTAGCACAATGTGTATTTTATATTCTCTTTAAAAGTAATATCCTAAACCAACGTTTACTTTTTTTGTTGAACATAGTTTGAAGGTTTCTGTTGGTTGACATGGCAGCGTGTACATCTTCATAGTTACATATACACACATACATAACAAATTAGGTGTTCACATTTGTATAATGTATATGTACATGCATCTATATGTATACATATGTAAATAGATACACAACACATGTTTTGTAGTGCTAGGTTATATCTGTATTTATCAATCAATGTGACATAAAATTTCCTTGTGGATCAAATGCATTTGCTCTCCTTTTCCACTGCTCTGCCATTTTCTTTCTCTATTCCAGACATCCTGCAAATCACTGGTTAAAGTGATCTGCTCTGGTCTTGGATACTTCATGTAAGGGAGAAAAAAATTATAATGTGAGTTTTGTCAGGTAATGCTAGGAATTTCAGTGGTCAAACACTTGAGAAGATAACATTCCATTTCAGCAAGAATAACTTACAACATCAATGACCAGGCTGGGCCACAGGAGCAGCCCCTCCCAGGATGGGCTTAGAAAGCTTGCTGCTTACCATGCTTCTGCAGCTGTTCCTGCAGTGCAGGTAGCACTTTGCCTTTGGTGTGTTCCCTTGCTTAGGCTTCTCTGTGATGTATGGGGAGGAACTTAACATTGGGAAATTTTTTTGAAGTTTGTTACATATTTAAAAAGACATATTCCCCCCCCCCGACATATTTCTCATACATATTGTTTCACTGGTTTTTATAAGTAAATATTCTCTTTTCCTAATTAGGTCAAACTTTATGGTAAAAATTACTTCTAGTCTTTCAAATTTTTATTAACAATAAAAAGCAGAGTGTGGAAATCCTGAACAAAGTGGAAGAATTCCCAAGCATGGGATCAAGATTGTCACTTCTGTGTTCACAGAACTGAAAAACACAAAAGTCAAAATCAAAACCAAAACAAAACCAAACCTTTCATTCACAAGGTAATAAAGGTGGTCTTGTTAGGACCATACCACTCTCCTCCTCTCTCAAGGAGATAAGCTGCCGCTCCCTCCAAAAGTCTTCAGGATCCAAGGCTTCTCCAGAGGGAAGAGAGAACCAGGAAAGCAGCCACTTCCAGAGATTATAAAACACTGCAGGGGGTGCCCCCTCCATTTTTAGTTCATGGGGAGCTTAGAGAAAGAAGGACAGCCAGAGAGGAGCTAGCAAAGAGGCAAGTCCACTGCAGAGACCAGTACACCATGGACACAGAAGTTTATTATGCCTGTGGCTGGGTAGCCCCAAAAGCAGACTCACCAGGGAGCAAGTAGCAAGACTACCACAATGGCAAGAAAAGCACTCTGTGCCAAGCTGGATTAGTGGCAGTTGCGCACCCAGCAGCTCAGCTGAACTACAGGGCATAACAAATTGTCTCACTAAAGAGCAGAATAAAGCCAGTTGCCACAATTGAATTCAAAACAAAGGCAGCAGCCTAACTATCTAGAGATCTTGGTTGGCCAGTGATTTTGCCAGCAGGGGTGGCCACCATCATCACATAAAACAAAGGCTGTTGTTTCCAAAGTGTCCACAGAAGCCAACATAGCTGCTTCTGCAAATATGAAAACCCAATGACAGAGCACAGGATTACAAAGACAGATAGTGAAATACCTTTAATCCCAGTACTTGGGAAGCAGAGGCAGGTGGATCTCTGAGTTTGAGGCCAGCCTGTGTACAGAGTAAGTTCTAGGACAGTCAGCGCTTCATAGAGAAGCCCAGTTTCAAAACAAAAATCAAAACAAAACAAAAAAACCAAAACCACAAACAAACAAAAAACCAAAGACTTTAGATTATCACAACCTCCAATAAAACCACAACAATAGACACAAAAGAAAGGAAGAACTATGCCATATCAGGAAAGAGAATTCACAATAATCCTCTTAAAAATTCACTGAACCCCAAGAATATATATGCATAAAGACTTAAGTGAAATCTGAAAACAATGCATGAACAGTTTTGCAAAAGCAAGACAGAAGGGACAGCGGGGAATAAGAGGGAACAGTGGAGGGAGGGAGTGGATGTAAACAATGGATTAATAAATAATGGGTGAAGAAAAAGTGTAATAGAAGCTTAAGATGAAGTGGCCACTTCCTGTAGCCAGATAGGACTTCCAGTGGAGGTAGAGGGACATCAACTCACATACAAATCCTTTAACCCAAAATTTGTTCTTCCTAGAAGATGTACAAGGATAAAGATGGAGCAGACATTGAAGGGATGGCCAACCAATGACTGGCTCAACTTGAGATCCATCCCATGGGATAGAGCCAACCCCTGACACTATTGATGTTCTGCTATGCTTGCAGAAGGATCCTAGCATAACTGTCCTCTGAGAGGCTTCATCCAGTTGCTGATGGAAACAAATGCAGCCAAACATTGGATTGAGCTCAGAGAGTCTTGTGGAAGAGTGGGAGGAAAGATTGAGGAAGCCAGAGGGGTCAAGGATATCACAAGAGGACCTACAGAGTCAACTAACCTGGGCTTACAGAGTATGAATCACCAACCAAAGAGCATAACAGGACTGGACAACCAACCAAAGAGCATACATGGGCATATATACACTTATGTAGCAGATGTGCAGCTTGGTCTCCTTGTGGGTCTCATAATAATTTGAGCAGGGTCTGTCTTTGACTTTGCTGCCTGCCTTTGGATCCCTTTTCCCTAGCCTGACTGCCTTGTCTGGCTTCAGTGGAGAGGACACATCTAGTCCTTCTGTGACTTGATGTGCCATGGTAGGTTGGAACCCATGGGGAGCTTTCCTTCTTAGAGAAGGGGAGCGACAAATTGGGGCAGATGTGTGTGTGTGTGTGTGTGTGTGTGTGTGTGTGTGTGTGTGAGGGTGGGATTGGGAGGAGAGGATGGAGGGAGGTTGTGATGGGGATGTAAAGTGAGTAAATCAATGAACAAAAAGATGAGAAAGAGTGAGATTAAAGACAGAACATTTGAAATTTCTCAGTCTAATATCAAAGAGAAGGGGTGAGTTATAAAGAAAGCTTACAGAAACTGTGGGCCCCCATCAAGAGACCTAGTCTATGTGTAATAGGAATTAAAGAAAGTAGGGAGTGATAAATAGAGCCAGAAAACATATTTAGTAAATATAGGATGAGGACAGGTTTGATGGTTGCACATCCTTACTCAACATTCATGAAGCAGAGACAGATGGATCTCTTTGAGTACAAGACCAGTCTGGTTTACATTATCATGTTTCAGCCCAGCTAGGTCTATATAGTAAGACTCTGTCTCAAAGATAAATAAATAAAATACTAAGAAAAGATTTCCCTAATCCGAGGAAAAAGCCAACAGCCAGTCAAAGGAAGTTCACATATCTAAACTCAAATAGATCCCAAAGAGGAGCTTCCCATGTCACACAAGAAGACACTACCAACAATCAGAACAAAGAAAAATCCCCCAGAAGATAAGCATAGAGATGAAGTCATGTCAAACAACCACAGAACCCTGCAGGCCAGGAGAGATAGAGTCATATTGTCAAATGCTGAAAGAGAAAACTGACAACCAAGAACGCCATATCTGAAAAAACTATAATTTAGAAATGAAAGAGAGAAAGACTCTCCTAGACAAGTGAAAGCCGAGGTTAAGTCATGTCTAACAAAAATGCCAAAGGGAAGACTTCAAATTAAAAGAACACTAATGTGCAATACAAAACTTTCTGAAGATACAAAATTCAAAGGTCAAAGTACAGTTCTACATAGCCCCACACCTGAAAACTCCAACCAACCAACCTTCTATACCATTGTATATAGTACATGTACATCTGTATGACTGTAAGATGAACCACTTATATTATAGAAGGGGCTGTTAGAATACAATAACCTTTTAATAGTATCAAAGAGATGAAAATTGAGACATCAGAAATTGAAAATATGAGAGGGGCGGCATTAGATTTAAAGTGTAGGCTATTTTTCTCTGTGATTGATGTTAAAGTTGTTATTTGTTTAAATTAACCTATTGTAACTATAAGATGTTTTGTATATTACTTTTCACATTGCTTTGAATAGATGCCTGACAGAAACAATAGGAGTAAAGAGAGTTTTATTTTGGTTCCTGGATCAGGGGATATAGTCCCTCATGGCTGGGAAGGAATAGCAGTTGAGGAAACTTTGCTGTTGGCAGTGGGACCTGGTCAGACCATAACAGCACTTAGAAAGTAGACAGAGTTGCAACAACACCAGAGGAGGATAAAACCCTCAAGGCTTCGCCTACTTTCTCCAGTGGGGCCCACCTCTGAAAGGCTCAGTACCTGCCTAGCTCAGCACCACCACCCAGGGGCCAAGTAAGTCCCCAAACAAATAAGCCTTCAGGGAGCATTCCAGAACAAGCCATTGCAGACGTGTTTGGTAAGCCCCATTGTAACCATAGCATTACAAACTAAAATAAATATAACATAAAATTAAGAAAGAACTAAAGTATAATGCTACAGAAAATCACTCAACTGCAAAAGTAGCTGATAAAGGAAGAAAAATACAATCTATAAAAATGTAGAAATCTAACAGTAAAATAGCAGAAGTTTCTCATACCAAGTTACCTTGAATGTAACTAAATTAAGTTCTCCAACAAAAGGCCTATGGCAGATTGAACTAACATACACACACACACACATCCACACACACACACACACACACACACACACACAATCCAAATATGTGCAAAGAGACTTGCTTCACTAGTAGGGACCCACACAAATTGAAACTTAATGGCTAGAAATATAGGAAACAAAAGAACAGGAATAGCTACAGTTCTGTCAGATAAAATAGACTGCAAGTCAAATCTGTAAAAAGGAAAAAGGTAATACACAGTGATAAATCAACACAACATGTTCTACTTGTTGTAAGTGGGTATGCACTCCACAGCCCCTAGAGTACAGGAATCAACAGGTCAAAAGGGAAAGAGACACTGTGGCATATTAATGGTGGATCAGATCATCCAAAGAGAATAGCAATCAAGAAACATGGTCCACTCTAAACCATATAGACTTAGTAGTCTTGACACAATAAACCACCAAATAGCCAAAGAATACACATTCGTCCCAACTTCACAAGGAAAGGGACTGGATTAGACTTTAGGCAAAAAAAGTCTTAGTAAATCCAAAATATCAAAATTATACCAAGCATCTTGTCCAACAATAATAAAATAAAATGAAACAAAAAATTAAAACTAGCAGCAGGCACTCTGGAACATTTCCTGAAGGGCTCAGCTCTAAGATCAACAAGGGACCTCATGAAACAGAAAAGCTTCTGTAAAGCAAAGGACACATTTATTTGTCAATAGGACAAATCAGCAACCTACAGATTGGAAAAAAATCTTCACTAACCCCATATATGATAGAGGACTAATATTCAAAATATATAAAGAATTCAAGAAGCTAACCTCCAAAAAACCCAAACAACTCAATCAAAAAATGGAGTATAAAGGTAAACAGAATTCACAACAGAGGAATCTCGAATGCTCAAGGAGCACTTAAAGAAATATTCAAAGTCCTTAGTCATCAGGGAAATGCAAATCAAAACAACCCAGAGATTCCACTGATATCTACCTGAAGACCCAGTTATACCACTCTTGGGCATGTACCCAAAAGATGCCCCAACATATGACAGGGACACAAGCTTCACTATGTTCATAGTGGCATTATAGGTGATAGCCAGACACTGGAAACAACTCAGATGTCCCACAAATGAAGAATGGATACAGTAAATGTGGTTCATTTACACAATGGAATACTATTCAGCTATTAAGAACAAGGACATCATATGTTTTACAGGCAAATGTGTGGAACTAGAAAATATCATCCTGAGGTAATCCAGACCCAAAAGAACATACATGGTATGTATTCACTAATAAGTGGATATTAACCAAAAATGTACAGAATACCTAGGATACAATCCACAGAACTCAAGAAGGATAACAAGCCAAAAGGCCCAAGTGAGGATGTTCCCACTTGGGAGGGAGAAGAAAGCAATCATGGGAGGCAGAGGGAGGAAGGGACCTGGGTGAGAGAGGGGTGGGGGAGGAGAAAGGGGGAACATGATCAGGTATTAGGGGACAAGGGGAAACAGGAGAGAAGCCCTGAGGGTCAGCAGAATGAATGGAAATATGCAACCTCAAGGGTGGGAGGTGGACGGACCCTCTTGAAAGTACCAGAGACCTGGGAGGTGAGAGATTCTCAGGATTCAAAAGGGAGGCGCTTTAGATGAAATGCCCTACAGTGGGGAGAGGGACCTTGTAATAGATAGATAGATAGATAGATAGATAGATAGATAGATAGATAGATAGATAGATAGATAGATAAAGATATATCTATTTTTAATCTTTCAGTACTTTCAGCTCTGATATCTATTAGTCCATCTCCAATAGAAATACAGGACATCAAAGCCTATAGGTACCATCCAAAGAGCATATAGCCCAAGATTTTAGAAAGGTCTATTTAGCACAGACAGAATTTTCATGTTGTCCATATACTTGGCCTCATTGCTAGCAAGGGAACCTATGGTTGTTTTTATTTTCTTTGAGGGTGGGAGCTGTATTTTTTGTAAATATTAAGACTTTTGTGCCTTACCTGCTTACTTTAAATATTTATGTCTAATGTTTTTCTCTTATTTCTCCTTTTCACTATTTAATTTTAATACTCTTCTATTCTTAAATTCTTTCCTCTCATTCCTTTAAAAATCCTTTATTGGACTGCTTCTTCTTTTCTTCTTTTCCCTTTGCTGTTTCATTTTTCTTTTCCTACTTTTCCATTTTTACATCTTTAAGTAGATTTTCTCTCTTCTCCTTATCCACCTTTTATTTTTTCTTCCTTTATTCTTATTTCCCTCCCTTTATTAGCCAGCATTTTTTTTAGTTTATTCTTTATTATCTTTGCCCCCTCTTATTTGTTATTATTGGTGTTGTGGTGGATAATTATTTTTAAATGATGATTATATTTTCAAATTGTTAGTATATTATACTGTCACCAAAGTTTGTATACTTCTTCCTAAAAGGCACTGGTGATTGAGCTTAGTTCTTTGAGCATTTTAAGGGGAGTTTGTGGCTGAGCTTCTCCTAGCCCATTCCAATTATGTGTGACAAACCCCAATCCAACTATTAATTAATTCCACCTGAACTGTGGGATTATAATAGATTAAAACTCTCAGACAATGACTTAACCCCAGGCATGCAAATCTCAATGTAGAAATATAGGAAATATGAAAAGCAAGGCAACATGGCCCTCCCCTGATCCACATGTTGACTATCCACAGTAACTGAATCTAATGATACATAAATACACTCTTGTACAAAGAATTTATAACACAAATTTAAAAATCAACAAACTCAGGGAAAATATGATGGGAGTGGGGAGATAGTTAGGAGGATAGTTCAATTGATAATGTGTTTGCAAAATGCTAACCATGCAAGCACAAGAATTCTAGTTCAATCCCTAAGACCCAAATTAGAAAGAAAGAAAGGAAGGAAGGAAGGAAGGAAGAAAGAAAGAAAGAAAGAAAGAAAGAAAGAAAGAAAGAAAGAAAGAGAGAGAGAGAGAGAGAAAGAAAAAGAAATTCATTCACCCAGGCATGGTGCCTTTTGTTATCCCACATCAGGAATGACAGACAGATGATTCCCTGGGACTCACTGTTCAGCCAACCAGCCTAGAATAACACCCAAGGTTGTTCTTTGAATTCACATGTATGTTTACACAGAGAAAATATGAATAGACAGCTAAATGAAATAAGACAATTTATTATATGAAAGAAAAATTCAATAAAGAAAGGTTCTGGGAAAGTCAAGAAGAAATCTTGGAAATAAAAAGCTCAATAAATCAAATAAAAGGCTGAGTTAAAAGCCTCACCAATGACTGGATCAATGGGAAGAATATCAAGGCTTAAAGGAAGATTTATGGATTAGAACGTTCAGACAGTGTTACAAGAAAAATAAATTATAAACAGAAAATGGAAGAACTTTGGGGTAAGATTAAAAGACATGCTTAGGAATCTTGGCATAGACTCAGATGTAGAGATACAGAATAATGACATAGAAAAATCTATTCAGTGAAATGATCACATGTAATCTCCCAAGTTGAGGGCAACATATGAATATTCAAACACAGAAAGCATTAAGACTGAACGGACATGACCAGAAAAAGAACCTCTTCGTGCCATATTATACCTAGAATGCCAAGAGTACAAAGAGGTGAGAACTGCAAGGTTGTTTATAAAGTTAAATGTTTTGGAATAACAGTAAATATTTGAGAAGAAACTCTAAAGGTCAGTAAGATATAGCGTAATTTATTTCAAGTTCTACAAAAAATTTAACTCAACCTGTTTTATTATGTCTGACAAAATTATCCTTCAGGATGCAAAGAAAAATAAATACTTCTAGGCATGAACTGGAAACTAAAAGTTATTCATGATCACTGAGTCAGAATTGCAGAAGATATTTATGGGATCTTACATATAGAGGATGAAGATAAATACATTATGAGAACATGGGCAATAATGAATTTCATTAGAGTAATTGGTAAGCAAATGAGAAGAATTAGGAAAGAACCAAACATTAGGAGGACAAAAAAAAAAAAAATGCCATGAACTAGTAAATACTTTCCAATAATAACACTAAATGTACTTAATTATTCAATTAAAAGACAAGGAGTAGCAAATTAGATTTAAAAAAAGAAACCCAACTTTTTGCTGTCTGCAAGAAACCCATCTTGTGGGATATTCCATGTATTGGCTGAAAGTTAAAGAAGAGAAAATAATGTTCCGGGCAAATTAAAATTCAAAGCAAACAGAAATAGCTATACAAATACATTAAAAGATCTATGTCAGGCCAAAACCAGTCAGAAAAGGCAAACAAAGTCATTACATATTGACATAGGAAGCAATCTACTAAAGAGAACATGATGATTGTAAGTATATATGCACTAAATATCTATGTACCAAATTTCATAAAACAGATACAATTGGACCTAAAGAGATAGACTCTTATATAACAAAAGTAGAATATTACTCATTCTCACAAGTATATTGGTTTGGGGGGCATAAAGACTGATATCAGAGCTAACTTATTTTATAGATCTAATAGACTTGCTAGACATCAACAACATTTATAGTCCAATGGCTGCAGAGTGCACATTCTTTTTAGAAGCTCATGGAACTGTCACCAAGCAGATTATATTGTAGAAAATAAATAAGTTTGGACAAATGTAAACAAATTAAAGTAATTTATTGTTATCAGTAACTTATTTGATCACAATTGAATGAAACTAGAAACTAATGGTTATAGCAATTGCAGGGATTACACAAACATATGAAGACTAAACAATATACATTGGAATGACAATTGGGTTATTGAAGAAATTAAAGGAAAAAAATGAAAATTTTCTAGAATTAAGTGAAAACAGGAACACAGCACACCAGCATCTGTACAAATCAAGACAGTTCTAAAAGGAAAGTTTATAGATATGAGTGGCTACCTTTTTAAAAATATGAGAGATAACAAATAACCTAATGATGTATCCAAAGGTCTTGGAAAAATGAAAGCAAGCCAAAGCCAAAATTAGTAGAAGAGAAGAATTGATAAAATTAGCCCAGAAGCTAATAAACTGAAAACTAATAGGCCATCACAAAGAACCAGGGAACAAAGAGAAACACAGGATAAACCCTTAGCCAAACTCATCAAAGAAGGCCCGAGTTAATAAAATTAGGATAGAAGAGGAGTTAATTCAACAGATAATGGGGCTGGAAAGATGGCTCAGTGGTTAAGAGAATTTGCTGTTCTTCTGGAGGAAGAGTTCAAAGGTCAGTGGTTAAGAACACTTGCTGTTCTTTGGGGGTTTGGGGGGAGCAAGGGCAAAGTCCAATTCTCTGCATGACATGATGGCTCACAGTAGTCTATAACTCCAGTTCCAGGATATCAGATGCCATATTCTAGCTTCCATAGATACAAGGCATGCACATGGTACACAGATATACATGCAAGCAAACTTTCCATATATATAAAAAATGTTTAATGAAAAAAATATCACTGAAACCCAGATGTCTGCTAAGAATTATTTTTAAAACATATTCCAATCATTTGAAAAACATAGATGAATTGAACAAATTTCTAGGAAAATATGATCCTCCAAGATCAAACCAAAAAAGACATATAACCCTATAGATCAGGAACTAGCAATGGGGCTGAAGTAATAAATACCTCCATCAACAAGAAGCCCTGGACCAGTTCTTTAGAAAACAATTAACATCAATATTCTTCATGCTATTTTATAAAACAGGAAGGCAAAGAATGTTAGAAGAATCATTATATGGAACAAATATTACTCTCATATCAAAACTGTATAAGGATATAAGAAAAACAATGTCAATGATGAAAACTATAGGCCAGTATCCTTGATGAATATAGATTAAAAATATTCAATAAAATTCTCATTAGCCAGATTTAACAGTACATTAAAAGGACCATAGCCATGGTAGAGTCGGTCTCATTTGAAAGGTATAAGGATTGTTCAACATGTACAAATCAACAAATATAATATGGCACATGAACAGAATGGAGGATCACATAATAATCCCAATAGATATTTTTTAAAATGTCTTTGATAAAATTCAACATTGTTTCATGATGAAATCTTAGAAAAATCTAAGAAAGATTATACATCAATGAAATAAAGACTGTATATGATAGATGCATATAGTCAACATTCTACTGCACAGAGAAAAAACAAACCATTCATATGAAGTCAAGAATAAAACTCTAGTGTTGACTTTCACCACTTTTGTTCAATATAATGTTTACAATCTTAGCCAGAGCAATTAGGCACAAGAGACCAATAAAAGGGATATAAATAGGAAAGGGAAGGTTCAAATTACCTCTATTTGCAGTTGATATACTTCTGAAAGGACTTAGTTTTGATAATTTCAGCAAAGTAACAAGACATAACATTCAGCATATAAAATCAGTAGCTTTTCTGTGCACTGTAACAAACATTTCAAAGGAAGTAGGGATACCATCCTGTCCACAATAGCCCGAATCTGTAATACCTAGAAACAAACCTAGCCAAGGAGGCAAAGGACTTCTACAATGAAAAGTATGCAACACTGAGAAAGAAGCAAAGACACTAAAGACATGTTTCATCTTCATATATTGGAAAAATTAATATTGTCAAATGACTTCAGGGTTGAAATTAGTCTGATGTCAGTGCAGTCCCCAGCACCAGCCCAGTAACATTCTCCACAGAACTAAATGCAGTCCTAAAGTTCTCATGGAAGCCCAAAAGATAGAATAGCTAAAGGAATCCTAAACAGAAAGAGCGATGTTAGAATTACAATACCTGGTTTCTAATTACACTACAAAGTCATGCAGAATGAAACAGCATGTTCTCAGTACAGAAGCAGGCATGTAGACAAATTCAGTAGGTTAAGGCTCCAGACAAAACCCATACAGATACAGCACCTGGTTTCTAACAAAGGCTCCAAAATTACACTGGAGAATAGACAGCCTCTGACAACAGGGATGGGAAGACTGAATATCCATATGTAGAATGAACCTAGATCTGTGTCTCATCCTGTGCAAATCAATTCAATGTATGACTTGAAAATTGTAGTTGAAAAACCTAGGGAAACATGTAAAGACACAGCATAAGCAGAACTGGGAATGTAACTCAGTAGAGTGCCTTCCTGGAATGCACGAAGCCCAGTAATATATAACATGGTACATCAACATGGTAGCTCACATCTATGGTTCTCAGTATCTCTGTAGCCTCTTGGCTACAGAGGGGGTTTGGAGCTAGACAGAGATACATGAAACACTGTCTTGAAATACAGCCATAGGCAAGAAATCATGGGCAGCACACAGTAGGCACATCCATACACCCATGTTTACTACAGTGCTAGTCACAAATGGCAAGAACAGAGTCAGTGCTGGGACCTACCTTTGAGAGATTGGATAGCCAGGTGGTGGAGGTGCACACCTTTAATCCTAGCACTTTGGAGGCAGAAGCAGGCAACTCATCTCTGTGAGTTCCAGGCCAGCCTGCTCTACAGAGCAAGTTCAAAGACAGCCAGAGCTACACAGAGAAACTCCCATCTAGAAAACAAAGCAAAAACAAAAACAAAAACAAAAAACAAAAAAGCCAAAAAGAAGAAGGAAATGGGGAGGAGGAAGAAGAGGAGGAGAAGGAGAAAAGCTATACACAATAGAGTAGTATTCAGGCATAAAGAATGAAATCTTACGATTCTCAGAAATGTGGACTGAACTGAAGATAATCAGGTGAAACAAACAAAACTCAGAAAGACACATTAAAAATTTTATTTCTGTATGTAAAATGTACAGGAACAATGATGTAAAAGATAAAAAGTGTACTGTTAAGAAAGAAAAGGTTCCCTCTGTCAACAGGCACAGAGACACCTTGTTGATGGTGGTGTTTTTATACCAGTCACTTTGTTGATGGTGGTGCTCTTATACCAGTCAGGGGCAGAGCGGATGACAGTCCTTTGTTCATCCTAGCTTGATGGCTGGCTAGGTAGTCACATAAAAATCAAATCAAATCCAGGCAGCACAGCACAGAAGGAGGAAGACAGAGACCTGTATTTCACCATGCCACACAGTGCTGGTTAGGAAAGACACCCACAGACCTGCCCCTCTGCCCCATGGCACAGGCAGGCCATAGACACACAGAATCTGCCTACTACCATGCAGACAGAGACCTGCAGACTGACATGCCACCCCCACACCTGCCCTTCTGAGCATAGCATAGGCAGGCTGTAGGTACCCACTTGCCACCACACCCTCTAGCATGGATGGAGGATGTCACCAAGGACCCACCAGCCATGTGGCCTGCCTACATCGAGAGCCACCACAATGTGCAAATATGTGGTAGACAAATATGGGAAAGAGAAGTGGGGCAGCTTGAGCATTATGAAGAGAGATGGAACTGGAGACTCAAGGGTGGAGAGGAGGAGGCTGCTGTGAGTGACCAGCCCTGCCACTTGGAGACATGGTGAGGTTCCAGCCCAAGCTGCCACTGAGGGCCAAGTATGGGTCCATAGTTATGTAATGGTCCGTGTCGGTGTCAGAGGCTCATGTAAGCACTAAAGAACATGGGACATCTCTGGTCAGGGCAGCCACTGGGGATCACATGGATGTCCAGGGGCTGTTCAGAACCGGCCCCTCCCCTCACTGACTGGGGTGCTCTGGAGAGCTGGCCCCACCCACCTCTTACTCCCAGCAGCAATCCTGAAGCTGGCCCTGGTGGCAGGGATATGAGTGAGCCAGCCCTGAGGGTGAGTGTGGGAGAATTGACTCTGGCAGTTGGGAAATCTGCCAACTGAGCCCTGCCCCTCACCAGCTGCATGCAGCATTCTGGGAGAATTGACCTTGCACGTTATTTGGACAAGCAGAGCTGACCCTGATGATAGAGGCACAGGTGAGCCAGCCATTAGAGCAGGAGCCTTGGAGAGCTGGTCCCTACCACCACTCATCTGTTATGAGGTGGCCTGGGTACTGGGATGATGCCTTCTCCCTCTCCCACCCACCCTTGCCACCTGCAGTGGTTGGGTGGAGAAAACAGGAGAGCAATCCCTGCCCCCTCACTGGCTGTAGTACTCAGAGAGAGGGCCTTGCATGGGTGAGTCAGCCCCAAGGGTGTGAGAGGAGGAGAGCTGGCCCAGCCCATTGCCAGCTGGGCTTTGTCTTGACTGGGTGGCACAGTGGAGCTGGCTCTGGAGGTGTGGGTGCAGGTGAGCCTGCCTGAGGAAATGAGAGCAGGAGATCTGACCTGCCTCCTGCCACCTAATGGTGGCATTAGGTGGCCTAGCTGGAGCAGTACTGGAGAGTTTGCCCGGGTGGTGCAGATAAGGGAGAACCATGCTGACCAGCTCAGCTACTACCCAGGCCCAGATCCAGGGCTCTGAGTTGACTGGCCCCAAAATCTATATAGTCTGTAAGTGTGTAAAAGGGCCCATCTGGATGTGTGAAAGGGCTAGTCCTGCTGATCTAAAGCTACAGAATCTCAATGACACAGGGCAACAACAGAATAATCAGGAAGACTTCCAGTAAAGATCCAATATTGATGGTATCACAGAAGCCAGAGACCTCAGACCAGACCAATGACTCATTGTAATGAACATTTGCAAGTAAAGATGTGTAGACAGAGGGATGAATATACTGTGGGACACTGCGACATAGTACAGCTTCCAGGATGAGTTTTTTTTCTGTGTGTGTGTGTGTGTGTGTGTATGTGTGTGTGTGTGTGTGTGTGTGTGTATTTTTTGAGGAGGACTTTGTAAGAGTGAAGGGCATATGAAGGGACAGGGAGATGATCAGGACTGGGGTGCATGATGTGTAACTCACCAAGAATCAATAAAAAGTTAGAAAGAATAAAAAAGAAAAAAGAAAAAGGGTATCAGAGAAATTGGGGAGGAAGGATAGGATAAACTATAGGGTGGTGACTATGATCAAAGTATGTTATATATAAAATATAGAAATGTCACAATAAAATGCATTATTTTGTGCAATTAATATGTAAAGACTTCACTGAAGAAATGCTTAAATTGAAAATGACACAGTAAAGATGAAGACTGTAAACAACAAACACAGAGAAAGCAGTAATAAAAAAGCTTTAAGGTGACAGGTTAATTACCATAAGTTGATCATTACTCATGGTGTCACAAATTGGCACATCACGTTGTATGTGATAAATATGTACAAAAAAGTAAAATTCAAAAATGATAACTAGAAATATCCATGTAGGATTATGCAGTGTCAATATTCTTAAAAGTGAGAATTTTAAGTTTATTAAAAGTTTCTATGAATTTGACATTTATGGGAAAAGTTTTGCACATTGAGATTAGACTTTATCGACAATTTGGTTTAAGCATATATATATATATATATA
>NW_022196904.1:98016011-98020418 GCF_008632895.1 Mastomys coucha | reverse complement strand
ATATATATATATATATATGCATATATACACTTAAATATATATTGTGCCAATAAAGTTAAGGAAATATTCATATGATTTATGTTCATTAAATTATTTGAAAATTGGCTTTAGCTGAAAAGGAAGGTCCCCAGCGTACCTGAATTTTATTCTGTCATTGTTCCTCTCTAGGAAATCTCAGAAGTCTGTTCAGAGTTCCCAAAATTCTGTTTCTCAGTAGCCAAGGTAGTCACACCTTTAAGATCCCAGCAGAGCAGAGAAAGTGAGAATTTGTTTAAAACCAGAACAGCTGAACTCAGCGCCTTCCTCTTTCCCCAAGGAATGAGGCCTTTCCTCCACTCAGGCTCACCTCAGGCTTGGGGGTGGGGAGATGCAGCACAGAGGAGGCCTTGCCTATACTTCTTCAAATTCATTTCAAATGGGTAGCATCTGACAAGACCCTATATATATATTATGTGTATATTCAATGGTGTGAGATTTAATGAAAGCAAATTATTTCTAATTCAAGTTGTGTATGCAAATTCTAATGAATTTCAAAGAAAAACAAACAAGCAAAGCCAAACCAAACAAAAAGAAACAAAACACACACAAAACGCATGACCCCACAAAAATGGAAATGAAAATATATAAACCAAAGACCAATAAGGAAAAAAAGTGCCCAAACAAAGCAATCTGAGACAAAAGTCTATAGAAATACCATTGAGTTCGTTTTGTGTTGGCCATTTACTGCTGAGCATGAGTGTGGTTAATATACCCATGAGATTCCACTGGAGAAAATTAATTTTTCTCTTGCCAGTGGATATCAATTACAGATAGCTTTTTGGCTGAGGGTGGGAGCCTGTGTCCACTCCCCCCTCTCAGCACTGAGTGACATCTAGCTTGAACCTGAACAGACATGTGCATGCACACTCAGTCTCCCTGAGTTCATATGTCCATCGGTCCCATTCTGTCTGGAAGACACTGTTTCTTTGTAATCATCCACCCCTTTGGCTCTTACAGTCTGTCCACATCTTTCACAGAGCACAGCTCCCTGAGCTCTGAGGGGAAGGTTTGATCAGGACATCCTATTTAGGACTGAGTGCTCTAAAGTCTCTTACTTTCTGCATATTATCCAGTTTGGGGTCTCTTGTGTTAGTTCCAACCTACTGCAAGACAGCTTCTCTGGTGATGGCTGAGTCAGGCACAGATCTATGGAATAGTAGAATATCATTAGGAGCAATTTTATTGCTTTGTTCCTTTAGCAAAACAATAGTATCTGGTTTTGTCCCTTTAGGCCCATGCCCTATCCAGTCTCATGTTATTGACCTCTCAAGCATTGTCAGATGTGGATTCTTTCTCATGGAATGGACCTCAGATCCAATCAGAGAGCCGTTCACTACCCCAGTGTTCTCATGGCTCTGCACCAGCCCATCTTGCTGGCAGGTTGTAAGATGACAGTGTTTGTAGCTGCATTGACAGTTACCTTTCTCCTCTGGTAGTATGCAGGCTACCTTCCAGTATCGTGAATGCTCTGCAGTAGGGATGAAGCCTCCAGTCAAACACCAGCTCAGCTTCTCCGTGTTCAATGAGCTATATGTTGTCTTCAGTAATAGGGCCTTACCATCCATTTGTGGAGAGCAGCCAATAGCCTTGGTAAGTGTCTGAGATGTTTGGAGTTTCTTTGGTGCACCTCTGGTTAATAACTCAACCAGGTATAATCCATTCCTGGCATTGAGTGTTTCACTTGGAGGCTGGTGAGGTCTGGTTGGACATTGTCTCCCCCATTATTTTGTGACTACATCACATATTTTGGAAGCTTCTGCAATAGCATATTTACTGTGGTCTCTCAAATGGTCCTAAATGTTAGTCATTCCTCCCCTTATTTTCCCAACAAACAAGGCCTTTTTTTCATGTCTACATCCTTTATGTGATGGTAGTCTGGGCAGCACTGTTCTCTTGTGTACATGTTGTTTTATATATGTGGAGGACATGTTGTTGGCAATCCTCTAACTGCTGAGACAGAGCCTTAATAGGCTCTGATAGCCTCAACTTTCACTCCTGCAGCAGTGTTTGCTCATCTTTAGAAAGGACACTTGGCACCTCACTGTTTACTGCATTAGTGTGACTTTCAACAGCAGGCCCTTAGTCATTCCTTATATGGAGCATCATTCTTTTATTATTCATAATCCTATAAAACAACTGGAGAGGAACAAACCTCTGTAATTAAAATGTAACTTTCCATACAGTGAAAAGACAACTAGACTCTAGATGGAGCAGAGTTCGTTTGCAAACCTGAACTCTTGCTTCCTAATGGGAAACCTCTTTGACGTTAAATTGTTTATTGGACACAATCTTGATTGAACTTGTTTAATGAAAATGAAAGTTGTTTTGTGATTATTTTCTTCTGTGACCTATTTTTTTGCATAGACTGAAAATGTGGCTTCATGGTTGCAGGAGGTGACATGTAAAGCAGATATTTTAAGAAAGCTAGGTTGCTTGGAAACTTTGAAGAATTATTTTGATGGATGATAGGTGTTCTCATGGAGTTTCTCCAAAGATAAAAGTGCTTCAGTGTCATACTACCCAAGTCAAATCACCAACTCATACAGATCTTGATGGTGATTTCATGACGAAAACATCAAGTTTCTTTGAATTGTAATTGAATAGCATAAAACATTTTCTTCCATGAAAAATTAAATTTTAGCTTTCTAAGTCCAAAAGAATCAGTTATAATGTAAAAATTTTGTTCATTTTCATATTCTAGTATTGAAACACTGCAGTAGGGCATATGTGTCTGACTGTCTAGTTTTATGTCACCTTAACACATGTTAAAGTTATCTAAGAAGAGGAAACTTCAATTAAGAAAATTCCTCCATGAGATCAGGTTCTAGGTAAGCCTAAAAGGCATTTTCTTAGTGATTAATGGGGGAAAGCCCAACCCATTATGGATGGTACCATCCCTGGGCTGATGGGTTTGGGTTCTATAGGAAAGCAGGTTGAATAAGCTATAAGTACAAGCCACTAAGCAATACTCCTTCATGGCCTCTGCATTAGCCGCCGCCTTCTAGATTCCTGCACTATTTGAGTTCCTGTCCTGATTTCACTTACTGGACTATAACGTGTAAGCCAAAAACAACAACAGCAAACAAACAAACAAACAAACAAAGAAAGAAAAAACCCTTTCCTCCCCAGGACGCTTTGGTATAGTGTTTTATCATAGCAATAGAACCCTGGATAAGACATGTCCAATAACAGAACCTGAAGTATCTTAATAATGAAACATGCAGGTGCTCCATGGCAGCTGCTGGGGCTCAGACCCTGTTTTTCTATCCCCATAATTTTGCTGTGGAGCATCTCTAGGCTTCCATTCTCTCATTTGTGAATAGTAGTACCATCCTCTCTCTGCTCTTAGCACAGTGTAAGCTACAGTTGCCTACATTATCACATTACTAGAGATTTTACACAGAATATTATCAAAATTTTATTTTTCCTGATTATATTGTTTCCTTTGGTAGTACATGGGGATAAGCTAGTAAACCAAGAAATGTGAGGGTGAAGTGTCACTTCTGACCTCTCAGTTTCATGAGAGGCACGGAGCTCTGATTCTTCGCATCCTCAGCAGGAGGCTGTCTCACTAATGCCCGCGCCTCTGTGGTGGGTCCTGAAGCACCAGAGGAGCGCTGTTCTCTCCGCTAGTGTAGGTGCTTGTGTGATGTGTGTTAGCTAATGGAACAAGCCTCAAGGAGTGTGATGGAGACAGAGACCCCAAGTGTCTGCATAATGTAACATGCCTTCTGGGTGTGCTGCTACCTGCCATGGGAAGGAAGGCACAGGCACTTGAGTTATGAAGGTTTTGAAACACACTTGAACTCTGTCCACAGCCTTAAGTCCAGCCTAGCAAGGCCAAGCTCTGCAGCTTGTAAAGAAGAAACAGCTGTTGTTAGGGGGCCCAGCACTTTTACAGTTGCTTGTTATGTAGTAGAGTTAATATAGCAGGTCAAATGGCTATGTTCTGTTTATTTCCTTGGGCTTCTGGAGATCAGATCGAGAGGCTCATGCATGTAAGAGTTGTATTGCTAGCTTCATCTGGTGTCCTGGAAAGGCCGATTTTTGAGTTTTCTTCTCAGCTGATATTTGGGAACTTGGATTTTAGGTGGTTTCTAAAATACCATTGTGTCTAAATTATTTGTGAAAATAGTATGCATGTATGACCAGCTCATGGTGAAAACCCTAGTCTATGTCTACATAGCTATTCCAGACACTGTCACAACGGGCTTCCAGCAGATGGTGTATAAACTGAGTGACTCTGGTGGTAGAGGACACTCAGAGGCCTGTGCCTTCTGTGTCTAGACTTCTCCAGGCACCTTCCCCTTTGTTTCCTTCCCTTCCCTTCCCTTCCCTTCCCTTCCTTTCCCTTCCCTTCCCTCCCCT
>NW_022196904.1:97998798-98015854 GCF_008632895.1 Mastomys coucha | reverse complement strand
TCCCCTCCCCTCCCCTGACCCCTCTTTTTGACAGAGGGACTCACTATGTGTCCCTGCCTGGCCTCAAATCCACAGAGCTCCCGCTGCCTCTGCCTCCTGAGTGCTGAGACTTAGACCTGTGCTCTACCGTGCCTGCTGCACCTTTACTTTTTCTGGCGAGCTTTGCATCTTTTCACTGTAATAGCTGTGGTAGCTGGTAGCCTTGTGAGGAAGCAAATTTGACTCCTGTTCACAACAGGTCTGCTACTCCAAAGGAACTATTGGTCCCCATTCCCACCCAGGGGCTTCTGGGACAGCTAAGGCTTCCCTGTCAGCTCACCTGCAGTTCCTTAGGTGAAGGATGCGTTGGTAAATCCTTTGTTTCCTTGCCTCCCAAGTCCACCTTTTGCTCAGCTGCCCCCAGGGCCTGTGGCTGTTTGGCAATGCCATAGAACGCTGACTACAATGAGTAAGGCATCCCTTCCATGTGTGTTCTGTTGGTTTCCTCATCTCTGCCTTTATACTGTAGTTGTCGCATATATTTTATCCACACTATTATAAACTACACAGAAAAAATGCATACTTTAATTTTAAACTGTCATGTCTATTTTCCAAAAATTAAGAGCAAAAAATGCCTTTCCTATTTACCCAGCCATTTGCATTTGTGCTGTTCCTCTTTCCTTCTGAGGATCTGGGTTTCCATCTGCCATCTTTTCCCTTCAGGTCCATGGGCTCCTCTGCAACCCTCTGCCCCATCTGATGCTGAGTCCTCTCCATGGTCTTTCACCTGGAAGATTCTGGTTTTGCCTTAAATGTTTTAAGCGATTTCTTGTTTGTGGAATTTTGGGTCTGACAGGTTTTTAATCTGTGTACGTGGTTGGTTAGTGATTTTGGCGCACGCTTTAAAGGTTGTTCTGTTTTCTGGCTGTCAGATTTTCTTAGGAGTCTGCTAGGTCTGGATATTCTTTCTTTGTGTGCATTATGGCCCTTTTCTCTGGACTCTTAAGATTTTCTCTTTATCTTCAATGCTATGATGTTACTAAGCATGTTTTGAACATTTGTCCTTCTTGGGGTTGGCTGAGCTTCGTGAATGTGTAGATTTGACTGTCAGCTGTTTGAGGAAGGATTTGCCATTGTTGTTCCCTTCCTTGTGAGTTCCAGGTACTCACACACCAGACAGTTTACAACCGCTCCGACAGCTCCCTCAGGCTCCACTCAGGCTGTCACTCACCATCTGTCCTTTACCCTAGCTCCCATCGATGAGCATCAGACTTGCTGACACACAAATGATGTCGTCAAGTAGAAAGGACTTTTTTTTTTTTTTAATTTTTGTATCTGAGGGGTTTTGAAGAGATGAGATCATTGAGACAGGCTGGTCTGGAACACGCTATGTAAAACAGACCACCCTTGAACTTGGAGCACTTCTTCCCCCTGCCTCTAAATGCTGAGATCACAGATGTGAATCAGTCAGCCAGGTTAGACATTTTTTGTCTTGTTTTGAAACAGGTTTCTCTGTGTAGCTCTGACTGTTCTGGAACTTGCCCTTTAGATCAGACTGGTCTCGAACTCATAGACACCTGCCTGCCTCAGCCTCTCCTGAGTGCTGGGATTAAAGGCATGCACCACCACCACTTGGATTGGAAAAGTTAAGTAAAAACACAAATGCCATTTTAGAATCCACCAAACATACAAAAAAAAGGAAAACCTAAATAATTTTATGTTTATTTGTAAATAAAATATTTTAATTACTATCTCTCCTATAAATAGTTACATGATCAGTGAAGTCAATGCTAATTTCTTTAAGTGTTTAATAAAGAAATGAGGAAGCTCATATAACCTTTTGAGACTATTGCACAAAAAAATTATATGGTCAGAGTAATATTAATATATACATGTCAGATATGCTCCACCATGTTCATAGCACCCTTATTTATAATAGCCAGAACCTGGAAACAACCCAGATGTCCCTCAGCAGAGGAGTGGATACAGAAAATGTGGTACATCTACACAATGGTGTACTACTCAGCTATTAAAAACAATGAATTTATGAAATTCTTAGGGAAATGGATGGATCTGGAGAATATCATCCTGAGTGAGGTAACCCAATCACAAAAGAACACACATGGAATGCACTCTCTGATACGTGGGTATTAGCCCAGAAGATCGGAATACCCAAGATACAATCCACAAGAAACTCAAGAAGAAGGAAGACCAAAGTGTCTATACTTTGTTCCTTCTTAAAAGGGGGAACAAAATACCCATGGAAGGAGTTGCAGAGACAAACTATGGAGCAGAGACTGAAGGAAGGACAATCCAGAGACTGCTCCACCTGGGAATCCTTCCCATATTCAATCATCAAATCCAGACACTATTGTGGATGCCAGCCAGTGCTGGCTAACAGGAGCTTGATATAGCTGTCTCCTGAGAGGCTCTGACAGTGCCCGACTAATGCAGAAGAAGAGGCTCACAGCCATGCATTGGACTGAGCACAGGGTCCCCAATGAAGGAGCTAGAGAAAGGACCCAAGGAGCTAAAGGGTTTGCAGCCCCTTAGGAGGAACAATAATATGAACTAACTAGTACCCTCAGAGCTCCCAGGGACTAAACCACCAACCAAAGAGTACACATGGTGGGACTCATGGCTCCAGCTGCATATGTAGCAGAGGATGGCCTAGTCAGTCATCAATGGGAGGAGAGGCCCTTGGTCCTGTGAAGGTTCTATGCCCTATTGTAGGGAAATGCCAGGGCCAGGAAGCAGGGGAGGGTGGGTTGGTGAGCAGGGGGTAGGGGGAGGGAACAGGGCTTTTGTTTTTGTTTTATTTTATTTTATTTTTTAAATTTTTTTTGGAGGGGAAACTGGGAAAGGAGGTATCATATGATATGCAAATAAAGAAAATATCTAATAAAAATAAATTTAAAAAATTAATTTAAAAAAGCTGTAACTCAGCTAGGCGGTGGTGGCGCACGCCTTTAATCCCAGCACTTGGGAGGCAGAGGCAGGTGGGTTTCTGAGTTCGAGGCCAGCCTGGTCTACAGAGTGAGTTCCAGGACAGCCAGGGCTGTACAGAGAAACCCTGTCTTGAAAAACAAAAAAAACAAAAAAACAAAAAAACGAAAACCAAAAACCAAACCAAAACAAAACAAAACAAAAAAACTATACATGTCAGGGATGTTATAAGAGAAGGAAGTTGCTAGCCAGTGTCTCTCACTAATAGACACAGAATCCCTGAACAAAAACTTAGCATGCTGTTTGGAATGCTGTTACAAAACAATGTGATGAATGCAACAAACTAGTCAAAATATTTTGCATCCAAATCCACAAAATATTCTTGAGCTAAGATGAAGAAAGCTTAGAGATACAAAGGAGAGATACACCATGTTCATGAACTGAAGTAGTCAGTATTGTTAGGATGTCGGTTCTTCCCAAATTGGTTTATAAGTCCAACTGAAATGGTCAACATGTGACTTTCTGATTCAAATTAGAAAAAAGTTTTCTAATTAAAGCCTATTTGTAGAATCATTAAGACCTGAATCAGCCTAGCCAAACTGAAAAGCCTACATTTTCAGAACTTATTTACATGGTCTGATTTCAACTTACTGTGTAGCTGCAGTAGTCAATAGCATGTGGTGGTTGTCTAAAACCAGACAGGTAGATGAATGGATACAAGTATGCATACAGAAATAGATCCATGCTTACATGACCGGTTGATTTAAAAGTTTTAAAAACATTCAATGGAGAAGAAATATTCCTTTTAATAAATAGTGCTAGAATGTTAGGCTATCTGTATAATGAAAAATGAAGTTTGATCTTCTAGTTGAAAATGAAATTAGTTTGTGATAGGTAGACATAACTATAAAATTCCTAGGATAAATCCTAAGAGACTATTTTAATCCAACACGTAGTCAATGATTTCGTAGGATGCAGAGAGCATTTTTAAAAGTTGATTGGATGGGCTTCATAAAAAGTAAGCATTCCTGCTCACTGAAAGCATATGAGGAAAACAATGACCAACCTGCAGAGGGAAAATCATTTCAAAAATTCATCTAACAGAGAACTTGTATCAAAAATATGATCACTATTATTGTGGCAGCTTGAAAAAAAGTGGCCCCTTGGGGCTCCTGTATCCTAGTGTCTCCTCCCTGGTTTGTGCACTATTTAGGGAAGGGTTCGGTGCATCCTTGTTGGAGTAGGTATATCACTGGGCGGGGGCTTGACTTTTCAGAAACTCAGTTTGTCCCAGTCTCAGGCTCTGTCTCTCTGTCCTTCCCTCACTTCCTCCCTCCTTCTTTCCTTCCCTCCCTCCCTCCCTCCTGCTTATTGATCAGGATGTAAATTAAAGCTCTTAGCTATTGCTCCAGCACCATGCCTGTCTGCTTCCCACCATGATGGTAATGAACTAATCCTTTGAAAATGCAAGCATGCCCCCATTAAATGCTATCTTTTGTCCAAATTTCCTTGGTTATGCTTTCCCTTAACAACAAGAGAACAATAACTAAGAAAGTTGCCATTGTTAAACAGTGATAAGGCAACTCAGTTTTTAAAATGTTACAAGGCTTGAACAGGACCAAGAAACCAAGCCAACAGCATCTTACAGGTGCTCCTCACCACAGATGTAAGAAAACTGTAAATACTGCAAGTCATCACCAGATACATAGTAGAATGGCCAGCCCAAATGTTGATACAGTTAGGGAGTGAGTATATCTGTCCTACATTGCTGATAAAAATTCAAATGCACCACCAGAGGAATCCTTTCAAAATACAATTTAGTGTTACTTATAAAGTTAAACATTCAGTTGTCATTCACCAAGCAATCCTAAATTTACAGAAAGATTTGTAAACTACCTTAGGATGTATTTATAACAAATTATTATATAGTCTAAGAGCAGGAACAACCCAAATGTCCATTAAAGAACAGGTAAGCATATAATGATATGTTAGTATAATAGAATATAGCATGCTATTATAATAGAATACTGGTTGGCTAGAAAAATGAGTTACCAATGCCTAGATGAATATTTTAAACCTTAAAATAATATAAGAATCTGCAAATGTATCAATAAAGAATTTAACTAGGGATGGAGAGGTGGTTCAGTGGGAAAAATATTTGCTATGCAAGAATAAAACCCTGAGTTCAGATCCCTAGCACATATGCAGAGAACCAAGTATGGCCACATATGCCTATAATCTTAGCTCTCAGTGATGGAGACAGGAGGAGCCCACTTACTGGACTACCAATCTAGCCAATTGCTAAGAAACCTTGTCTGAAAAAAAAAAAAGATGGGGACTGGAAAGATGACTCAGCGGTTAATAGCACTGGCTGCTCTTCCAGATGACCTGAGTTTGGTTTCCAGCACCAGCATGGCAATTCACAATTTCCTATAACTCTAATTCCAGGGAATCTAGTGTCTTCTTCTGGCCTTCTTGGTTACCTATATATCTATGGTACACATACATATGTGCAGGCACTCATACATACACATAAAATAATACATAAATATTATATATTATAATATTAATAATAATAATAATAAACAACTAAGATGATGAGTAATAGACACCTAAAGTAAACGGTGGCCTTCACAGGCACACACAGGTCACACACCTGCATAAATGTGCAGAAATTGTACACATGCACACACACACATATACAATTTTAAAACGTAAGATTTTAAAAACTAATTTTAAGTGTGTGTGTGTGTGTGTGTGTGTGTGTGTGTGTTTGTGTGATATGTGACTGTGAGTGCAAGTATCTGCAGAGACCAGAAAAAGGCGTCCCACTCCCCGGAGCCACTTGACATGGATACTATGACTCAAACTCTTGTGCAAACAAGAGTAGTGTGCACCCTAGTTGCTGAGCCATCTCCCCAGCACCACAGTGTTTTCAAGTTAAATTTCAACTAACATTTTAAGCAGAAGATATCAGACACAAAGATTCACACATTGGGCTCTTCTCTCATTATGTGATGTTTTAAGAGTCAAAACTAATTATGTCTAAAAATATCAGAACACTTATGGCCCCAGAATAAAAGAAGAGGTTGGAGTGGGACCATGAAGGGTCTTTGCAGGAATTGATTTTTAGAGAGGAGAAGCTAGGGCCTTGGGTGCCCTAAGTGCTCTCCCGTGGATCAAGGCTGCTCACCCTGAGTTGCTGTGTCTTGACTGTGGCGTTGGTTACCTGGGTCTGTGTGTTTGTCAGGACTCCTCAGAGCATACTTGTGATTCGTGTATCCTACTGTATATAAATTATACTTTTACTGCAAAGAAAAGAAAGCTATTTACATCTTTCTCTAATTTGCAAGTTAAATTTTACTTTCATTAACTCCATGCAAGACCCAGATCTTTGTGTGGGTAACCTGGTAGAGAGTCTATATATTTTCAAGTTGATCTCTCTTGTTCCTGCTTTCCTTTCCCTTTCTTCTGACTTCTGAAAACCACAGGAACATGAAATAAGATGGGTGGCCACTGAGAGCAAAACTACAGCAGGAAACTTGTATCAGAATTTTGTCATTTGGACCTTGTGAAGGCCTATAATTTGAATGTGTGACTCTAGAAGAGGTTGCTATGGTGATAAACCACTTTACTTAAATAGCATGTATTTTACTCAAAATTCTGAGGAATGGTAACAGTTTCTAGTAATCACACTTTGGTATTAACTTGCAGGATGTGCTGAGAGCTCACAGGCTTTGCATCCATTATCACCAAATAAGTTCATCAGGTTGAAGTTACACCAGTGAGCACTGAAATGTGTGTATTCATCCCAGTGTCTTGTTACATATCTTCCCTCACACACATGGACCCCTTTCATGATTAATAATGTGAACGGCAGGAATCAGGCCAAGGGTACTGAGTTAGAAAAAGGCAAAAGTGAGGGGAACTTGTGGGATCATCTTTCCCATCTCTGTATGCAGTCAGACCAACTGCACTAGATCTAGCCGTCTCAAATGCTAAGAGGCTGTATCAGAGAACAGTTACGAAGCTTCTGGGAGGGGCCTTGACATGATTCCCCTGACCAATGGCATACAGAGCTGGAATGCTGCTCCACAGTGCTGGATCTACCCCTTCTTCATGCTACACTGTAGTTTTATTTTTCTTTTATTCTTACATGTATATGTAATGTGATGTGATGTGTTATGAGTGTGTGTGCTCCCATGTATGTGAGTACGTGTGTATGTGCAGGTGCATTGGGGGCCTGAGGTTAATACAAAGTACCTTCCTTGGTTATGCTCAGTTTTCTTGTTGAGCCCAAAGCTGGCCAATCCTGGAAAAATTGAGCTAGCCAGATTTCTCCAGGGACCCCAGACTCTGCCTCCAAAGTGTTGTGATTATAGGTGGCTATTCAGTTGTCACATGGCTCCTGGAGACCTGAACATTGTAGAAGCTATGCCTGGTTCTGCCTCCCAGATCCATGCTCCCAGAAATAAGACACAGACTCAAAATATACTAACAAGTATCTTGGCCATATAACTAGGCTCTTCTCTGACTAAAGTAACCCAATTATTTTAACCTACATTCTACCACATGGCAGGCTACCTGTGCTCAGGTACCATGCATCTATCTCCTCACATCTCCGCAGAGAATTTCTCCCCCTGGTTCTATCCCAGAATTCTTTCTCTTTCATTGATGTCTCACCTCATTTTCTGCCTAAGCCATAGGCCATGGACTTTTTAATTGACAAGTGATGTGTCCGTACAGTACATAAGATATTCTTTCTACAATTCCACTTTTTAGTCCAATAAAAGATGCCTTTTCTTTCTAATATAAAGTGAATAGTAATAACAATTATAAAAACTATAAGGTATGATATACATTTATAGTGTCCAATCCATAGTATTTTGCAATTTAGGAAAATTTTCTATTATGTGTCCTATCTTCGTATATTTAAAGTTTCGCACTTAACTCAACTTTTATCCTAACTTGGAGTTAAGAGTGGCCCATGTGGAATATGGCAAGTCATAACTTGGGGCTATTGATAGAGAAGTAAAAACTAATAGCTTAGAGGGTCTATATCTGCCCAGCTCTAATGCTAATTAAGGCTTATTATAAATCTAAAACTTGTGTCTTTTATGTGGGAACTGAATGGTCAAAGGAGGGGTAGAAACCCAGATTGAGATTAAATGTTTTCTACAACAGAACATTGTTTCTCAAGCTTGTGCAGCAATCTCCAGAGCCCTGAGGAGTTTCCCTTCCTGTATAGTCTTCTCTGTGTCTTTCTAGGCTGAAGAATCGTTAAAGACACACCTCCTGTAGTCACATTAGTAGCCAGTTGGTAAAGTGACTCTGGTCCCTTTTATCTGTGTGGGCTGATATGACTTCACCATGGTTTACATAAGGATAAAAGGGTTTCCTCCTGATCGTGCAGGCGCTGTCCCATGACGGTGGGTTTTCTTGGCCATTGCTTTGCTGTGCACTGTTTACACTTCACAGTCAGCAGTGATTTTCAGTCCTCTCATGCACTGACAAGTAGATGGCCTGAAGTCTCAGGATGGCCATCCAGGAGCTTTCCCCTGGAGCTGATAAAGGGAAAGCTGCCCTCTTTCTCCTGCTCTGTGCAAGCTTCCAGGAGCACCTCTCCTGTTTGTCTTTTGTGACCTGTAAGATCTCATAGCCTGGCAATTTCACTTTTCATTTCTCTGTCCTATTTCTTATAAAACTGTAAAATTGTGTCAGTGACAACAAAGATCCCCGAGGGAATCCAGGCAGCCATGAGAGAAGAAAGAAAAATTCCAGACTTAGATGACCTATACCCTAACCAAAGAAATCCCTGAAAAATGAAGATTGGCACAATTCTAGAAAAACTGGGAGCTGGAATTTGCCTCAGCCATTTATACTCCAAGAAGAAAAGAGTCTTGGTCCCCTGTGAAGAGAATATGCCCAAGGGGGCATCAGCATGGTGGTTGTGTACCTGTGATGTGCTAGCATCAGAGATGCTTCCAGCCAGGAAGCAGGGCAGAGGCACGGACTCTAGAGAACCCTTGGGGTTCTGTTTCCTAAACAATTGCCCACTAACCCTGATAAAACTACAATAAGAGAAGTGGTAAGAACACAGAAAAATCCCTTCCATAGACACAGAGACTTCTATGCAGTAAACATTCACCTAAAGGTGAATGTAATTCTCAGGCAAATGGATGAAACTTGAAAATATCATCCTGAGTGAGGTAACTCAGTCACAAAGGAACACACACAGTATGCATTCACTGAGAAGTGGATATTAGCCCAAAAGTTCAGAATACCCAAGATTTAATTCACAGACCATATGAAGCCCAAGAAGAAGGAAGACTTAAATATGGATGCTTCAATGCTTCTTAAAAGGGGGAAGAAAATACTCATAGGAGAAAATATGGAGACAAAACGTGGAGCAGAGACTGAAGGAAAGGCCATCCAGAGACTGCCCCACCTGGGGATCTATCCCATATACAGTCGCCAAACCCAGGCACTATTGTGGATGCTGGGAAGTGCTTGCTGACAGAAGCCTGATATGGTTGTCTCCTGAGAGGATTTGACAGAGCTTGACAAATACAGAGGTAGATGCTTGCAGCCAACCATTGAACTGAGTTTGAGGTCCCTGACGGAGGAGTTGGAGAAGGGACTGAAGGAGCTGAGGGGGTTTGCAGCCTCATGGAGGGAGCAACAGTGTCACCTGGCCAGACCCCCAGGAGCTCCTAGGGACTAGACTACCAACCAAAGAATACACATGGAGGGATGATCCATGACTCTGGCCTCTGTGGCAGAGGATGGCCTTGTTGGTCATCAGTGGGAGGAGAAGCCCTTGGGCCTGAGGGTGTTCGATGCCCCAGTGTAGGGGAATGCCAGGGAGGGAAGACAGGAGTGTGTGGGTGGGTGGGGAGCACCCACAAAGAGGCAGAGGGAGGGGGGATGAGATAGGGAGTTTCCGAGGGGTAGACCTGGAAAGAGGAAAACATTTGAAATGTAAATAAAGAAAATTTGTAATAAAAAATATTTCATAATGAAAAAAAGGTGAGTATATTTGCATTGATGCTAACAGGTAGTAAAGGACAGATAGCATGATTTCAATGCACCTGCTTCTTGTCAGATTCTGAGACTCACTTAAAATAATGGCTGTTGGGACTGGAGGGACAGCTTATCACTTAAGAGACCTTGCTTGAGTTCCCAGCACCCTTGTGGCTCACAGAATACTGTAACTTCAGTTGCAGGGAATCCAATGCCCCCTTCCAGTTCTGTGAATCCCTCACACATGCAGAGTACACTTACCACATATACACATAAATAAGAACAAATCTTTATCTTTGCCTATACCAACCTTAATACACATGAGCACAAAACTGACAAAGAAAGCAGAGCCTCTGTGTGGTGAGGGGAAGTGTGGGTTGGTTCAACTGCCTCCGAATTGCACTTTCTGTGAGGACCAGTGAAACAGTGGCGCAAACTGGAATGTCTGCTGGGAAGGGACTGGCCGAATGACTATGGCATATCCAGAAAACCAGAGATTCCCTGCCCAACTCAAAGAAAGAACAGGCAAGCTGTATGAATTTAGGCAGAGTGGTCTGCAAGACAACCATCAGTTTATTAAAAAGGCGTCAGGGATGGAGGAGTGTTTGCAGTGCACTACCACATATGGGAAAGGTAAAAGAAAGCTGAGGATGAATTAGGCTGAGCCATCAGAGGTCTTGACCTGCTTCCCATGGAAGTGACAATAGAATGGCAGCAACTCATTCAGCGGTACAAATGTGCTTGTCAGTGCATGAGACCAACCCCACACCCCCCCGGAGGAGATGTACACTGTACATCCACAATGTTGGTTGTGTTTTATGATGCTGGGTTTGAATTAGCTAGGAGGTAAGAAAGAGGTTTTTATTAAACCATGAGTATGTTCCATGTATTTTTTAAAGATCACTAAAGTTATAAATAAATACATGTGGCTGATGGATGTAATTTTCCTCATCTTGCTACATAAGGAAACAAAAATATGTTTCTATGTCAATATCAACTAGACATCTTGGCAGTTTTATTTCCCCTACCATTTTTTTTTTTCACAAAATTCCAAGAACTACATTGAGATACTATATCTGAGAAGAAAGTTTTAGAGCATATAGAGGGGAATTTGGCATTGCTCTCTAAGCATGTTGAGACTTATATTACATGTGTTTCTTCCTGGTGACTAGAGCCTCTGAGTCAAGTATATTGGAAGTTGGTCAGTGGAGCCAGATAAGATGGCTCAAAGGGTAAAAGGTCTTTCTACCAAACGTGATGACCTGAGTTTGATCTCTAGAACTCATGTCGTAGAAGGAGAGAACGGATTTCTACAAGTTGTCTCTGACTTTCACACATGTACCATGGCACATGTACCCACAACCTTTACAATCAATCAATCAATCAATCAATCAATCAATTTAACTTTAGAAACCACAGAACACTGAAGAATAGAAACATCCACCTAGACATGAATATACACATAAAAGCCAGTGACAGAGCCTCTGCACCCATTTCAGAGTGCTAGTTGTAGTGGATACACTGTAAAGCATTTCCTTGGATACTATTCAGTATCCAAGTTGGCATGTCCAATGGGACAAGGGCTGCATTCAGCTTCACCTTTCAGGAATATTTATGTGTAAAGTTAGTTAAATTTTATGAATTGAAAATTCCAGGTGGATCCCATCTCTCAGGAAAGCAAGTGGTCCCCAGCCAGGCACCAGCATCTCAGGGTATTGTGCTGCGTCCTGTTAATGAACCTGAGTTTTCAAAGAGGTGATAGGAGCTACCTTATTAAGTGGTAGGGTTTTATTTTTTCAATTTTCTGTTTCTTGAAAGAATTCAGTGGAAGTAATTTGTATATTTTCTTGAGAAGAGTAAACAACCTTTACATTTCAAACTTTATGTAATTTTTTTTCGAGGCATAGGACATCTTAGAGTGTTGCCTGACCAAGAATCAGTCCTGTAGTGTCAGGCCCGAGGGATGTTCTGAGGAAGCCCTACTGCAGGAGTGTCTACAATAAACACCTGTCGGTGCACCTTCTCCCTTTTGAAACATGGTACCTGGGTGAAGATGTCCTACAGTTTTGTTGCAGCCCTAGGAACTTCTATTCGTTAGACAAATGCATAAGTACAGATTTTCATATCCCAAAAGACAGGAAGATCAAGAACACACCTGAGCGATTTGTTTAGTGCCTTGTGTGAGCTTTTCTACTCTTTGAAAACAGTGCTCAGCTCTCTAAAATGTTGCATGCATGCCCTTTCCCGTGTCGGTCTGTGTAGGTGAAAGCTTGCTCTGACCTGCTTTGCAGGTCTCCTGGGACAGTCCCTGCTCTTTAGAACTCTCTGCTCAGCCTCACTTAATTAAAATGATCACTCTTTAAATGAGCCTAAGGTCAAAGCGAACCTTGTCTCCTTGTGACTGCAGGATTCTAGCCTGCTTCTTCCTGTCCCACAGAGTGGGATGACCCGAGAGAACAAGGTCACCTCAGCTTGGTGCTTTGCTGCTGAAAAACCTGTGCAGTTCTCTCAGTGATCGCAACTCGTTCCCATGAAGTGAACATTCAAATATTGTTTTACCCTTTTCACCAGTGAGGAGTTGAGACTCAAAGAAGTGTACAAAGCTGCCTGCTTGACTGGCAAAAGAAGCCTATGGAGTGACTGCAGAGGAGGGGTTAAGAGTGTGAGAGCCGGCTGAGTGCAGCCAGTTTGCACTTGTGTTGGGAAGGGTAAACACTGCAGATGTCTGTAAGTCTGAAGAGATGGAAAGTGATGATGCATCTGTGTCCAGGTTGGCATTCCTGTGCAGACCTTCAAGAGCCTTTAGTGAGTTTCCCATGGCAGAACTTTAAATAACTTTATGGTTTTATCATAACAAGCTCTAAACACCTTGGTTCTCAGGAAAGTAGTAAAGGAACCTTTGATCTGCATTACCCAAGCTCTGGGGCATGCCCCTGCCTCACAGTTTTATGGAATGCTATTGTCTCCCGCTACCTTCAGTTACTATACATATACCTTTTTACAACTGAAAATTAATTGAGGCTTTTTCTTTAATTCATAGCCCACTGATGCAGCCAAGAAGCCTGATGCAAATAGTGTTGACATGGCCTCTTCAGACTCAAAATCCAACAAACTCCTTTCTACTGAAATCAAAGCAGAACCAGAGAAAAGCTCCGGGACTGTAAGCCATTCGGCAGTGACTAAAAGCTCTCTGAAATCTGCTACCTTGTTTCGAGGCAAGAAAAGGCTCTAAGGTTCTGTCCAGTGCTGAGCAGTTCAAGAACAGACCGCTCTTCCAGCACTGAAGGGAGGGGCAGGAGGGAACAGCACGGCACCCAGCTTTTAGCCACTGGCTCTGAAAAGCCCTACCTCTGTTTACACCAGTTTAAAATTGAAGCTAGTTACCTCCAAGCAGCACAACCTGAGCCTGAGCAGGGAGGGCATTTAAGGGCAGCCATGGGCATGCTTGGGGCAGGCTGATGCCCTCACCAGCTCAGGGCATTCCAGGATTGTTTAAGGGACAAGTGCTCTCAGTGCAAGGCCGGGGCCATGCTTGCTCAGTTCTACTCAAATTCTTATATTTAGGCACAAACAAGGAGGGAAAACAAGAGGCCAAATACAGTGATGGAGGTTCTAAATAATTATGTGCACTTTGCACTAGGAGACTTTGTTAGAGGATTACTAATAAAATGGCCACAGGCATTGTGGCAGAAGCGATGCAGTCCCTTGTGTGTCCTTGTGATTCTAGTTGCTATAGACTATTTAAGACAACTTATTTTAAACATAGAAAAGTAGGACATTTTATAATTGCTTGCATTGGCTCGCTGCTATATTCTCATCTTATTGATTAAGTCAATAATCTGAAATGCCTTCATGCATGTCCATTTTATGTTAAGGAGAGGTGACTTTACCAAGTCCTCTGAGTGCTTCCTAGACAGCTAATGCTGGCCTGCCGTCTCTGGGGAAGGACCGAGACTGGAAACATGTCATGAGCTGGTGTGGGAGAGTTCTTTGTCCTCTCGGGTTAATGACTATGCACAGCAGGTTAGGCAGGGTGAGTTCCAGGTTCACTGGGGAACCCTGACTCAGGAAATAAGGTAGAGGGATATCAGGATGGCTCAGTTGCTAAATGTATTGCTACCAAAACTGATAACCTGATTTTAACATCCTACATGCTAGAAGTTGTCCTTTTAGCCCCTCACCAATGTGACAAGTATGCCTCATACATGTGCGCGCACACACACACACACACACACACACACACACACACACTAAATTAATTAATTTTAAAAGCCAAACTGTGGCCTGGCATGGTGGTACATGCTTTTAATCCCAGCATTTAGGAGGCGAAAGCAGGTGGATCTCTGTGAGTTTAAGGCCAGCCTGGTCTTACACAGTGAGTTTCAGGACAGCCAGAGCTATATAGAGACCCTGTCTCAAACAAACAAACAAATACAAAAAAATAAATAAATAAAATTAAAACCAACAAAACGAGGTGGAGAACAGTTGAAAAAGACACCCAGTGTCAACTTTCGGTCTACACATGTACAACTGCACCAGCGCACATGAGCATGTAATCACACTCATGACAACAGACAGCATATAGCATATCACACATAAGGAAAGAAAAAAGAAAAACAGAAGCCTCCTCGTCAAGGGCTTCTGCTTTGAGGGTTTGCAGTCCACAGGGAGCTCATATTCCATCTCCCAAACCTGATGTCTCCTCAAAGGGATTGGTGAGGCAGCCTTGGAGGTACAGACCGCCCCCGTGGCTCAGCAGCTCAGGGCAGGCTCTCTTCCAGGGGAATACTCTAGGAGGTGGAGGTTGATGTTCCAGAATCTGCACACCTCCACCCTGATGGAAAGAGCAGGGATGGGGGTGGGGGGTGACTCTGAAGGGCCAGCTGTGGGTCTTCCCACAACAGCAGCTTTGATTCTGCCCAGTGTGTTTGCATCTTTTCTCGTCACACACCAGACAAGGCTGGTGTTCTTCTGTCATAGCATACATTCTGTCAGCCCTCTAACAATAGAAGGTAGCCTGTCATGCACCTTCCTCTGACTCAGGTAGAGCATTATGATGGAATTTATGTCACTCTTGAGAGAAAATGGCCGTATCACTTCTATTTGTTTGTTCACATGGAAGCCATGGAGAGCAAGCAGACTGTCTCTGGTCTTAGTTTCTCACTGATGCCCCTGTTTAGTGTCTGAGCTCCAAGGCTCTTCTTCTACATTTACCTCCATGGGTGTAGAAAAGCAGTTTCTTCAAGACATACCTGCTTCCCGTGGCCAGTGGGCTACCTCTCAGGCCCAACACCAATCTCTCTGATGCCTCCTGGGCCCAATAGCATAGAGACTTGAATTTGGCTGTTACCTGGAGGGACACCCTTCACCTAGGACAGTACAGAACAAGTGTGATCTCCAAGGAGAGCAAAGACTGGCCAAGGCTCCCACTTGAATGGCAGGTAAGAGACAAAGAATCGCAAACAGAGGAATGTAGGCTTGGAGCTGGGGACGAATGCAGCTGAGAATGGAGAAGAGACATTAGAGAAAGGAAGGAGAGGGACAAAGAACAAGAGGAAAAGTGTGCAGTCTATGAAAACAGGTGCCAGCATGTGGCTGTGTCAAGCCCAGAAATAGATGTCAAGGGTAGGAACCCTGCTCAAGGACAGTGTGTTCTTTGGCCAGGTGACATCAGATGAGCCCCCTCCACAGTTTGTTCACAAGCAAAACCAGATAGGCCAAGGAGACAAAAACCAGGCAAACAGAAGCTGAGAGAAATGGGGGCTTTAAGAGCTGGCTACAAAATGAGCCTCAATTTCTTATTAGAAATGTTGGGGAGGGAGGAGATTGAAAAAAAAAGCCACTGTGTGCTTATCATAGAAATACTTTGTTTAAATAATTCTATTTGACTCTAAAATGTAAGTTCCAGGTTGGACAGACCAAAGCCAGTCAGTCTTGAAAATGAAGCTTTTTAAATTCCAGCCCTGCTGTTGGAACAGACAATAAAGGCTTTGTTCAAACAGGTATTCCCAGCAGGAAGCCTGTCTTTGAAATTGGCCAGAGAAGTTGTGTCTTATAAAGGCTGCACTTGGCTGGAGGCCAAGAAGCTGTGGCCTTTGGGAAATGACCCTGGGATGGTGCTGTGGTTTGAATATGAAATATGCTGCAAGTGACAAGTGTTGGAACATTTGGTCCTCAGCTGGTGGTGCTGTTTGTTGTAGCACCTTTAAGGGGTTGTGTGGCCTTGATGGAGGAAGTCACTCAGGGCAGGTCTTGAAGTCTTATAACTTGGTCCCACTTCCTGACTGCAGGTGCAATATGTCTAGCCAGCACCACCCCCCTTCCCTGCCATGTGTCTTCCCTAGCTATGGTCATATATCTCTTCTCAAGCTGTAAGGCGGAAGCCAGAATAAACCTTCCCTCCCTTTCTTATCAGGTATGTCGTCTGAGTAAGGAGAAAAGTCACCAATAGACTTGGGTGTTCTCTACCTACCCTTCTAAAATGTCCTCCCTGCTCTGCCATCTCTGCTGAGTTTTCAGGACAGCAGTGTTGGGCTCCCCCAGCCCCTGGATCGCTTGGGATCGGAGATCCTGACATTGGTACCTCCCCTACCCCTGCCCATGTCCCCCTCCATGGGCTTTGTGTGTGTCTCTTTTGATGGCATCCTCTTACAATCATGCTGCTGGTGGGTGCCTTCAGAGAAAGGCCAGGGCCACGAGCCGGGAACAGCAACTCCCTCAGTCCTTTCATAAGCCAGCCCTTCATCCAGCATGCTCCTTCCCATTCTGGTGTACCACCTTCTCTGATCCAACACAACCCAGACTCTGCCCTCAGTCACCCCTCCAGAGTCGTGACTTAGGACAGCTTGTTCCTGGTTGCCAGGCTACTACTGAATTACAGGAAAGTGAGAAGCATAAAGCCCAAATGAGTCCTTCCTGAAGACTCGATGTACTTGGATAGCCACAGGGGCTGGAGGGAGGGACACAGGGGTGAAGTCGCTGGGGTTGGAGCCAGGCCAGTGAGCCTTGGGTCTAACATGGCCTAAATATTAGCTTCCATATCTGTGTGCACAAGTACACATGTATACACACACACACACACACACACACACACACACACACACACACA
>NW_022196904.1:97967885-97998788 GCF_008632895.1 Mastomys coucha | reverse complement strand
ACACACACACACACACACACACACACACACACACACACAAACAGATACAGCCCCTATAGATGTGCACAGATGAACTCCAGGGGACTTGCAGTGAGTCAGAAGCCTGGGCTGGACTTCACCACCCTCTCTTTCTCTGAGCACTAAAATCTCCTTACAAAAGCCTTTTAAACTAAAACACCACTATTCAAAGGCCTCACATAATTCAGCTTTCCTCTTCAGAATCATATTTTTCTGAGCGAGACAGTTTTGAACTGATTTTGATTTCCATGCCATGTATTGTTACCACTTAATTCTCGTTGGTGAGTCAATTTTCTTTGCCTTTGTTCTTCAAAGGAAAGCCACATTGAGTGGCTGTCTTGCATTTGTGTGTACCTTGCTATGCTGGTCCTCAGCATTTCCCTAAGTTACCCAGCACAGCCTTCCAGGGGCCCAGGCCTGGTGGGTCCTCCCACCTCTGCCCGATTGATGGATGGTCAGCCTCACTTTGAACAGCAGTACAAAGCAGGAGGTGGGATACTAAGAAGATGACTAGTGCCATTGCCCAGGCACTTTCCCTGGCACCATGCTCCCCAGAACTGTACCAAACATAAAAGCTAGAACCTGGGGAAAAGGGTGACATCCTTAGAGGTCCTCCTCCACCTAAGCCAGCATCAGGCGCTGTTGAAGCAACATAAATGACAGATGACATTTACTAAGTTAAATTTAATTGCTAGGAGGCAAGCATGAGGACCCGAGTTCACATTCCCAGGGCCCACATGAGAACTGTGCACGATGCTATACATCTGTAACCCCAGTGTTGGGCAAGCAGGATAGGTGGATTGCCAGAGCTTGCTGGCCAGCAGCTATCCAATCAGTGGCCTCTGGGCTCAGTGAGAGACCCTGTCTCAAGCAATAAGGTTTAGAGTGGTAGGAGAAAGATACCTGATGTCAACCCCTGGCGTGAACATGCAGGTACACACATGTGCACATACACAAACATGAGCACCCAACATGCTACATATACACAAAAAATAAAACAAATCAGAAGATAGGAGATCTTTTCTCCTAAGCCCAAAGTTGCAGCACCACAGACTGCCTGGATGTTACCTCAGCTCCTGTCCTAGGAAATCCCACCTCTAGGACTTGCTTCCTGGGGTGGGAGCTGCCCTTCTCCAGAGACAGATGAATTCTACTGTGGAAACAGGTGAGAACCCCTTCCTTCACCTTATGTGACATCTGAGGCTATGTAGAAGCTGTCCTGCTCCCAACAAAAGACAGGACGACAGCCTCTGCACCCTCCTGCCCTGTCACCCTCTCTCTCTGAGACTCTCCCTCAGACATTTTCAGCCTTCTCAAATGTGTCTGTCCCCCAGTACTCTGCCCACCATGTCTCTGTTGAGTGGACCCTTATAATCCCATCAACAAGAGTCTGTGGCAACCAGGCTTACTGACGGCACAGCCCTGAAGCATGCCTGTTTTCCTATCGGTGTCCTTGTGGCAGGCTCCCTGTGTCCACTGAAGGGCCTTTTCACAGTGTGGTGCCTGTGTGAGTGTTGACCTGCCTGGGTTGTATATGAGTCACAGAGCCCTGAGATTGCCCAGGAAGGCAGGCTCATTTTCCTTAAGTGTCTGTCTTGGTAATTATGCGAGGAGATATATGGAGAGAGGAGGCACAAGCAGAATTAATGGACAGCTTGCCAGAGAACACATTAGCAATCCCGCTGCTGTGGAGGAGTGGTCAGAAACAGAAAAGGCCTGCAAGCTCCAAGGACACCTGACTTGGGTCCCCAGCAGGACAAGTGGGGTGTCTTCTGTATGTGGGCTTCCTCATCTGTAGACACTGGGAGGCATTTGATGTCTGTGCCTGGATTTGGTAACAAACCCTCCTCCCTTGTTACTAGTGGAAGTCCAGTAAGGGGAGATCCTGAGCTCTACCCAACTGCTTGGTCCAGAGATTCACATTTGACTATACACAACCTTGCTCATGTTCTGTGCTAAGCTTTGCCTGAGGCAGAAGCTCAAGTACCCTCTAAACAAAGTGTGGTTTCTGATGTCCTTGTCTCTCATTTTTACTACCATGGCTTCAGCTTTCCAAGCTACTGTGCAGGCTCTGATGGGTCAGGAACCATGACAACCAAAATTCAAAGCTGCCATATGTTCCAAGTGATGAAAGCCAGGTCCCGTCCAATATGGCATGGTATAGCAGCCTGAGCCCTCAGACACTCTTTAATCCTTTGTGGCAGAGTCCCTCACATGGGTTGTCCATGTGAGATAGTGTGTGTGAGAGGATGGTGAGGGAATGCCGAGGTGCACGAGGTGTGCATTGTGGGTTGGGAGTACACAGGCAGGGGTGTCTTGTGTGACATGGGCAGGGGGCCCCTCAGAAACTGCTTGGGCTTTCCAAGCTCTACTACTGGCTCTCCAAAAGTCCACCAGTAATTCTGATAAGCAACAGGCCTGCTTGCCGTTGGGCACCAAAGCACAGAAACCTACAGGTTCTATACAAATCCCAAGGGACATGGCAGAAAATACATATCTGATTGAGATGGCTGGTTCATTTGGGAGATGCAAAATCTTTCAGAAGACAGAGCCTACCCAGGGAAATAATAAAAGTACATTTAGAGATATGAATGGGTGGCAGTGGTCTGCACACCACGCCGGAAGGGATAGCAGGTGCCAGGGGAGTGTCTCGAGCCTCAGCACTCAACACGTCCCCTGGGGGCTGGTCTTCTGGACCCCGTCCATACACAGTGAAGGCAGGTTCTGGCTCCTGTGGCTTTGCCTCCCATAGCCCAGCAGCTAGCTCCACCCCATTTTCTCAACCAGCAGGGGGAAACCCTAACCCTTAGCCACCAGGAAGGAGGCTTCTCTGTCCTGAGACTGTTGGGTGGCCCTGAGGCTGGGGTAAGTGGGTGCTGCCATTCAGCAGACACCATCTTGTTAGGTGGAAGAAATGCAGAAACAAAGCCCATCTTGAGGCAACTGTTCTCCACTTGTCAAGATCAGAGCCACATAGAGCTCTGAGGACTGCCAAATGCCCCCAGCCTCCTGCCTCCTAGTTCCGACTGGAGACTCTAGCATTCGATATTGTATATGTGAGCGCACACTTGCGCAGTTGCTGGACATCACTGCTACAAGGGACAGATAGGAGCTTGGATATCTAAGAATGCCTATCCTCCCCAGGATACAGTTTCTGTTCTCTGCTGAGACTGGCTCAGTTCCTGGAGTGGATGTCCTGCTCCCATGCCCACTCCATCGGGTCTTTTTGGAATAGTCCCACAGGTGTCTGGCTTGGGACAAAAGCAAAAACTGCATTCACTCTGGAATCTAGAAATCTGTAAGTGGCTCAAGTCCACAGCTTGGGTTTGTGTTCTCCCAGCTCGACTGCTGATGACCAGCCCAAGGCTCACAGGCCTACTTCTATCTCCTAGAACAAAGAAGTTGCAAAGAAGTAAGCCTGCACAATTTGCCGCAGGCTGTGGGTATGAGCTCTTTGGATTGTATTAAAGAATAGAAGCTTAAACACATTATAAAGCAATTTTCTGTGAACTTGAAAATCACCTAGTAGTTCTATTATTTTTACCTTGATGATGTATTGTTAGTTTCTTAAGTAACACAGATTCCGAGTCTGTCACCAATAATGAGTTTCTGTATACGCAGTGGGGGAGGGAGTAGGGAGGACTGTTACACCTTAGGATGCAAAGACCTACCTTCAATGCTCATGGTTGCAAAGGTACGCCCCTGGGAACCCTTTTGTTGCATTACAGTGCTACAGGGTTAACTGACAAACAACTAAATGGATAAAGATGAAGCTAAATTAATAGTAGTCTCTAATTAAAAGGCAGAATAGCAATAGCAGCTAATTAAAACCATTAGCACTTAGGATAGTAACCCTGCAAACCCCACAAGTGAGCATTTATGGAGAGCCCCACAGTACCCGAGTGCTGCCAGATGTCTTAGAAAGGATTGGCGTCACAATTCTCCACAGGCTCTGGAAACGCAGGACTGCTAGGCTGTTTTATATAATAGAAAAGTTATTTGTCAAAATTCTTTCTAGAGTTCTACAGAAATGTAATACTAGATCTCCCAGATAATACAGCTGTACCACTCTTGGGTATTTATGGAAAGAATTCCAATCCACTGCATCCCAGAGTTACTGGGACAGCAGTGTTTTCTGCGGCTCTCTTTACAACTGCTGAATTGTGGAACTAATCTAGGTGTCCATCTATAGAGGATGGGCAAAGACAGTGTGACATATATACATACATATATACACACACATATATACATATACATGTATGTATATATGTATATGTATATATATTAGAAATTTCAGCCATAAGGAAGAATGAAGCTGTATCATTTGCAGGAAAATGGATGCAATGGGAGATCATCATATCAAGCTAATTAAGCCAGACTCAGAAAGACAAATATTGCATGTTTTCTCTCATTTGTGGATCCTGGATTTTATATAGATATGTAAAGCCATGCATGTACATATGGCATGACAGAGAAAGGAAACTGTGTAGGGGAACAGAGGGGACTAACAGGAGGAAGGGGGGATGAAGGAGAGAGAGTGGGGGCAGGCATGGAGGATATGCTAAAGTACGTTGTATACTTATGCTAAAATGTCCTTATGTAACCCAAACGTCTGCACACTATAAAAAAGAACAATTAAAATAAAAATCATAAACAACAACAACAAAAACTTCTCAAGAGGAACCATACTTCTTACAAAATGGATTCCTAGGCTCAGCAGGGGAGAGCTGTTGAGGGAGATGAGGTAGTCATGGGGTAGGAGTTAGTGTGTCCACTGCTGTGAGAGAGGAAGCAGAGAGGAACAGGATGTGTTTGATGCTTCCTCTCAACTGAGGCCTCTGTAAAGATCTGATAGGGTTTAAATGTTTGTGCCCCTACAAATATCCTTGTTGGAGCCACAGCCTGCAATGTGACTTGGCCTGGAAACATGGGCTCTCCAGAGGTCATTAAGCTTAAGTGAGGTCGTAAGTATGAGATCCTGATCCAGCAGTAGAACTGACACTAGGCCCAGTGAGGTGGCTCAGCTAGTAAAGGCACAGGCTGAGTTCAATCATTGGAATACACACACACACACACACACACACACACACACACACACACACGAATGCTTTTTAAAAGACGAGACGCTAGAGAGCGTATTCGCCTGTGTACTGGCTGGTTTTGTGTGTCAACTGGACACAGGCTGGAGTTATCACAGAGAAGGGAGCTTCAGTTGGGGAAGTGCCTCCATGAGATCCAGCTGTGGGGCATTTTCTAAATTAGTGATCAACCCCTTGGGTAGGGCCCCTTGTGGTGGTATCATCCCTGGGCTGGAAGTCTTGGGTTCTATAAGAGAGCAGGCTGAGCAAGCCAGGAGAAGCAAGCCAGTAAGGAACATACCTCCATGGCCATCAGCTCCTGCTTTCTGACCTGCTTGAGTTCCAGTCCTAACTTCCTTTGTGATAAACAGCAATGTGGAAGTAAGCCAAATAAACCCTTTCCTCCCCACTTGCTTCATGGTCATGATGTTTGTGCAGGAACAGAAACCCTGACTAAGACAGCCTGTGTGCTTGTAGGCTCCCCATCCATACCACGAGAAAGCAGCTGCCTGGCAACCAGGAGGAGGCCCCGGAGAAGAAACGCAAGTCTGTGGGTCCTTGACCTTACACTTCCAGACTCTAGAACTAAGAGAACCTGGATACATACGGGTTAGGCCACTAGTGTGGCCTTCCATTACAGCTGCTGAGCTGAGGAAGACATCTAACCAACTGCCTCATGAGGGGTTCCAGGTTCCAAGGTCTTGTGGAGAAAGCATGGAAGGGCTGTGGGTATGGGGAGGGTGGCTTTGACAGGCCCCAGGGCAGTTTAAGAATGCCCTAAGGCAGGTGAGGGATGGGTAAGTCTATATGAAGTGAAACACCAGAAAGCCAGCCCTAAAACTCAGGAACACCATAGATTGTCTGACAGTGGAAGTAGTGTAGCAGCAAAGAGCCCCAGTGGACAGCCAGAGAGAGGCACAAACGCCTAAGCCAACGGAGGCCTCTTGCCCCACCGTTCTGTCTTATAATGAGAATAAGCCAGATACATCTTCTATGGGGTAAGGAATCATGTGCCACAGAGCCCAGTGGTCCTTCTGTGCCCAAGGAGGTACAGGATATGTAGAAATAACCCAGCCAGGTCACCAGGCTTCAACACTCCTGAGGATTGGGGTCCTTAGAGAAGGGCCCATGATCTCAGTAGCCACCTGAAGTCCCCAGGTCACCTTAGGTCTTCAGAGTCTTGCACTCTTCCCCTGGAGCTATGTCACTAAGTATGCACACACCAAAAAGCTCACTATCAAAAACACTTAGCATTTGGACAGCTTCAAAACACCCATATCCTACACTTTTCCTCTCAGTGAATATGATTTTGTGTTGTGTCACATAAGTATGTATTGGTAACCCTTAGTTTCACCCAAACAGTACACAAAAACCATTCTCCTGTATCAACACACACAGGTTTCGTCCCACTAATCTGGGTCTGTGTGACATAGATAGCCATGACTTTTCTATGATAATCCACCCAGGTTCAGATCTTCTGCAAGTTGCTCCTATGTGTGAATAGCTCTTCTCCATCAGCTCCTGGATGTGATCTTGAAGGTCAAAGGGTGTGGATCTTTCTAATAACCTTGACTTTTCTATAGCTTGGGTTAGCTGGGTGCAGTTTGGGGTCAGGAAATCTCTGGTCCTCAGATGGACGGGAAGCCACTTGCAAGCAGGAAAACAGGATCAACCAGCTTGCAGCTCCTGGTGGTCAGTGGCAGGCTTTCAGGACTGGAGGGGTTAATTCAAGATGGATTGAGAAATCTATAAACACCCGGAAATGACTGGCATGTGCTAATTTCTTCTTTAGTATTCACAATGGCATTCTGTTAATTAAGAAGCACTGGAGCCCAGGGGAGGTAGCCGGCCAGGCGCTCTGGCACTGGCAGGCCTGGCAAGCTGCCTATCCTGAGCTTTCTGGGGGCACCAGGGTACAGTGTGACCTTGATGGCACAGGCTAGGGACAACCTGGCCCTCAGGGAGCCTCCTCCCTGTTCAGTAATAGACAGTAACTAAATTTAGGCTTCCTTTCTATGACTATTGGTGGCCACCATCCCTCCTGGAGGCTGCACACATGTGAGGCCTAGTGAGAACCTGGGGCCTTCACAGAGTGCCCCACACACACTTGTCCAAGGGGAGGCGCACAACATTTCTCTCCCACAGTTGATGGAGAAATAGAAGCTGAGCTGAGGACATCCAAGTATGGCCACTTAGTGAGTGCGGTGGGTAGATGAGTGTATGTGCCCTTTGCTTCTCTGTTCTAGGGAAGGATTGCAGGAGGAGCTGGCTCCCCTAGATGCCTCCCTCTGTCACTATGCATGCTTATACTTTTCCCTTTCCCTCTCTCCCAAAGAAACTAGGACTGAGCTTGGGTTCTTTCCTAGGGTGCTCTGAACAGATGAAGACACCAGAAGCAGCCAAGAGTAGGCGTGGGCAGTAGCTTTTGTCTGAGTGACATGTGTACTCACTGTCTACTCCCGTGGTATACATACCATTGTGTGCGTACAGGGGGATGCCTGTGAGTATGTGTGGATGCCAGTACCCTTTTCAGGATGTGTGTTGTTGGGCAAACCACTCATGTCTCCGTAATATATTTTCCTCCTCTGTAAGCTGGGGACACTGGTTGGACCCACTTCATAGCAGCAGAGGCACGCTTCAGGACTCAGCTAGCATAGAGAAGCACCTACCATTATTATTTGCTTGAACAGCATCTCTATCCTTTCTTCCTTCCTGTTTGACTCCATTTGCTTGGTAAACACCTATTCATCCCCCAGGCCCATCTGAAGATTGGGCAGCATCCAGTCCATGACTCAGCACACAGAGATCTCTTTTTAGAGTCCTGGGCTCCATGGCAGGATCTGAGACTATAAAGAAACAGAGATCATAGAGGAGACCCATAGTACAAGGGGATACATGGACACGGGCTTACACACACCTGTGCAACAAGGCATGTGGACAAGATAAACACACAGGTACCATCCACTTGTAGGAGGGCAAAGGCTTGATCATCAGCATTCACACATCTGGGACAGCTTTTGTACACATGTGCTGCACACTAACATAAGCCCCTCACTGTGAAAAAATAAGCAATAGAGGTAAAATTGTATAGGCACATGCTAGGGACACAGACAAGGCACACAGACTAGATATATAGCACTTTGTTCGCACATGTATATAGAATTTGTACTTTGGAAACAAACACTGTATATGCACAATGCACACAGACTTAGAATACATGTGTGTACAAACATGACATGTCCATTAATTATACTAGAGCTAAGACAGGATAGTACACGGTGTGTGCACATAACACATAGCCCCCAATGCAAGGTCCCAGCTCTCAGCTCTCAGCAACTACACATGCAAGCCCAGAACTGTCGACCCTAGGGAAACTCACCCTGAGAGAGTCCCCTCTCTTTAACCTTCAGTGCTGAAGGCTGCATTGGACCCACAGATGGAGAATTAATTGGTGTCATTAACATGTGGCAATGATAATGACTTCCATCGATCCCTGTGGCAGATGTATGGCCAGAGCTGGGAGCTGCAGATCTGGGTCCAGGCTTCCCTTGCTGCATTCTGACCTTTGGTTTCTCTCCACACATCAGGGAGGGTCTACTCAGCAGTCAGAGCACAGAGGGGGGATGCAAATATAAAGCCAGTAAGCATCTTACCCATAGCCACAGGGCTGCCAGGCAATGGATCCCACTGGCTAAGCAGGACACAGCACTTCCATTTGACCTTCTTCCTCTTCCTCTTGCTTTTTTTCCTCTTCCTCATCCTCCTCTTCCTCTTCCTCCTCCCCTCCTTATCTTCTTCCTCCTCCTCCTCCTCCCCTCTTTTTGTTCCTCCTCCTCCCCTTCCTTCCTTTCTCCTTTTTTTCCCTTCTTCCCTCCCTGCCCCCATCCCCTTTCTCCTCTTCCTCCCTTCCTCCTCCCCATTCTGGTCTCTCTAGTCTAGTCCCTTTACTTTCAGTGAAGAAAATCACTCAATTCCTTCGCATCCCCCAGTTCCTTGGCTCTGTTCCCAGTCTCTATCTTCTGTCTTCAACAGGCTAAGAGACCACAAGGTGGAGGGCCTGGCCTTCAGGGAGAAAGGTGAAGGCAAAGGTGTCCTCAGGAGGATAGACAGTGAGCTCCGGCCCCTTCCAAGTGCAGCTGTTTCAGGAAGCCTCCCTTCCAGACAGCCCCTGCTCTGAAGGCGTAAGTGTGGCCTCCTCACCAGCCCTTCTTGTGGGAGTTAATGCCTCCTTCCCCACTGTGTCACAATTCTTTGTGGATAGACTTTGTCTAGCGGACTGTTGTAGCTGCTTTACCTGTAGGCCAGGACAAACAAGTGCTACTACCTAACAGATAATGAATAAATGTAGATAGACTGAGACAGACAGGTAGTCAGGCAGGCAGGCAGGTAGGCAGGTGGGCAGGTGGGCAGGCAGAGGTGAAGAACCCAGAGCAGGCAGGTCAAATGCCCAGATGCCAGGGAATGACCAAGGGGCACAGGGACTACTACATGGGCTTGATTGGTGTCCACATTTGGGAGTCTTGGTTCTCTGGCCCTCTCAAAGCTTTGGGGTCCCCCAGCCTTTCTTGGGATCAAGGTCCCCCGTTTTATCTGGTCCTTCCAGGAAGAGAACTGAGAGCCCTAAAGCTAGAATAGCACTGTAGGAGTGGGGTGGCATTAAGGAGGTCCCTTTACAATGTTTACAAGATAGGATTTGAGCTCTGAGGATCTAGCCAGTGGCCCTCAGCCAAGTCCAACCCCAGCTGCACCCTGAAGCCCAGCCTGGGTCAGGCCTCCAGGGGATGCCCCTAGACTGCCTGGATGCACTGAATTTGTTACTGTCACCACATTTCCAGGGCTTCTAATGAGCTGGTAATGAGCTGTCAGCTAATTATGAGAATTAAATAGGGCAGCCAGCCTGGGCTAAGGAATGGGCTGAGCTGAGCCTTTGCTAAAATCATCCAGGGTATGGGGAAGGAACTTCCCTGGCTTCCCGGTCCACCTCTGATTTGGCCTCTGTCCTCCCATGAGTTGGGGAGCATATCTCCCTTGGACAAAAGTGAGAGTCCTGGGCCCATGGTTTAAGAACAAAGCAAGGTCCAATTTCACAGATGAAGACCTCAAGAGGGAGATGGTGGCTGAGGGCCCAAGTCTAACTCTGTGTGACCCAGTAACCATTCTGCATCTAGAGTCTGTCTTCCTATCTGTGAAGTGGGTCTAGGGAAATAGCATGGCCTCTTGGGTTCTCCCTCCCATCTCAAACCAATCACACCTTCTCTCTTCACACAGGTGGCTCTGGTGCTCCCAACTCTTTGAGAGTAGCAATTTACTAGGGTCCCATAAACTAACTGGGGAACTCAAGTAGAGAAATCTTCAGCCACCAGGAATGAGTGTGTATGTCAAGAAAAGTTCATGACAGAGTCAAACTGGAAATGAGGTCAATATACCACAAGAAAGGATGAGGAAATTGTGGTAGCCTCATCTTCCAGGGCTACGACCACAGAAACCCATCCCCATGCCTGTTTAATGCAGTGCTAGGGATTGAACTCAGGGCTTTGTGCATGCTGGGCAAACACTCTGTCTACTGAGCTATATGGCCGTCCCAGCCTGGGGCATTATTAATCATGAGAAATAATAGAAAGCATTTAATATATAATTTAATATAATAATATAAAACATTTGCATGCTAATTCTTCAGTTCACAGGTTGCAGGTGCAGATCCTGAGCTGCCGTCAATCTTGTCACATCTCCTAAAGTCTGTGACTGGACAGTGGGCAGTCACTGTTTGCTTCATGCACAGGCACTGAAGTGTGAGGCTGCGGTGCCTCCTTATTTCCAAGTCAGAAAACTCATGTGATATTTTACAAAAAAACGGTTAGGGGAAAGAAGGCTTAAAGTCTGGCAAAGGAATGAAAGGTGACAAGCAGCGCTCTAAGTGACAGAAGAGCTAGTCAGTGGAATTATGGGAGGCATGGCAGAGTGCTACTGAGGCTGCCACCATTGACGGAGATATCTGAAGAAACTTCTAACATACACAGGGAGTGTGGTTGTGACAAAAAAGATGAAGATGTCTTGGGGGGCGGGAGGTAATATTGCACTCAAAGAAATACTTCACAACATAGAAAACACGCACGGTAGGAAATGAGGCCGGAGTCGGGAGAGGAGGGGGGACAGCTCGGGAAGTAAGGAGCTTGTCTTGAAATCGTGAGAACCTGGGTTTGATGTCCAGAAACCATGTGAAAAACAAACAAATGGAACAAGCTCAGATGTTGTGCTGGAGCGATGGCTCATCAGTTAAGAGCACTTCCTGCTCTTGCAAATGTCCCAGGTTCAGTTTCCAGCTCCCACTTGGCGGCTCACATCTGTCTGTAATTGCAGTTTCAGGGTGTCCAGTGATTTCTTCTGAACCCTGTAGGCGTAAAGCATTCATGTGATGCATGGACACACATGCAGGTAAAAGACTCATACACTTACAAATAAATACTGTTTTATCGAAATTAGGTATGGTGGCACCTTATAATCCCAGAGCTGGAGAGGGAGAGAGGGGTAGGTGATCCCTGGTGCTCACTGGCAAGCCAACATAGCCTGATCAGTGAGCCACTGGGCCCAGAAAGAGATCATGTCAAAACAAACAAACAAAAAACAAGCAGACAAACAAACCCACACATACACAAAACAAAACAAACCACCAAAGCCAATAAGATGGTGGTGGCTCTCAAGCATGACGACCTGTGTTTGCTCCCTGGGGTCCACACTGTGGACAAAGAAACAACACTGGGCTGAAGAGACGACCCAGTGGTCAAGAGCACTTGCTGCTCTTGCCGAGGACCTGGATTCCCAGCACCCACATTGAGACTCCCAACTACCTATAACTTGTTCCAGGGACCCCATACTGGCCTCCGCAGACTCTAGGCAAACACATGGTGCACATACATACATACAGACACTCATGCATGCATATTAAATAAACTTTTTTTAAAAGAGAGAACTGACTCCTGTGAGCTGTTCTCTGATTTACACACATGTGCTATGCCACTTGTACTCCTTTGTGCATACTCACACACAATTGATAAATAAACAAATGCTTAAAAATTATTAAAAAGAAAAAAACCAAGGGTAGCACCTGAGGAATGACATTTGAGGTTGACCTCTGGCCTCCACACATTCTTGCACATACATGTACACCTGCACACACAGGAACATGCATGCACTCACTCACCCACGTGCACACTCCCTTTTCCCCCACAATATTAGGAACATTTCAGATACAATACTTTCCAAAAGTAAAGTTTCAAAAACAATATGACAGTTTGCCAAAGCATGCAAAACTCCCCCACAATGGTATTCACACTGTTCTTGGCAAGTCTTCTATGAAGAAATAAAGCACTTTAGTCCTTAATGTTTCTAATGCCCTAAGTTGCAATGCACTAAATATATTAGTTGTGCAGTTTCAAAATGTCATTGTACATTTCTAATGGACCATACATGTTTTCCTGTTTTGGCAGAAGCTTTTAAAGATTGCAAAAATAATTCTATATCCCCATCCCCACTGATCATGAACATTGTTCTATGTGACTTCAACCTCTGCAGTCATTTCACCATCTCTACCCATGGCATGCCAAGCCAGGATGGTTGGTACACAGTGGCACAGACAGAGGAAGCAGAGACAGTTTGGAGAGAAGAAAATCAGGTGCCCGCATGTAGCCCGCGCGGTCCTCTCGCCGGGAAGAAGACACGCGGACACACTAGGTTCCTTCTGCAGCAACGACATTTACTGCCCTCTCCCAGAGGGAAAAAGAGACCGAGCCAGTAATCCGCACTGCTTATATACACCACAGTGCGGGGTATCTGCCCACAGCGTGGCGTGTCTGCTCATGATTGGCTGTTCGCTCATTACCCTACGTAATGCCCCAGAATGGGCCGTGACATGGCGTCTCTTCACTCTACGCACATGCGCAAACAGTTCTCTACACACATGCGCAAACAGTTGTTTACTCGACAGCGGAAGTAGGCGCCATCTTGCCATGGCGAATGCCGGCTCCCTACACCCGCATGTACACATTCAAAAGCAGGCAATATCAATCTGTGGCATATAAGCCAGAATGTGGCTGCCTGGGGGAGGTGGGGATTATGAAGAGGTGTCTGAATATTCTAGATCTTGATTCACATGGTGATTTCCAGCCTTATAAGAAGACACTGCCCAGCCAGGCACTTGAATTTTCTGTACTTTATTGTATATAAGATCTGTATCTTGAGATATAATTCCCAAGTAAAGCTTGTGTGTAAGTATGTGTGTGTGTGTGTGTGTGTGTGTGTGTGTGTGTGTGTGTGTGTGTGTGTGTGAGTGTGATGCTGAGGGTGAATCTGGGGTCTCATGTGTGATAGGCCAAGGCTCTACCACTGAGCTACAGCACCAGCCCTTTTTTTTACTTTCCATGAATGGGTGTTTTGCCTGCATATGTTTGTGCACCACTTTCATTTCTAGTGCCCACAAAAGCCAGCAGGAGGTTGTCAGATAATCTGGGGCTGGTGTCAGATAATCACAGACAGTTGTGAGCTGCCATGTAGGTCCTGGTAATCAAACCCAGGTCCACAGAGAGAGCAACCAGTGCTCTTCTGAGACATCTCTCCAGTCCCCAGTATTTTTTGAAGTAAAAAATGTTGAGAGTGCCTTGGGGGTTGCATGGCTCCTTCTGCTAGACATTAGGTATAGTGGTATTCTCTTTCTTCTAGATTTTTCTTTGCTTCATTCTATTTCCCCTCCTGTCTCACTGGCTGATCCTTTGGCTCTACATTGGCTTCTTCACCTTCTCTCCTCTCGATGGTCCCCTCCTGAACTTACCTTATCTGAAGGTGCCCTTGCTCTAGGGCTACAGTCCTTCCTGGCTCTGTTGGCATGCATGCAGTCAGTGGTTTGAAGGGAGGGAAGAAAAGATGAGGGTGGGGGGAGTAGGAAACAAGGTAGAGAAGGAGAGAAAAGACATGGGATGGAAAGAGGAGAGGGAGAGACTGAGGATGGGAGGGAATGAAGGAAAGGAGGAGGGAAAGAAGGTAGGAAGGAGGGGGGCAAAGAGAAGAAAGGAGGAAGGAGGGAGGTGGGAGAGAGGAAGGCAAAAGAGAAGGAGGAAGTTCAAACTACCAGGCGTGGACTAGAAGTCATTTGAGGCAGGAGGATCTCAGAAAGGATTTAGGCCTGATCCCAGCTCTAGAGAAGTGACACCCTATTAAGGCCTTCCCAGCCACCCTGCGTCTCCCTGATGGAGTCTGGAACTCCTCACTATTGGCCACAAATGGCATTTTGAAATGGCTTTTTTTTTCTTTTGAGGCGAACCCCAAAGACATTGCTAAGATTTACATTTTCAAATATATGCTGACCTTTTTTTCCTCTTTCTTTGAGTTCATTTGTCATCAGTGTATAATTGAATCAATATATTTCCCGATCAGCCCCAAGATTGAATAAGGTCACGGGGAGCCGTGTGTGGGCATTAGACGTCATTATTTCACTCCGAATGAGCGGCCATGGCATGGAGCAGTCCAGGCGCCAAATGAAATTCTATTAGATTCTATTACACTTTTACAATTATAGAGGCGTTCCAATATTACAAGGGGAAATGAAGTCATAATAAAAAAGCCCAGAGGTGTATTACAGAGAAATGGGCACACTATTTTTCTAGTTAAAAACTTGATGGAGGGAGCTTGGCTGGTTCCAGTTGCTGAGATGTGACCTTGTTCTTGAAGCCCCTCAGCTGCTCTGCCGCCACCCCTGCTCGAGTCTCTGTCGCCAGAGGATCTACAGGGGGGATCTGGAGAAGCCAGCAACTTGCTTTGCTCACACTAAGCTGCTACAGGGCTATGGGAAGACAGATGTTATTGAAAAGATGTTATTGTCATCCACCCCAACAATGCAGCGCAGTATGTAGTACATTTTATAGGTGCAGTGTGGTGACCTAAACAGAGTAGTGCCAGGTAGACAGGGTACACCTGGACAGAGGTCTCTCAGGGCCTTGGGGGGCCTCTGTAGCAGATTGGCTGAAGGATCAAGACAGACTAACTAGACCCTAATGGCTATGAGAGGTCTGGCCACACAAATAGGAGAAAAAATCCCCAAAGCCACAGCCCAGGGTGTAATAGGCTTGGGCTTAGAAGGTTTCCTGTGTTTCAAAAGTGTTTGAGATAAGGGTGTGGAGGATAGAGCAAAGAGAGATGCTGGAAGGAAGGCAGTGGGGTGGGGGCAGAAGGAAGAGCACAGGGTTGGGTAGAGTGACCTGGGACATCTGAGGGCAGGCTGAGTGTAGTCTGGCCTGGGATGACAGCTGCCTGGGGCTGGTGGGTGTGTGTGTGTGTGTGTCTTAGTTTCTCTTCCCATTGCTGTTCTAAAATATCCTGATAAAAGCAACGTAAGGGGGAAAGGGTCTGCCTGGGCTTACAGTTCTAGGGAGATCCAGTCCATCATGGTGGGAAGGACATGACAACAGGCTGGTTGGGAAGGTATGCTGGCTGGTTTTATGTAATTTGACACATGCTAGAGCCTTTTGGGAAGAGAACGTCCATTGAGAAAGTGCCCTCACAAGATTGGCCTGTGAACAAGCCTATGGGACATTTTATCAACTAATGATTGATGTGGGAGGACCTAGCCCATTGTGGGTAGTCCTGGGAGTATATAAGAAAGCAAACTGAACAAGCCAGTGAGCAGCACCCCACCATGGCCTCTGCTTCAATTCCTGCCTCCAGTTCCTGCCTTGATTTCCCTTCCTGGTGGACTGTGATCAGGATGTAGAAGTTGAAAGAAAGCCCCTCCCTGAAAGTTGCTTTTGTTCATGCTGCTTATCTCAGCAACAGAAACTCTAAGACAGAGGTACAGGGGCAGGAGTACAGGTACTGCATCCACACTCAGGAAACAGAGGGAGCAGGAAGTGAGGCCTTGCTATAGAATCTCAAGGCCCACCCCCAGTGACCCGGTTTCTTTAGCAAGGCTCCACCTCTTAAAGGTCCCACAACGGTTCCCAACAGCACCTCCAGCTGGAGAACAAGGGTTCAGACACTTGAGCCTCTGGGAGAAATTTCACATTCAAACAGCAACAGGAGACTTGGTATGAGCCAAAGTGAAGGCTGGGCAGTGGTCCACAGTGAGGAAAACCAGAAGCCCAATGGAGGAGGCTTGGGAGAGCCTCTGGGGCTGAGATAGAGGTCAGATACCAGGACAGATTCTCTGACAGAAACCTGCAGCCAAGTCCTCTTCTTCCCTTGGGCCATGGCCTGCTGGCTGCTGAATGGATTTTCAGGTGTCCCAGGGGCCTTGGGATGGATAAGGTAATATGTCACATCTGTTTTCTTCCCTTTCCCTTGGGAATGTAGTATGATTTCCTACTCATAGATGCCTCCTCAAGATTGCTGACTCCTTTGTATCCAATGAAACCCTAATCTGTAAAGGGGTTTTATGATTACAATTGAAGTCAGTTGACCTTAAAATACAGAGATTCTTGGGTTGAGCCATCAAGTGAGCCCAGCTCTATAAGATCAAAGCTCTGATTAGCAGCAGCAAAAAGGGGAGTTAGAAAGATTTAAAGTACATAGAGGATGTTTTGTTTTTGCACCGTAATTAACTTAAAGACAAAGAGACTATGGAGTTAGGAACAAGGACAGCCTCTAGAAGTTGAGGGAACCCCTGGATGGCAGCCAGCAGGAACATGGGGACCTCAGTCATATAGGTGCATGGATGCTTCTACTGCCAAAGTAGCAAGAGTGAACTTAGAGGAGGAGTCCCAGGTGCCAACTAGACGCAGCCATGACTCTAGCCCTGGAAGAGAGCTATGGCTTCTACAGAGTGTGCACAGTGTATGGTCAGGACTGTAAGCCATGAAGTTGATGGTGAAAACTAATATGCACTGAGATTTCTTTTGGACAGAGGCAGGTACAGTGAGCTCTGGCCAAGGCACTGTGTATTTTGCGTAGCCTCTTGTGTTATATGAATGATGGTCTGGGAACCTCATGCCCAGGGAGTAATAGCCTCTGCTGGGTTAGAGGAGCAGCCTTGATCCCAACAAAACCATACAGCCATACAAAGCCACCCTGTGTCCTGAGGGGTAATTGCCCAGGTGATCTAGAGCCCTGGAAACAGAATCAGTGTTCAGTCTCCCATGCAAGGATTCTAGGGTGGTTTGTCAAACAGTAGTGTTGCCGCAATTAGTGACTTTTCTAGACACCTCCATGCAAGCAGCAGTCAGAAGCAGATGGAGGCAGTGAAGAAGCTGATGGTTGACCCACAGATCCTTGGAGGTCCTCAGCAGGATGAAGACTGAGGGATCCTGGACTAGAGCATGAAGCCATCAGTGCCCTCACAACCTCTTGGGACATTTGTGTGAGGGTTAGAGTGGCTCCTCCTGGCAAGCATTCCTGGAGTCCCTGTCTTGGGATTTGGGCATCCAGGCCTCTGTTTTCCTAGCTTTGAGCCTCAATGTAGACCAAGACTAACCCCTAACATGCTATAATTTACTCTGCAATGACCTGAACTTTAAAGTGGCAGGTCAGTACACATAACTGTTTTCACCTGAGCCACTTGAAAATGAGATGGCTGTACTATGACCCTGTCACCTCTACCACCCATCAATGTCTTAGCATCCTCTTGCAAGGTCTGCAGGTTGGTACCGATTCCCATTCAGACTTTACTGGTTGCCCCAGTAATGGCCTCTGTTGTAAAATGAATGTGTTCATGTCTCACGTGTCTCAATTGGTTGTCCTGCTCTTTATTCTTCAATGTAGTACAGTTCTTCGGCCTTTTCTGGCTTTGCACTTGAGGTGCAGGCTGGTTATTTGGTAGAACCTACTTGGGCTGTATTGGGCAGCTTGACAGTGGGCTCTTCTCACTGGTGTCCCATTTTGGGTCATGTGACTGAGGTGCTATCTGCCTGGCTTCCCTTCTGTGAAATTATTCCTCATCCTGGAAAATTAATAACTGTGCAGGGGGTTCTTCAGGCCCATGTAAACATCCCGTTTCTTGTTAAATGGTCACCTTACTCGTCTATAGCAGAACAGAGTCAGTTTCTTATTTTTGAGAGGTTCTAAACCTCCCTTCAAGCTGGTGGTGTCTATGCCCTGTGTCCTTTTGACAGTTGTCATTCTTTGTGTATATATTTGTGTTCAGGGCAAAAAGATATGTGCCCTGGCTCTACTTTCCCATGCCAGTTCTGAATGCAGCCATTTCTCCAAAAGGACCTGGCTCGTTTAAGTCTGTACATCTATTTAGAAGTGAAGGTCTGAGTACAGGGTATGCATTTTAGAAGGGGAGTATCAATGTTCCGGGTGCTCTCAGTGACTATGCTAAGGAATATCAGTATAGACTCACTGATCCAAACTCCATGTTACATTTTTGCATGTTCTGTCTCCTGAGCTAGATTGTAGCAGTTCCTCACCTTGTTAAAAATAGCTTACATGGAGATACCATTGGAGGAAAATACATTTAGCACACCAGACCTCCAAAGCTGCTACTTAGCAAGACCAGTCCTTACCCTCCCAATCACAAGACTGGCTTTGGCTGTCCTTTTGGAAAAGCAAACCTTTCAGAAAGGCCTGTGTTTGTTACTTTTCTGCCTGACAAGAGGCAAATGACAGAGAAGCGAGGCTTACAGTTCAAAGGGATGCAGCCTAACCTGGTGGGGAAGAATGGAGGCAAAAACATAAAGCATCTGTCACATATATCTACAGTCAGGAAGCAGAGAGCAGACGGGAAGAGAGGCTGTGTTACAGAATCTCTGGAGCCCCCTACAGCCATCCCCCACCCCCAGTGACCCACCTTCCTCTAGAAAGTCTACCTCCTAAAGGTTCCACAACCTTCTAGAACAGCATTACTAGCTGGTGCCCAAGTGTCCAGACACATGAGCGTTTGGCTCAAAAGTCTCCTAGGCAGGAGTGAGGTGTGGGAGTAGGGGAATGGCACATGGGCATAGCAGCAGATGCCTGTAATCTCAGCATTGGGGAGGCGGGGACAGAGGATCCTTGGAGCTGGCCAGCCTAGCAGAACTTCAAGCTCTAGGTTCAGTGAGAGAACCTGGCTACAAGTTAAGGCAGAGGTTGTGACCTTCCCTGACCCCAAGATCATCAGCCAATATCGGTCCATGAGGGCAAAGGGAGCAGAGACGATGGACAGGGGTTTGGGAGCCCTGTAAGCATGTACGTTAAATGATGACACTGGGGTTCACTGTAGGGAGGCAGAGCAACTTTACTTGGGGTGATTCAAGGCTTATATAATTTGGGGAACAAGGGTCAGATATCCAGGATAGGCTGAAGGCTTATGGTACCAAAATGCCTCATTAGCATGGGGAAGCAATTCAGGAATCTCAGGTGCTAGCTGACCAGGTTCTTATTGGGAGAAAGGAAGCTGAAGCTGTCATCTTAACCAAGGCTACATGGCATTCTGCAGGTAGAGGGGTGTGTGTGTGAACTCCCCAGATAAGGTCAGAAAAGGGGAAGCTTTTCCAATAAAGGGAATCCTCCATATTGTGCAGAGCTCAGAAGGCTATCTGGACATTGGTAGACTTCGATCTTTAATTAGCAGTGTTTTCCCACAGGGGGTGACTAACATCAACTTCAGGCCTACACACACACACACACACACACACACACACACACACACACACACACACACACGCTCATTCAAGTTTCTCAAGGTGTGAGCAACCCAGGATTTTAACACGTGCCCAAGGTAGAACACACCCTTCCCCTGGGGCTGTGATTCTCAGGCCTCACACCCTGGTAGTGTGGGGTCAGGGGAAGGCGGTGCTCGGCATGGCTCTTGGGCTGCTCACAGGCAGTGTGACATTAAGAGGCAGACATGGCTGGGTAGAAGAGGGTTACTGGGCAGCGTCTGGGGAGCTAAGAGAAGCCATGTTTGAGTCGGAGCCAGGGATAGAGGCTGAGTATCAGCAGAACGGGATGAGAGGGGTCCTAGAGTCCTTCTGGCTACCAGGGCTGGGCTCTGTAAAGCCAGACTTCAGAGTCGCTGTCAATCAGGGCCCAGCACTGGTGTCCTGGCTTCAGTTCCCCTGGATCTGCACACAGTTCCCAGTGTGAGCTGTTTTTGCACATGGAGAACCAGGACTTCTGAGCCCACAGCTTCAAGTACTGGCCACCAGCTTTGAGGAGCATCCAAAGGTGACCCGGGAAGACAGTATTTCCAGTCACTCCTAGAGTGTTCCAGAAAGGGATTCTGGCCTCGTTTTTCTTCCTCCTCTTCTCCTCTAGAGAGCTTTAAGGGTGGGAGGCCCTGGGGTGTTTGGCCTTCCCTGCGGGCAACCCCTACCCTTCCGGGTCCTGAGCTATGCAGAGGCTTGGAGCTCGAGGCTAATTGTGAATTAGGAGCCCAATTATGCCCTGCACAATTGGCTCCACGCTACCTCCTCTTCCCGACAGACATGTATATTAATAGTTGGCACTTATTGAACCAAATATGAATATTCATCTTCATTTATATTTCAAGGCTTTTCCTCCTGGAGGCCCGCAGGGCTGCGACCAGCTCCAGCCCCATCACGGAGCTGACAGCTCACACTCCTGGGCCCTGACTCCTGGTTCGTGGGCGGCGGACTGGGCTCCCAGCTGTCCACAAACACTCATTAGGGGGGCCGGACTCAGCGAGCTGCGGAGAATGTGTAATCGCACCGCGCGCTGCTAATTAGGGAACTGATGGGGCATTGAGGGCGAGAGGACGAATTCTTTAAACAGAGGACGGGAAACTTGAAGAGCTGTAATTACTTGGAGCAGAGTTCATCTCAGAACTTGGGAGCCAATGAGTCTGATGACAGCCCTGATCTGAGGAGAGAAGGAAGGAGGCTTAGCATCTGGGACTCGTACCCGGCCTCTAGGGGTCAGTGTAGAGCCGCTTTTCTGTGGTACTGGTGCCAGCCAGCTGTGTGGGCCCCTCCCCACCCAGGCTCCTGCTCAATTCCAAAGGGTTCCCCTAGCACAGTGGGTTAAGCCAGTCATTTCCAGTATGACTCAAAAGAACACACACGATCATTTTTATAGGGTGTCTAGCAAGAACACTAATGGGGCTGCACAATTTTTGAGACGTGTCACCTAAACCTTCCAACCATTCTCAGGGTATATGACCTTTCATAGGGCAACTTGCATGATGTCATCTAGAAATTTGTTAGCATGCTGGCGACTTCCCTGGGCTGCTTACACCCTGTAGCCTACAGATTGGACAGGCCTAGGGGAACTGTGGCCTCACCATCCTTCTGCTTTGAACCTATCTTCCCATCTCTCACATGCCTCCCCCTTCCCCCAACAGCAGCTCTTCTAACTGTTCGAACTCCTAACCATCTCAGGAAAACCTCTGCCCTTCGAAGCTCAGCTTTCCTCATCAATCAGTGTTTCTGAGCAACTTCCTTTCCTCCTCTGGTTTGATTGGTGGAGAGGACAGGGTTAGAGGGCAGCTATGGATTTCCTCAGTCTATCAGCTGGTCAGGGGAATTGGGGCAGCTTCTCTCTTCTGCTGAGAGCCACGTTCTCCAGTTCATAGCCAGTGATGAGACCAGGGTATTTACATGAATTAAATAAACTTGCAAGCATGGATCCTCATTCACACCAGCTGCATTTCCATGCTCAATAGTCACACATAGAATATTAGCCTCTGAGGTTATTGACCATCTCCTACCGAGCATGCGCATGCGTGAGCCTCCCAATGTCTGTTAGAACTTTGAGTCCAAACCTTTAGGAGTCTTTTGGTCAGTACCCAGAGGACCTCTGAACAATAACTTCATGGCGAGAGTATTGAATGGGGTGCTCTTAAAAGTCAATGGTTAGAGTCACCCTCGTACCCTCCTCCCAGTTGGACTTCAGAAGCTGCAATTAGCAGAGGATAGCCCTGTTCAATCATGGGCACCAATCCCTCTCAGCAACATGGCCCCTGTGCTGCAAGAAGAGATTAGAAGCAAGCATTCAGGCTGGGCCTGCCTGGGACCTCTCTGCACGAAGTCAGTGCCTAAACCTGCTAAGTGTGGCTGCCCATTGACCCCCTTGCTGCTGATCACCTTCTAATAGAAACAGAGGCCTTTCTTGGCATTCCTCCAGGCTCCACTGAACTTAGTTGCTACTCAATCTCATGTCCTGGCAAACCCTTTGGATGCAGGGTGGTTCTGTGTTCACAACATCCAGAATTTCATCATGCTCTGGAACAGAGTGCAGGGACAGAATGCTGGAGCCATACCCCTCCTTCCCTCACCCCCCAGCCAGGGCTCCCTAGAGATGTACCTGAGCTGGGCTAAACAAAATGTGGGTACCTGAGGGGACATGTGCCAAATGAGGTTTCACAGGCACGTTCTAGAATGTTAGGCTGCTGGGAACCTGTGTGTCTATCCCCGAGATGAACTTGTGGGTTCAGATCCACACGAGTGCCAAGGATCGATAGCAGTGGTATGGGGAGGGGAATCAAAAGGGTAACTCCTGAGGTTGTGAGTGGAGGTTGGACTAGGGGTGGGAAATATCCTGGAAGCAGCCGGGCCTGGCAAGGACCTCTCAGCAGTGTAGCCTCTCCTTTGGAGATGGTCCCCAGGAAGGAAGCCCTAGAAAGCAGGGAAAGCCATGGTTACAGGTGCCTCATCATGGACTACGCTCTATAGTTTGCAGAGTCTTGATTCTTCTTCACAACTCTGGTGGGCCAGTAGGCAGTACTGTACATTCCTGCTCCTCGGGTGCTGCACAGAGGAAGGGTCCAAGTGTGACCCCCTTGCTCTTACTCTCCAGCCTGGGCTATTATCACTGCCTGAGGCCTTGGCTGCTAATGGAAAGGCCAATGTCACAGCAAGCACAAGTGTGTCCAAATGCTTAGATTGGGGCTTGGGGCTTGTTTCTTTATGGGGTTTAAAAAAACTGACAGAGACAAGAGAATGTGATTGACTCAAATCAGCCTCGAGAATGACCCTAGAAGAATCCTATACAGTCTGCGAGGACAAAAAGGTACCTCCCTCGAACCCCCAAACCTCTTCTAAGGAAGGGCTTCTCTCTGAAACACCTGAAACAAACTTGGAAGAGGGAATTTTGAACACAGGTTAAAATGTGGAAAGAGTTTTCCTTTTCACTTCCAGCTTCCCCTTAGAAACATAATGGTGGACTAAGGATGAGAGGTCAGAGTCCAGGGGTCTTTCCTATTGCTGGGAATGTGCCTGTTCTTTTGTTGTCTGGGGGGGTTCACAGTGGGTCATGTGATGAACTAGCCAGGGCAGTGTGGTTGGTTGTTACTCCAGAGAGGTGAGAAGAAAGAAGGGGAGGAGGTGAAATCTTGGTCCAAGTGAGTTCTTGAGATCTGTTTGAGTCCTGTTCTAATCTAATTCGCTGGCTTCAGGTACTAGGGAAAGCCTTACCTAGCTAGGAACAGAACTGTCTTGTGGGCTTGTCTTAAGAACAGAAGTCAAAAGTCCTGTGAAGAAATCATTCCTTCTCCTTTTCCTATGTCACAACCCATTGTCCTCCCAGCTCCCAGGTGGCTTTACCTCTAGATCTTGCTGGTCAGAAGCCACAATGCTGTGTGCACTACAGTCATAGCTGTGTGGGCATCAGTTTGAGTTCATGGCATCTTGCCAACCTGGGCAGGGAATGCACTCTGAACTGTGTTCTCAGCTCTCCTCTGCTTTCATCATTTGTTCCGGGTTGCTGAGTGTCTTAGGGTTTCATTGCTGTGAAGAGACACCGTGATCAAGGCAACCCTTATAAAAGAAAACATTTCATTGGGGCTGGCTTAGTTTCAGAAGTTTAGTCCATTACCATCATGGTGAGAAACATGGCAGCATCCAGACAGGTATGGTACTAGAGAAGGAGCTGAGAGTTCTACATCTTGATCCGCTGGCAGCAGTAGGTAACTGTGTCATGCAGTGGGCACATATCCTCAAAGCTCACCTCCACAGTAACACACTTTCTCCAACAAGGCCATATCTCTTGATAGTGCCCCTCCCTATGGGCCGAGCATTCAAGCACATGAACTATGAGGGCCATACTTATTCAAACCACCACACTGGGAAAAGCATGCCTGGAATCTCTCCTGGGGTTTTTAACCAGACTTCACTGGAGGTGTGGAAGCTACAGTTAAGTGTGCAGGGGTGGTGGGCACCAACAAGAATCTGCAGCACATGCTGCCCCATGCTCCATGAGCTGGAGAGCACTCTAGGAGGACACATTGGACATGCACGTGGCTATTAATAAAACAGAGCCCTGATTTCCATCCTTCTTGTGCTCCCTCTGGAGCCCATGGGAAGGCAGGTGGGGGGAGGGAGATGCTGGCATTCCTGGGTCCTCTGGAGCCCATGGGAAGGGGAGGGCAGATGCTGGCATTCCTGGGTCCCTTGCAGAAATAATCTCTAACAGCCCCCAAACCTCACCCTCAACCTAGAATGGTTATTAACATATTAATTAATATTTAAAAACTCATTATGCCTTGATGATGGCTTCCTTAATCTGCTTTTATATTAATCGCAGCCACCAAGGAGCAATAACCATACTTACGTGGCAAAATGGAGTCATTCTACTTAATTACCGAGGAGGTTTTACAGGCAGTCTTCAACACTCGCAGACAATCAGAGGGTTGATGGGATGTCTTCCTTTTAGAGTCTCTGCTAAATTGGATGCTCTGACAGTTGGAAGTTTTATCTTGTATTGAGATGAAGTCTCCCTACCCACACCCCGATTGCTCATTGTGCCAGCTTGGAGCTTCTGGCCTCCTCAGTTATTGGCCTGAGGAGATGGCCTGGATTCTAACTCCCAACATGCACTTGGTCTTGCCACTCCCGGAGGCAACAGAAACTGAGGTTCTAGCCCCAGAGACCCTCTCTTCTCTTCCTGCAAGGTTCTGCTCCTGAGCCTGGATCTGAACCTCTGGAGCCCTCCCAGTGCTTTAATCTTCCAAGAGAGCTAGACCTTAAGCCTCTTTGGTTACCTGGGGGCTGGTCCTGCCAGCTACAGATCTGCACCTCTTGTTACCTGCAGGCAATGTTTCCTCCAAACAATGCCTAGCTCTAAAGGGGGTTACAGAGCCTCTACCCACCAGCTGTGCCCACCGCCCTTTGGTCCTTGATAGAAGCAGAGGTAACTCAAGTTCAGACTATTGGGACCACTGTGATGGGTCACACAAGCCTTCCTTGTCCTGACAGGTTTCTATCCTTGGTCCCTTGGAGGATTTAGGACTTCTGTCACATCTTGGAGGGCAGCTTGCATAGTTCAATGGCCCTGGTGGCCTTTGCCTCACTTGCCTCCTGCAGCTTCATGGATATTGGTGCTCTCAGTGACACCAGGGCCTCAGGTGAATCAGGAGCATATGCTGAGGCCAAGGCCCACTGGGGCTAGTATGCTATCTGTCCAGAAGGCCAGCTGAGAGTGCTTGTCAGCATCTGGAAAAATGTTCACACTCCTGACCCTCCCTTCTGAGCCTGGCCACAGAAGCCTTTCGGGGGCAGAAACAGTCAAATGGTGTCCAGAGATGAGATCAGCTTCCTGTGCCCTAGAAATTATGGTGAAGTGACAGCCAGGAAATTGGTGACTCCCTCCCAGGGTACTGATAACCCTGGAGCTCATTCATCACCCATGCAGGGATGGCCAGAACCACTCAGAGCAGCTGTAGCCCTAATGGGACCACACAACCATCAGGGTGGTTTCGAAGCAGCCAGGTAGTGCTGTGAAGGCCTGGCCCTGGACAGCTGGTAATTGCAGACTTGAATCAGGACCCAGGTCTCAGGGTGGATGTGATGTTAATCTTCATTGATTTAAAATCACTATAGAAACACACTTCTGGGCATATCTGTTTGGGTGTTTCCAGAAAGATTTAACTGCGGAGAGAAAACTGATTGCCCTGAATGTGGGCTAAGACTGAGTAAGGACAGAAGGACTGATGAAATGGCTCAGTGGGGAAGGGAGAAGACAGCTCAGCCTGGGGATTAGGTGTATACTCAGGTGTGGGGTCCCTCATCCGGGAAAGACTTGCTTAATTATCAGCCTGGATGGAGACTCAGATAAAAGAATGATACCAGATTCCCAGCGAAGATCCTCCCTCCCTGCAGTGCTCCTGTGTATCACTCCAGGCAGTGGCCTAGAAATGGCTGAAGAGAAGGGTCAAGGCAATGGCCCAGGGCATTCTCACAGCTGTCTCTGTGTTCACAGGCTCTGAAGAGGCTCCAGGGACAGTGATGGTGGATTCAAGGAGGTCAGTGCATAGGTCAGGTATTGGAGGCTGCAGAACAGATGTTAGTGTGGCTGGGGTTGTTAGACCACTGTGACTGCTTTTATTTGGTTTTGCTGTACCTGGCATAGAACCAGAGCCTTATGCAGGTTAGTGCCACATGTGGTGAAGCTGTGTCCCCCCTGCTTGTGGGTGACAGTTATGATTCACTGATTCTCCTAGCATATGGCAAGACTGAACTTCCTAGTCCACAGTGGGGCCCCATGATAAGCTCTGGCCAAGGCACCAAGCACAGAAGTGCCATGGACCATTTCCAGGTGGAGCATTGAATCTCTGACCTGGAGTTCTCCATGTCTCTTATTTGCCACTGGTCTTTGCCATGGCCACTACTGATGTGGCAGAACAGGGAGCCTTCGTCAGCCAGACCTGAGGTGAAGACAATAACACAATCAGCCCCAAACTGACTCATGCTGATGCATAACACAAGCAAGAAATGAACCTCTGAATGATATGCCCAAGTGTTTGTCATCACAGCATGACCTGGCTGTCACCAACTTCATAGCCAGAGGTGTGGGCAGTGTTCTGAGGAGCAGCATCTCAGTGGGCACCAGGCACTGGCCTAGCTACCTGGGCAACACAAATGAAGTCCAAAGGGTAGCATGTAAGCCTTTCTCTTTTACCATGAGGACCATACGCTGCCAATGCAGATGGCTGCCTTCTTCAAATGAAAGAAGTAAGATAATAAAAGATACGGAGGTTCATAGCTCAGTTGGTAAAGCATTTTCTTTGCAAACACAAAGACCTGAGTTCAATCCCAGACCCATGCTAAAAAGATAAAGTTTTGGGTGCTGGCACATGATTTAATCTCAGAGCTGGGGAGGTAGAGATCCCTGGGACTCACTGACCAGCCAGCCGAGACTAGTTAGGAGGTTCTCGGCCCATGAGAAATCCTGCCTGTCTTAGTTACACTTTCTATTGCTATAATGAAACACCATGACCAAAAAGCAAGTTGGGGAAGAAAGGATGTATTCGGCTTATACTTCCACATTGCTGTTCATCATTGAAAAAAAGTCAGGAGAGGAATTCAAACAGCAGAGGAATCTGGAGGCAGAAGCTGATGGAGGGGTGCCACTTACTGGCTTACTCGACCTGCTTTCTTATAGAACCTAGGACCACCAGCTGGGCCCTCCTTATTAGTGACTAATTGAGAAAATGCCTTACAGCTGGATCTCATGGAGGCATTTCCTCAAATGCAGCTCCTTCCTCTCTGATGTCTCTAGCTTGTGTCAAGTTGACACAAAACCAGCCCGTGCACTGCCTCAAACGAAAAAGTGGATCCCATTGTTGCCTGGTCTTCACATGTGCAAGCATATTCCTGCATGGAACCTGCATACATACATATACCTGCACAAACATGAGCACACACACACACACACACACACACACACACACACACACACACACACACACCAAGAAACTAAGAAACAGCGCTACTCAAGGAAAGATTGAGTTCTGAAAGATAGTATTTATGCACAAAATACAAAATGCTAAGTTAATTTAAAAGAGGTAGTTTGGAACTTGGAAAGGCTGCATGTACCACTTAACACGCAGAGAAAACTCTGTTTCTCCTTGAGTGCTTGCATTCGTAAGACCAACTGCAAGATGAGATGGATTATAGAAAAACCCCACAAATTTGCAAAACTGGATGTGTAAAATCTTGCAGTATTGTAGCTGCTGAGCTCAGGTGGGTCTGACCCCCATCTATTCCTGACTTCCCTTACAAACCCCAGATAGCTCATATTCAGCCAAGTGCTGGGCCCATGAATGAAGGGGCTCAAGAGATTTTTGTGTCTGGTCCAGAAATGGGACAGCAAGAGAGATAAGAGCTGGTCTAGGGGTGGGAAATACAGGAGGGACTCCTTTTATGAGGCTGGTAGGTTCTTTGTTCTAGAAACAGAGACAGGGGAGACATGAGGCAGTTCTCCAGAGTCACAGAGCCAGTGGACCATGCAGAGACTCAGGGGGGACACAGGACCTATCTGCTCAGCCCACCACACCTTCTCTTGGTGTCTACCTCAGAACATCACCCCATCATCTGCCACCATCTCCCATGTCAGGTGAGTCCAGGTCCATTTTGACTTCTCCTTTTGTACACAGCCCTCATGTTCAGGAACTAGGAACTAGGGAACTAGACTGTTCAGGGCCGTGCTTTTTCATCATGTCAAGTCTTTAGGAGATGAGAAGCACTGATGGCCCCCACACTGTTCTGTTACTTTTTCTCCCAGTTTAGCTTCCCACCCCAGCAAGGTCGCCAGGCTCACTGTGTCCTGAGCTGAAGGGCCACACCTTATCTGTAGCACACACTGCTCCCTTCTTTGGTTCCCAAGGGCTTGCTACCTATCAGTCTCATGCATAACTGTGGTCACACCTGTGAAAATAGTCTAGGGACAAAATGCCTCACCTGGCTCTTAGGAGGATACTACCTGCTCTCTGCTAGGATGGAACAGATACCGGCTTTCATGAAGGATTTCTACAAAGGATGCTGGTCTCTACCTCAAACTGAAGATGCGATAACAGCACAGGAACCACCGAAGCTGCAGAAGCTATACTCAGCAGCCACCTCACACAGGCAGCTCCCAGCACCATTCCTGCCCTCACACCAACCCCCCAGAAGCCACTTCCCTGGGAGAGGGCTCCTGTCTTTCCCCTGTGCATCATCATTGTCCTCTGGGTGTCCAGCCTCAGGGCCTCACCCCTAGCTCTTCTGCAGAATGAGCTTCTCTGTGCTATAAAACTCATATCCCTCAAATCCCCATGAGCCTCCCTGTGTAGAGATCCCCGGGGGACCCAGAGCTCCTCAGTGTAGCCCACAAGGCCCTGCTGACTCTTGACCCTATCCTCCACAAGCTTTCCTTGGTCGCTCCTGTTGTGGTACCATGAGCTAGAGACTCTGAGTTTTTCCTTGGCTTATACTCTTGAAGTGAGTGCAGGGTTGATTTTCCTAACTGCCTCCCACAGGCTATTAACCCGGAGAAGTCCATGATAGTGTCTTTTCAGCAGTTTTTCTTCATCAGAGGCCTTGGCATAAATGTTCAGCACATATTTGTGTAAGAGAACAAGAGAGACGAAAGTGGAACGGCTTCTCCCCTGGGCCAGGCCCTAGGTACATTGTCTTCCATTTACGGAAGGCTGTCTGGCTTTTAATAGTCCTAACGTAGATACAGCAGTTTCATGCCTGCTGTTAGGCACAAGTTCTGAGTGATGTTAAGACTGGACAATGGAGATAGGTAACAGTGGGATTTAAACTGTAGATGGCACACTACAACTTGAGAGATGCCGGCCTCTCAGCCTCCTGTACTAGCCTATCCACAGACACCGGGAATCTTGCTTCAGGATCCGAGCCCACATGGCCTCCTGCACCAGATAGGGAACCCTGGTCTCTCCCACTTAAGCCCTACCCAGCGTAGGGACATTTTCATCAGCCCCACCGAGGAAAACACCATCCTAAGATGTAAATGTCTCCACTGAAAGAAGTGTGACCTGAGAAACTTAGCCTCCCAGGAGATGCTGTGGAGATGCCTTCTGGGCTCTGATCTCATCCTTTTGTGAGGTGAGCATGGTATGGTACAGGGTGGGGGGGAGTAAAAGAGAGGTGAGGAGAGGGAACAGTTGCTCCGGGGCACTCTCTGGATGGGCCTTTCCACTTGTACGGATTTGGAAGTTGTCCAACCTAAGGCAGCCTTAGCAGGCAGGGACAAGGCAGCTCCAGGGCCTGTGAGAACTGTGAGATCCTAGGAGCTTGGAGGAAGGTGGAAGTGGTGCCTGGGGAGGGCCTTGCTTTATAGGATGCTTCTAGTGAGGCAGCACAAGTGTGGGAGTAGTCCATCACAGATCCAGTTCCCAGGGTCATCAGTCAACCATGATCCTTGATTATACTGAGACAACACTCAAAGTTTCCTTTCCACACCATAGAAAGAAACAAAGCCATATATTAATATCTAAACTTACAAATATGAAATAGTGCCAACATTCATGAGGGATGTGTTCTAAGACTCCCAAGCAAATGCCCAAGACCTTGAAGAGTACCAAGCCTTCATATATGCACTACTTTCCCCATATGCCCTACAGAATGGCTGCACAGTCCCAGAGTTACTCTGTCCTTCCATGTTTGGTACCTGGTGTCTCACTTTCATCACCACTATTGTGCTTTGGGTCACTGTTTAGTAACCAGGGGTCATTTCCATTCAGGCCTTTTGATAGCAGACAATCTATTAACCTATATAGCCAGTAAATGGCTGATGGGCAAGTAGTGTGCACCATGCAGGTGCATTGAACAGAAAGATAAGTCATGTCTTAGTTGGAAGAGCAGAATGTTATGGATGAGTAGTCCTCACTGGCTTCTTGACTGGGTTAGACTCACTGTGGAAGCACAATGAGTGTGTGTGTGTGTGTGTGTGTGTGTGTGTGTGAGAGAGAGAGAGAGAGAGAGAGAGAGAGAGAGAGAGAGAGAGACAGAGACAGAGACAGAGACAGAAACAGAGACAGAAAGGCAGAGAGACAGAGACTGAGACAGAGAGAGACAGAGACAGAGACAGAGAGACAGAGACAGGAGAGAGACAGAAAGGCACAGAGAGAGACAGAGAAGGAAACAGAGAGACAGAGACTGAAACAGAG
>NW_022196904.1:97914512-97967339 GCF_008632895.1 Mastomys coucha | reverse complement strand
CAGAAAGACAGAGACAGAAATAGAGACAGAAAGACAGAGAAAGACAGAGACAGACAGAAAGAGAGACAGAAAGACAGAGAGAGACAAAGACAGACAGAAAGAGAGAGAGAGAGAGAGAGAGAGAGAGAGAGAGAGAGAGAGAGAGAGAGAGAGGTTTAAGTGAGGACAGAAGACCCACCTTGAATGTAGCAGCACTGCATCATGGGTTGGGGTCCTGGACTGAATGGAAAGGAAAAGCAAGCTGAGTCCCAGCATCTGCACACACCCACGTCCTGACTGTGGCTACCACAGTGTAAACAGTGGCCTCGTGCCTCATGCTCCTGTTGCTGCAGATAAAGAAGCACTAGCTGCCATGCCTTCTCTGTTATGATGCACAGTACCCTCAGACCAATGAGCCAAGATAAAAACTGTTCCTTGATTAAGTCAGTAGTGTCGTCACAACCAAAGGAAAAGCAAACACAGAGTGTGTGGTTTCACATGCTGTTTAAAACAGCATGCAGCTTAAAGCCTATGAACTGCAGCTAAGAGCAGTGGCTCAGCAGCTAAGAGCAGTGACTGTTCTTCCCAAGACCTGGGGCTTGGGTCGCAGCCCCATACGATGTGGCTCACAACCCTCTGTGGCTCTTGTTCCAGAGGATCTTCTGCCCTCTTCTGGTCTCTACGGGCATTGAATGGATATGGGACACGGGCAACGCACCCAAACACAGAAAGCTTTCAAAAAAAAAAAATCTATACATTGTACTTCTGGAATATTCCATGTAATATTTTCTGACCACAGGTATTAGGAACCATGGGAAGGGAAACTGAATAAATGAGAGACTACTACTATGGTTAAGGCTCTGGAGTTCTGCTTTTAGGGTTTGAGGATCACCTCCGCTCCTTAGAAGCTGTGTGCCCTGGACGGACTATATGACCTTTCTGTGCTTGAGTTGTAAAATGGGGTACGATATGGCCACTACATCATACGGCTGTAAGGGTAAGAGAAGTTAAGGGTACAAAGCTTTTCCAATGGCGCTGGGAGATATTAAGTGCCATAGAAATGAGTCTTTTCATTTCTATATGATTGCCTGGAAGGTCTAAAGAAGAAAGGAGATTGGAATAGGCTGCATGGAAGAAGGAGCCATGCGCTGGGGCTTTGAAGGATTAATATAATTCCCTGTGGAGGGGAAGAGAGAGAAGAGTATTCAAAGCGGAGGCCACAGCTTGAGCGGGTAATTAGGTTGTCCTCTGGGGGAATGAGGAGGGGTGCGAGGTGACTGGTGCCAGAGAGGAAGGGGCGTGTAGCGTTGTGAGAGATGAGACCAACCTGAGGTACTGCACTTGGGGTGTCTAAGAAGCTTCCAGAAGGCCGATGCCAGGGTCAAGGCATGGTCTGAATTGTGAAATGCAGGTGGGGATTTTTTCAAGTAGAAAGGAGGAGCAGATGCATAGACTCCAGCTATGAGACCACCCTTAGGATTACAGAAGGCATGGGTGTCCAGGTATAAGAAGTAAACACAGCCTTCTGGTTATAACACGAACATGTTCTGAGTGCCCTGGCTGGGCCCTCCTTTCTCCTCTTTGCCCAATAGAATTCTCCAAAGCCCCGCCACGCCTCTTATGCAGGTGGCCTTCACCTGCTGTGGTTCCATACTCTTCCTCTTCCATTCTGGGGCTGCAGAATGAGAATCCATCTGTTTCTAGAGTCTGGCCTTTGGTTTTTACCAGAACCCTGGAGGCTTGTGGCCTGTGTTCCACCTTCTCCCCAGTAACCCTCTTAGGTCTTGGGTCAGTGAATGCATATGTAATGACCCCACAAGTGGGTGCCAGAGGCAACTCTTGCCCACCTCCTGTCCCATCTCCTTCTCCCAGACACACACCTTGCTTTCTTAATCCCCCATATACTTGTCATTCTTCAGCTCTTTAGATGGCACAGGGAAAGTTGGATTTGTTTGGCTGTGCTTTTTTCTTCGGTGCTGGAATAGAGCTCACGTTAGGTAGGTGTGCTACCACTGAGCCATACCCCCAGCTCCTTACGAGTCAGATTTGCATAGTAACTATACTAATATTTATCAAGCACTTACAGTATGGCAGGCCCATTAGATCTAATAGAAGGAGGGGTTACTAACTATGTGACCTTAAGCAAGTCTCTTAGTCTCTCTGTGTCTTGTCCTCATTTTTAAAGTGAAGAACTCATACGTACCTCATAGCCTTTTAGTGAAGATTCAATGAGTAGGCATAAAGGTTTTAAAAGTCACACATGGTATCTAGCAAATATTAAAAATAACCATGCTCTCATTACCACAACTTAGAAAATTAATGTTCATTCCATTTTCTAGGCATGAAAATGGTCTCTGGGAAGCAATGTGGCAATAGCAAAGAGGCAATAATAGCTGGGCCTCACTTCAGAATCCACTTTCCTAGCCCCAAATAAACTGCTTCCCCCTTCTGTCCTCTCTGGTCACAGTCTCCCAGAATCTGCTCTCCTCCAAATGAGATAGCTCCAGTTCTTCCCATGGTAACCCTGTAGTAGGACACTGAGGGTGTGTCAGCTGCTTTGCTCTCCCATACCTCAAGGGAAGCCAGAGTCCTTGACTCCTGAAGGAAGCTATCAGATGGAATATGACATTGGACTTGTAGAAAGTTGATCTGGGAACCCAAGGCAAGACCCAAGATAGCTGCAGAGAGACATGGGGCAGGGGGGAGGGGGGATTTGGGACAGGTCCACCTACTTGTCCAGAGATTGCCTGGATGGTTGGGGGCCCAGATTATTAGGGTCACAACATACGCCAGAATTCTTCAAAGTAGCCTTAAGATCTGAAGGACCCAAGTCTTAGGATGGTGATGAGGAACCAGCCTGGCTCCTCTACTATGTGAACGCCTGAAACATAGACCATCCAAGTTTGATCTGAGGCAAGATTGTTTTCCCAGATTATAAAATGTTATGCATAGCTCACCCAACAGAATTCTGAGGGAAGCAAGCAGATGCTGGGAGGTTTCTGACAGAGAAGAGTCCTGGGAATTAGAGCCCCACCTTCCCATCCTGCTTGGCCCTCTGACCTGCCCTGAAGTTGAAGCAAGTCCCTCCATTTCTAGGGGCTTTGGTTTTTCCACTTGGAGAAGGAAGAAATAGACAGCGACAGGGGAGGGGCTTCTCAAACATCTACCCTCCCTGAAGGAAGGGCACCTGCTGAAGGGTATCTGGCTTGTCCAGAGGTGGCTTTCAAGGAATTTATTTGTGTCAGGGCTGCTACCTGTCATCTCAGGGCAGGTCTTGCGACATTGGAACATATCTTCACCCGAACAGGGTGCCCTTTTGCTAAGCATATATTTGGGGACCTTTGGAGAGTTCCTGAGCATGGAAGGAAGGTACCTTGATCTCCAGAGGAAACCCACTTGGAATCTCTTCACTTTCTTTTCCTTCACTTTCACTCCTACAGCTTTTATCAATTGCTTGAAGGGAAGGAACCAGAAGCCATCCCTGTCCCTCGAAGTTGGAGGTGTGCATTTGCATATGGAAACACCCTTCTATTCCTTATTTCCCTAGTGCTCACTGCTGCTTAACAAGGGCCTGGCTGCCCAGGTTTGCCTTTGGGGAGCGTCTGTCTGCCTTGCCTAAAGTCACAGGCAGCAGCAACGGAGGAAGTCCAGACAGGGCCTGTGAGTGCTTCAAGGCGAAGGGATGGGCAAAGAGAGGAGGGGACCCGGTGAAGAAATCTTCATCCCTGAGCAGGACAATGTAGGCCTGTAAGTTTCAGCCCTTGGTCTTGGAGCGCCTCCTGCAGAGTAAGCCTGCCTGGCCAGTGACTGTTCCCAGGTCAGGCCGCCAGGCTCCCACGGTCACCAGGGGGCGGCGCATGGATCCATCCAGGACCACTGCGCGCCGCCCTCCGCCCTCAGAGCGCACATCTTTCTAATGGGATAAGGCGTCACACAGGTCAGGGAACAATTTATTATTCTGCTAGCTGGAGCCAAGTTTCTCTTTGAAAAATGGTTACTCCCGGAGTCGGCAATTACTTCAAAATAAATTTACCAAAGACAAAATTGTGCCTCTTGGGTCAGTAAACGACTTGCCTGTTTGGAGCTGAGCAGACAAGGTGTTTATTAAGGACCGCCTTCGTTTCCTGTGCAGGTTTTTCAGTTTGAATAATTGTCCAATTAAATATAATTTGGAAGTCGGTGCTAACCCAGTGGCTAGATTGCATGAGGAAGAATCACTCGGAGGCGTGCATTAATAAATCCCGCGGAGCCCCATTGCTCCCCAAACCCCTCCTTTGGTTTAATTTTGAGAATTTTTTTTTTTGTCTTCCCGCAGCCTATAGCTTCGCGGTTGGAAATGAGCTTCTTTTCCCTTAAGGATTCCTAGGCCTTGCTTCCATCTGTCTGTCTTCTCTCCAGCAAACATCTGCACCAGAGTTTCCACAAAGGGTTTCTGCAGCTGGGACCTCACACTGATCTGGGGACTAACGGCCCATTCTTTTATGGGCTTCACACTTGTGGGTTCTTTCTTTCGTTCCTCCATCCATTCAGTTAACAAACACCTATGAGCTCTTTGTTTTTCTCGGAGCCAGGCCTGGGAATGGATCAGGAGAAAAATCAGATAGAGTCCTGCTCTGTAAAGACGATTCAGCCCAGTGGAGGACATAAAAAAGGTCACTGGCTATCAGCCCCATCCCTTCACTGTTGCGCACAGGAGTTGCGGGGGTCGGGACCATATAGGGAGTAACGGGGGGAGCAGGACTGTTTATATGTAATTCGCCACCCACAGGTACCCAGATCTCTACAAGATACTCCATCCTCTTGGTCATGATTGATGGAGGGCACGTAGGGGATCAGAACTCTTATGTGATGCTATCCTGTCCATCCAGCTAGGTCCCATGGGATGAAACAACATCACTGTGGGCATCTCTCCGTTTCACAGTGATCAGTGACATTGTCCTGGACTTAGAAGCCATCTGTCCTAGACGGAAAGCAATGACAATCAATATCTGGGCCCAGCCTCAGGCCTAGGGAAGAGCTTAGACCTACTCTCTAGGAGGCTGAGTCCAGTCTGGACAGTCTGTGTGGCAGTCTGTCAGGAGTGACCAGTGTCCGGGTACTGGCCTGTAATAGTCATTCATTAAACAATTACCCATGGAGCCTCTGCTTGCCCTAAACACTGCTCTAAGTTCTGATGATGACAACAGGGTAAGGAATCCCTGCAGATAGGAATGCTTTTTGTGTTTTCTGCATTTCTTGAGGCAGGATCTCACTCTCTAGCACTGGCCTGTTGGGAATTCAATATGTAGTTCAGGTAGCCTATATCTCATAGTGATCCTCCTGCCTTAGCCTCCCAAGTATGGGGGATTATAGTGATGAGCCATCATATCCAGCCAAGTAAGAAAGACAGACAACACAAGCAAGAAAGCATACAGTGTGTGATTAGAGCTATTCAGACAATTGTGATTGGAGCTGTTCAGACAAACAGAGCAAGTTCCTTAGGGAGTATGGTGGATGCGGGGAGGTTTGAAGTGGGGTGGCCGTGGTTATTGTCACTAAGTAGTTGGCATTTGAGAGAAGACTTGAAGTAGGTGAGAGAATGAGCCCGGGGACCATGACTGGGAGGGCTTTCTGGATCTGAAAACAGATTTCTGTTAGGCCCCTTAGGTGGGAGCATGCAAGTGTGTGTGTGTGCGCGCGCGTGTTTATCCAACAAGGAGGTCAGGGCTGGGAGGAGCAAAAAAGCATGAGGGCTGGTGAGTCACAGAAGAAGAGATCCGGCAGACACAGGAAGTGAATGAGAACAGGCAAGGGTAAAGACAATTTCCTCTCTAAACTCCACGCTCCCTCAAGTCCCTGCAGCGCCATGGTCCCCAAGCCTCTCTATAGGCTCACAGTGGCCTCCCCTGGTCCTCTGAGGAAAGTGCTGGCTCCCAGGCAGCACTATGGAATCCTGAGGGAAGGAGCAGGCAGGGCCCAGCAGGCTGAACCCCTCTCACTGTCCGCCCCAGCCTTTCTCATCCTCACAGAGAAGGAAGGAGCAGCACTTGTCCGCCTATATTCACAGCCATGGAGGTGATCCAGGTTGAAAGAAAATCAATAAGATGTGTCCATTTATGTGGCACAAAGGAAGAAAGGTCTGCAGACAGAAATAGGCCGGGATTCACACGCAGGCGACTTAATAAGACTTTTCCCCCAGTTTGAAGAGGACGGTAATTTAGATTTGCCTTTGAACGTCTCCTTTTTGTGCCTCAATAACTCTCAGGATCAGCCTGCTTAGGAAGCAAGGGAAGAGAGATTGGCCGCCTTCTTAGAAGACAAGCCCGTTTGGGAAGGCTGCTAGCTCGGAGAAGTTCAAACACTGGCCTTGAGAAAAGATGAAAGTGCCGCGTCAGCACATCCTCGGCCCATTGATCACGATTGAGGCCTGGGCCTAGTGCATTTGGCCTGAAGCGGGACAATGAGAACAAGGCCAGACTGCCAGGAGGCCTCCTCTGAGCTTCTGTGGAGCAGGAGATGCTCATTACTGACAGCAGAGCTTAGTGACCAGGTAGGGGCAAGAGACAGCTAGTCCCTGCGTGCAGAGAATGGGCCTTACAGCATACATTCCAAGGCCCAGGAGGCACGCAGGCCCCTTCCTCAGAATGGGCCCACAGGGCCCAGGCTGGCTCTCCCACCCAAGCCTTGACCATGAGTAGACCCAGTACATTTCCTTAGCCCAAGGATTCTGCAGAGTAAGTCAAGGTTGAGTTTTGCTCACAGGATTCACTGGGAACAGCAAGTCCAAGGTCTAGCCTAGATAGACTTTGGACCACACATTTGGTACCGTCCAAGGGACTCTTTCAGCTGGGTTGTGCACCCTGACAGGAAATGCTAGAGTCCTGGGGCAATTTCAGGAAGCTGGGTGGGTCCCTAACTGTAGGAAAAAGCCACCTTAGGCAGATTCTCTATCCTTACTGTAGACTCTGTTCAAATATCTCTGTGGTCATCATCGAGTGGGAGACAGTGGCACATGCCTGATATCCCAGCACTTAGCAAGCAGATCAGGAGTTCAAGATCATCATCAGATACATAGTGAGTCTGAGACTCAGCTGACCTACAGGAGACCCTATTTAGAAAATAAAAACCATATACAAAAGGAATACCCTTGTCCTCAGTAGTTGTTTATTCAGCCAAAGTGTTCTCAACACTGGCATTGGGCTGACACACCCTCCAACTGCAAGCTGCCGTAGGGTGGGCACTCTGCCTGGAGCAAACACACAGACCCTGGCACAGAGCAGGTGCTATTGCCATCTTCATGGGTTCTCCTTCTCTAGCTTCATGGCTTGTGGGCAAGGCAGTTCCTAATCTGCCAAGGTCATATGTGTTCGGTGAGAAAGAGGCTATTCATGTCATACGGGCTGTGGTTTAGCTCAGGGCTCTTCTATCTTGGTGCCTAAAGTCCTATAAGATTCTTCCAGAGCAGAGGCAGGGCTGGAAGCTGAAGCCAGGAGACTTTATCCCAAAGCCTGGCTCCATATTGTCTCCATTATCCTCCTTCCCAGTCTTCTCTGTACCACTTTCTGCCCAGTGTGGCAGCCCAGCTGTGGGACTTAGTCCAGCTGGTTGAGCTGAAAGTGTAAAAATCCATACAACATTCCTACGTCATAATTACACGTACACAAAAAGAATATAAAATATGTTACTAAAAGGGGACATATCTGAATTCAATCCCCAGCAAGGCAAAAAAGAATATGATTTGAATGCCAAGTAAGTCTCCAGAGGCTCCTGTATTGAAAGCTGGGTCACCCATGCAAGCAGTGTTGTGAAGTGTAACCTCTGACTTCATCAGTGGATCAGTCCCTTGATATGTCCCATCAATGCCTTCATAACATGATGGAGTTCTTAGGTGGCATAGAAAGTAGGAGATGGGACCTTCTTATAGGAAGGGCCACTGGGGTAAGTCTGGGGAAGATTTGTCTTGTCTTAGGCTTCTTTCTTGTTCTCCCTCCCTCTCTTGCCAAGGGACTAAAAGCAAAAGTAGATTAGAACCTTTGAAACTGTGAGCCTCTGAAACTGTGAGCCTTTTAAATTTTTTTTTCAGGTGATTGTCATAGTGACAAAAAAAAACCCCTAACACAAATTATATATTAAAATGATATGGTTTTGAGCTTTAAAATCCAATAATAGTAATAGAATAGTAATAATAAAATAATGGGATAAATAAGTGATCAAAACTGATTTGATATTTTTTAAATTTGACTGTGGACTTCAAGGTCTCTGTTATGAATGTCCTAGGCATCCTTGATATATGTGGTGGGTATAAAAGTACTTGGAATAGCACCAGCTCACAGGGAAGATCCAAGCAGCTAAGAGAGAACATTCTCGCCTGAGGATGGTTAATGCCTGAGGCTAAGCCTTGTGGAAATATCCTTCAGATTTCTCTAGTACCAGGAGCCAAAGGCCAATGTAGTGGATGAGGTAACACCTTCAAAGGAGTTCTCCCATTGGTGGCAGAGGACACCATGAGTAAGAAGAGGAAAGCTCCAGGTGCTTCCATCTCTGTTGTGTATGTCATGACAAACAATATATTGATTACCTTTCTGTTGCTATGATAGAAGTCCACAATCAAAAGAACTTTTAGAAAGGGTTTAGTTTAGCTTCCAGTTCAAGAGGGAGAGCTCATAATGGTGGGGGAGACCATTATAGCAAGCATGGTGGCAACAGCAGGAAGCTCCAGACATAGGAAGCTGGAAGAAGGAACGGGGACACACAGGGCAGGGTTAAGAACCTTCAAAGCTCACTCCCAGTAACATGCTTCTTCCATAAAGGCTGTACCCCCTAAAGGTTCCATCATCTCCCCAAACAGCACCAACTGAACACCAAATGTTCAAATATATGAGCTTGTAAGACCAGGTCCCACTTAAACCACCATAAATACTGTTGGTAGAACAGGTAACTAGGGTCAACTGGTCTCCAAAAAAGGCCTGGCAACCCATCCTAGGGCTAAAGAAGGGACAGCAGAGCTGTCTGGGCTGAGATAGGTCCCTGCAGCCCAACTGTCCTCTCTGCACCTGTTCTGGCTCACTAGCTGGGATGGTCCTTTGCCTCACCTAGCAACTCCCTCCGGCCTGAAGCTGTGAGACCCTGAAGCATGCCCAGGATCACCCCATCCTGGAGCGTGACACCCCAGACAACCCCAGCAAGAGCCAACAGAAGAGCAGCCAGAGGAGCTGGTGCAGGGGTCAGGAAGCTCAACTTCATCTGAACAGCTTCAGAAAGGAAGACACTAGAAAACCAAGAGGGAGGAAGAAACAGCCTGTCTGGGTCCAGGAGCTCCCAGTGACCTTGGAAGCTGTGGTCTGCAAAAGATGAGAGATGAAAATTCCAAATGATTCTGGTGAGAGGGTGGAGAAATGGGCTGTAGGGCCGGTTGGAGTGAAATACTTCAGCTAAGAGCCAGGGCCAGCCTGGGGGTGGATGGAGGCTACATGGGTATAGGTGGAGAGTCTGCAGGTCTCAGGAGTATTAGTAGGACTCTTAAATCTGTTCCCAGATAAAGCCCTGCCACAGGCACGTGTTATCAAGGCAACTGGACCTCATGCTCTGCCACTCAGCTGTCCCAGGCCACCTGTTCATATCCCTTCACTCCTCCAAGCCTTGTGAGCAGACTACACTGTTGTGGCCTGCAGTCAAGCCACCCTGAGGGTAGACACCAGGCTTCTACAGAAGCCTGAGGCCTCCTCTAAGCCTTGGCCTTCTCATCCCTTGGAGGCCCTGGCCATTGCCTATCCATCCAGGGGGTCCTGGCCAGTGGTACAGCCTTTGCCTCTTGGTGGGTGTAGGGGCTCCAGCATCCCAGCCTGCAGGGGCTGACCACACAAGCTCCTTGCTTGCTTGTGGGCTGGGGTGGGAGATGAAAGCTGCTCCCCCAACCCCTCCTCAGCCTCCAGGCCAAGTCTCTTCACCTCTCCCCCTCTCCTTTGCAGTACTGTAAGAATTATTATTTTTTTAAATCCTCATTGGAATGCTAATTTTGATTTTGAGTGTCTGTCATGGGCTCTTTGAAGTTTTTCAGACAAAATAAGTATCTCCTTAACAGAGAGGATTAGTGCCTACTTGTTTAGAACCCTCTGACTGAGAGTGACAAGCAATTTCAGAATCTGTGGGGTTTAGGGAGGCTGCAGGAAGAGGGGCTGCCTACTTCCCTGTGGTCAGCTTTCCATAAATGGCTTAATGGGGTTAGAGTTTAACCCCTCAAACAGGGATCAGCGCCCCCAGCCTGAAAGCCAATGAGCAGCGAGGCAGAGCTTGCTATTTAAATCCAGCAGGACTTGGTTAGAGCTCTTTTATTCTCTTAAGTTTAAAGAAAACAAACCCATTTCCCTTGCAGGATTTAGGATCCACTTCAGCCATCTGCCCCTATAGCCTCTGCCTCAAAACACAGCCTTCCCTCTGCAGGTAATTCATAGCCCAGGCTCAGCCCAGGCTGGGATGCTCCCGGCTTTATGATTCCATTCAATTCAGGAGTGCTAATGGGGCAATTTGTAAAGAAAGAAATATAATGAGTTATCACAAAGCCCAGCAAGGACTCGACAAACCGGGCACTTCCCATCCATCAAGCATCCTAGCGTGGTTGAAGACCAGCAGGGCCAGAAATCTTGGGTGGCCACTGGGAATGCAGCCTTGACTTGGCCTGGATGTACATGTGCATAACTGCTGCGACCACCTTCTGCCCTCTTTGCTTATTCCCCCAAATCCTGTAGCCCTGGAGAGCCAGAACCCCTGGGGACATGGTATAAGGGAGCAAAGAAAAGATCCTTAAGATGTATTTGCTAGAGTAAAATGATCGTGGAGGCCATCTTTAAGCAAACAGACAGAAAAACATTAGCACAGCACGTGAGGCTCATTGAAGCCAGTGTGCCTGCATGAGTGTGTGTGTGTGTGTGTGTGTGTACATTTTATGTGTGCATTGTGTGTATGCATTGTGTGTGTGCATTGTGTCTATACATTGTGTGTGTACTTTGTGTGTGTATACATTGTGTGAATGTATGTTCATTGTGTATATGTGTGTACATTGTATCCCAGGCTCCCCACTGCCAGCGATGCTGGGGCTACTTGGACTGTCTTTGACTAGTCATTAAGCCTAAGGTCATGGATGATGTAAGGCAGTCAGATTCATCCAGTGACATCTTTAAGTTAAACTCTGTCCAATCTGGTCTTGGGCTAGGGCTATAAGACCTTCTGAAGAGAGCAAGTGGTACACCAAGTCCCCTCTGGGAAATAGGAGTGTGTGAACTTGAATGCTAGGCCCGCAAACAGACAAGCCCTTCCCATGAGCACAGGGAGGCCCAGAAAGGGGAATGAAGTGCTATAGGAGAGTTAAAGCAATGATAGATGGTTACACTGGGTATACATCATAATCCAGGCCCCAGTATGATTGAGGTTGGGAAGCAATAGTAGAAAGGGGAGAGGTTTAGAGGGCTCATCAAACAAGCTTAGACAGCAGGCCCCTCAATTCAGCAGCTCAGCCTGCCCATTCTTCATGCTGGGCTCCCTGGATGGGCTCTTCTCTTTGTTTACCATATGCTAGCTCTGGCCTGAGAGCCTCAAGCTCAGAAGCCTGGGCCAGTCTGAGGAGTGCTAACTCACACACACAGGTGTCTCTAGGCTGAGACTCTGTCTTTTTCTTTCTACTGTTATACCTCTCTCCCAGACCTTAGTGTTCTCACCAAATCACTCAGTGGCCCCTTACCAGAACTACAGGTAATAAGAAGACCCTATGATCAGCATGTGGACAGGTAGAGGTGTGGCCTCTGGAGCACTTCTGGATCTCAGGCACAGTGTGCCATATGTTCCAGATTGGTCTCCACCATGCCCCACCCCTTTGTGTCCTGTCTTCTTTCCTGCTGGCTTTGTATACAAGTTAGGGAGAGAATCTCCCCAAAGCCAAGGAAAGCCACCTTGGAGCCTCAGAATAAGCAGGTTCCACTGACAGGACCAGCCTTCTCCCGGTATAGATAACGAATAGCTAGCATAGCTGATACTTCCAATGCCCCAAAGGTGACCCTGGATGTTGTACTTGATTAACTCATTAATCCTCTCAGCAGTATTGTGGTGGGATGCTTCTGCACGGTACCAGGTTTTCAAAATAGGGAAGGGAGGCATAGAAAAGTTAGATAACTTGCTTAAGTTCACCCTACTGGCTCAAGCCCAACTCACCTGTCCTGGGAAGTCAGAGACACTCTGTCCCAACCAGGTCAAGTGTCAGAGAGGCAGACTCCTGGCCACTGTACTTCTCCTGAGAAGAGCCTGTGGAGTCTTGTGGCCAGGAACTTAAGGTTTCCTCTAGAATGAGTGAGGGACAACAAAAGGGCAGTGTGTGGGGCTGGTGAGATGGCTCAGCAGTTAAGAGCACTGACTACTCTTCTGAAGGTCCTGAGTTCAAATCCCAGCAACCACATGGTGGCTCACAACCATCTGTACAGCTACAGTGTACTCATATACATAAAATAAATAAATATTTTTTTTTTTTTTGGTTTTTCGAGACAGGGTTTCTCTGAGTAGCCCTGGCTGTCCTGGAACTCACTCTGTAGACCAGGCTGGCCTCGAACTCAGAAATCCACCTGCCTCTGCCTCCCAAGTGCTGGGATTAAAGGTGTGTGCCACCACCGCCTGAATAAATCTTTTTTTAAAAAAAGAAAAAAGAAAAGGGCAGTGTGTACAGCACATTGACTCCCATCTGGAGGCAGACTGCAAAAGGCATTGAGTCAACTGAATCCATGCTTACATGTGCAAATCACAATGTCCTATGCCCCACCTATGGAATTTCCCACAAGTCTCCCAGCAGCCCCGAAGATAGAAACTACATTGAGGTCGGATGGAGACTCAGCAAGACAGAGTAATTTATCCAAGGTCACACAGCTACCAAGAGATTTGGCTTGGTTTCAAACTAACTAACTAGGTCTAGTTTAGCAGCTGGGTGCATGCCAGTAGGTGTTAGAGAGGGGCCTGTGGGGAAGGAAAAAGAGGGAGAGGGATAGTTAGAAGTGTCGCGACTCCAGAGCTACCAGAAAAGTCTCAAGAAAAGACACCCATCCTACCACAGGGTAGAGGTCTGTGTGGAGGCAGGGGGATGCAGGGATTGACCTCAGCTCCTAGGTTGACACTCCTAGCCTCCCCCTAGGGCAATGAAGAGTAGAATCTTGTTGCTTCCCACAAGGGTAGATGGCATTGGCTGAACTCTGTTCCCATTACATCAGCCAGGAATCCCGACCCTCAGGGGCTCCATCATTGCTTGGCCACTCCTCTATGCACCTCTGTGTTCCACCCTGTCGATCTCTGTGTTCCACCAGGTCACCACTCCAGGCTCCCCATCATTCAGTCCTGGGAGCGGAAGGGTTACGGCAGATGCCTCTGAGTGGAGGCTGCTGTTCCCCAGCGTTAAGCAGCTTTAGTGTCTCCTACCCCAGCCCTGATTTAAAATTCATAAATGCTAATCCTTCATAATTTACGGTTTAAAAGCAGCCCCACTCACAGGCCCCGTGGCTACAGCTCTGTCAGAGTAATTATGCCGCCAAGCTGAAATTGGACTACTAACTGAGATATTAAACAGGGGGGGAAATCCTCGCGCTGGCAGCCGACCCAATTATTCCAAATAAGCAAACAGATTAGTGAGTAATTTTCCAGTTAAATTTGGTGATTGGTGCCAGAATTGTATGTTAAATATTCAGAAGTAAATAGATTAAAGATGAAATGTGCCCCCCTCCTTTTTTTCTGGGCTTAATTTACTGTGTATATTAAAACTTTTTCATGAGGAGGAAAAAAAGTAAAAAATGATAATTAAAAAATCCAAATAAACCCCTCCGGGTGTCCCGATGAAGCTTGTCAGAGGCTAGAATGGGGCCCTCCAGCTTCTTCTACTTCCCAGACCTCTTGGGAAGAGTGAGGCCCAACTCCAACTCTCCCAGGGGAGATCTGGGTGGGGCATGAAATCTGGGTGGGCTGGGGACCCCAGTCCCCACCTGCTGGGTTATGTTTCTTTACAAAGAGAAATCCTAAACCTATTAGTGGTAAAGTCAGGCAGATGGAGGGGGCAGGCAGGGGTACAAAAGTGGCTCTTGGCATGAGAGGCCCCTGGATTTTGGCTCCTCCTCCTCACTCAGAGCCAGGACTGACACTCAGGTCTCACTGTTCAAGGCTAATACCCCACAACAATCAGTGTGCTTTACAGACTTGGCGATGGTGAAACTCTGCCCCCAGAGTCACACATGCACTCACGCACGCACGCACGCACACACGCACGCAAGTACACACCAGGGTGGTCCTCCCTTCTCCTTGGCTGCCTACCTTCTTCCCCACCCCTTCTTTAAATTCTCAGCAGATTTTCCCATCTGTGCATCTAACACAGACAGGACTGTGAGTCATCATCCCAATGAGAAAAACTAGAGCCAGGGACCCAGAGAGGCCTACAGGCTGTCCCCAAGGTACCCAGCATTGCAGGGGCAGAAATAAATGCCCAACAGCTGCTTAGCAGTTCGGTCTGTGCTCTCTGCTGCCTCTTAGAGGTTACAGGACTCTGGCATTGGCTCATCCCTGACTGGAGGGCAGAGACAACCCTGCTCATTAGTAGAGGCAGACAGAGAGAAGCCCTGTGCCCTGTCAGGAATGGGCTGGTGGAAGAGGTTCTGCAGGTGGAGAGGAGCCAAATAAAGCTCATAGGTTTTGAGAGGACAGCTGGGTCAGGACACTCAAGTCTGGTTCCTGTCCTCCTCTCCTGCCTTTCAACATTCCAATTCCAGGCCTTAAACACAGCTTCCTCCAGGGTAGATCCCTAACTCTCTCTGTCTCAGGGATCCCCTTCCTGGGGTTTTCAAATCCTGTTTGTGAGATGGGAGACGGAGGAATTCAGGATATATTATCAATCCAGAAGCTTCCTCCCTTTCGTAGCTGGCAGAGGTGTCAGTGGACCAATGATGCTGGGAACATCCCCTAAAGGAGCCACTCCCTGTGGAAGAACCCCTGAGGGAAAGGGGAAGCAGTTGCTTCTCCCCAACGTGGGAGGGCCTAGGCCAAGTCATGGGTTGGTACCCCACATAAACATAGGCCACATAGGCAGGCCTGGAACCCAAGCAGAGGAAGATGGGGAATGAGATGAGGACATTAAAGGGAGTCGCCTGGCTTGGCTTCCTCTCCTTGTTCACAAACAATGTGTATGAGAGTTCCCTTCCTGCGCACACACACGAACCTGGAGTGTCCTAAGGAGCACCAACCAGCCAGCCTTGGAAGGCTGCTGCTCCTACATAGATTTTGCAAATTTTGAAAAGCAAGTAGTCTGGAGAAGAAGGCTCAGTAGAACATAACATAAGTTCATGCCTCTGGAGAAGGAAGACGAGAAGGATTGCTAGGGTTCACTTCCTGTTAGCCTTAGTTAGTTCAGGGTCTGAAAGAAGTAAGGTAGAAAATGATAGAACAGAACACCTAATGTCCTCCTTTTACCTCCATGTGAGTTCATACAGGCACACACACCCTCACACAGACACACAAAACACACACAGACACACACACCCTCACACAACACATAGACACACACACAGACACACAGACACTCACACAACACACACAGACACACACACCCTTACACAACACACACACACAGCACACACAGACACACAACACATACAGACACACACACTCACACAAACACACACAAGCACACAGACATACACTCACACTCAACACCCACAGACACATAGACATTCACACACCACATTTACAGACACATACATCCTCATACAGAGAGTCATATAACATATACAGATACACACACCCTCACACAGACACTCACACACAACACACACAGACACATAGACATTCTCACACAGCATACACAGACACACATACCCTCACATAGTCATACAATATACAGAGACACACATGTCCTCACACAGGCACTCACACACAACCCACAAAGACACACACACACTATTAGACAGACACTCACATACAACACACAGACACATACACCCTTACACACACAACACACAAAGACACACATACCCTCACATAGATATACAGTCTCTCACACTGACACTTAACACACAACACACACAATGAGGGAACCCCTTCTTCAAACCTACACAGCAGGTAAGAGCAAAGCTCAGGGTACCTGCCTTCATTTGCTGCTTCCTTGTCCCTCAAAGATCTGAATAACTTCTAGGGGACCGCCATAGAATAATTCCACCAGACAGCAGGCAACAGAAGTTGATCTTCTAGCTTGGGCTTCCTGGAGTTGCCCCTCTTGAGGGCTTTGCCTCTGTGGGTACAGCACAGGTGATGCTACGTATGGGATGGTCAGTGATAGAGACAGAGCCATGACCACTCAGACAGTGCTGAGGATGGTACTGCAGATTGGTGGGCAGCTCCTGCTGGAGGGTCTGCTTCTTTCTCAGGAGAATTTCAGCCGGTTTCTCTGAGAGCCTCCAAGGAGAACCTATAGCTAAGGTTAAAGGGCGATTGGGCCTTGGTCCCTACTTTCATGGTTGCTATCCTCTAAACATACAGGCTTTCCCTGGAACAAAACCCTTCCCTCCAAGGTTCTTGGGGGAGATGGTAGATGAGGAGGCTGGATCTCTGAGTCACATCCTGCACTCTGAGCAGTGTTTGGGGACCCAAGGTATGGAGACATCTCAGCCTTTTGTCTCTTCCTTATGTAAACAGCAAAAGTGTCAAAGACACAATACATCAAAGGCATTCGTTGAGGCCTTGCCTTATGCTGGGGAATGGCAAGCTCCCTCAGCCTTCTGAGGGTTGAGTGTTCCAGCTGTGTCTGGGCCACTTGTTTTGACCTAGAGGAAAGTTTGCAGTCCTTCCCTGTGCCTGGCCTGACTGAGCCCTGGCTTCTCACATGCTCTTTTAGTAAGCAGAAATGGTTGTTGCCATAGTTACCCATCCATTACCACCTCTCCATTGATCAACTCTGGATTTGGTAGCTTAGATTATCCTTTAACTTCCAGGGGTCTCCTTTTCCTTTCAGCCTCCTATGTAACACTGTCCAAAGGGACTGAACTTTGTTTCCTGTGACTATTAAGTTAAAAATAAAAATAAACACTAGGCATGGGGGTACATGCCTGTCATCTCAGCACTTAAAAGGCTGATCACTAGTTCAAGGTCAGCCTGGGCTACACAGTAAGACTACCTCAAAATTCTCTGTCTCCCTCTCCCTCTCCCTCTCCCTCTCCCTCTCCCTCTCCCTCTTTCTCTCTCTCTCAATTCATGGAACTGAAAATGTGAGGGGAGTGCTTGTGTACCATGCATAAGGCCCTAGATTTCATCTATAGCTGCAGATAGATAGATGATAGATAGATAGATAGATAGATATCAACTAAATGCATCAGAACACAATGGTTAAACAGAGCAAGTAGCTACTGAACTAACTCATTTTTTTTACAGAGTACCTGAGGCCTTTGCAGTTAAGCTGTGTGTAAAGGCCTGTGTTTGTGGGTGGTGTGAACCTTTGCAGTCATGGGGCACATTCTCTGTGTAGAGCCCCTCACTAAAACATGTACACACATACAAAGTCACACGAGCAAATGCATATGTACACACACTTATAGTTATGTATGTGATCATTTGCACAACTAGGCCATGGGAATTGGGCTTCCCCAGGCAGTGGTAGACTACTAAACCAATTCTCCAGGGGGAAAAGCCTTGGTGTGCACTGTTCAACAATTTCTTTGAACTATACTATTTGAGAGTTTAAACATTTAATGGCCAGCTTATAGAATTCCTGAATATTTACTAGCTGACTCCAGTGGATCGCTGTCTTCAGGACCCTGTGTATTCTTGTTTCAGGCTCCTGTTATAGAAATGACCTAGGTGAGGGCGTCCAGTAAAAGAGGGAAGGTATTGGCTTGGAGTGGAGGAGAAGAGCCACTGAGTTCCCAGGCAGCAATAGTTGTATCTTACAAGCTCTGAGAAGTTGGAAGGGACCCTCTCAGGTCAGAGAGAATAATAGAGATAACAGCGGGACGGTGGATTGGTTATTAGGTTGGCAAGTGACATTATCATTGTTTCTCCAGTTAGCTCCCTGTAACTGAAGGTATAACCAGAATACAGGTCCACTGGAACCCTTAAAGGGGTCTACACCTACTGCTCTTATTCTCTCCTTAGAAGCCTGCACTCAGCTTTCCCCCTTATCATCCCACATTGTAATAAAGGGCTCCACTTGTTCTTGCTCTGACTTCTGAGCCACAAGAATGCATATCCCTGGATGTCCTGGAATTTACTATGTAGACCAGGCTGGCCTTGTGCTCACAGAGATCCATCTGCCCCTGCTGGATTGAGGGCATGGAGCACCACACCTCGAAGATACCTAATTCATACTAGTAGAGCCTTGACTACTGAAGTTTGGCCTGTGTGACATCTGTGAGCATTCACTTTTTGCATGGGCTTGGTGGAATGTCTGGCTCCGTCCTCTATTCCCTGGCTCTTGTTTATACCCTTGGTTGGAAAAGAGGGGAGGTGTGGACATGCTAAGGCTGCAGCAGCTTCCCCAACTCCCTGCTTCTCAGAAGTGACTTCCTAGCATAATCCCAGAGCCCAGATCTGCCTTCCATCACCTCAGAGAAAATTCCTCAATAGTGAACACATCAGAGGACAGAGGGAGGGAGGGTTGGTAAGTATGGAGTGCCTATATGTGAAGAAAAAGACATTTTTTTTTTTGAGACAGGGTGGGTCTCACTAGGTAGGCTAGGCTGGCCTTGAACACAGAGTTCCTCCTGCCTCTCCTACCTGAGTGCTGTGATATAGTAGTTCACCACCAAGCCCAGTGGGAGGAAAAAGTAAAATAAATAAATAAATAAATAAATAAATAAATAAATAAAAGCCAAACAAGCTATGATCATGAGCCTGATTCCTCTATTTACTGGTTCTATGGATTGAGATTCATTCTTAATGTTGTTGGCTCTCAGTTTCCTATCTATAAAATGGGTATTAAGAATAGGACCAGGGCTGAAATGATGGCTCAGTGGTTGAGAGTGAGTGCTGCTCTTCCAGAGAACCTGGGTTTAGTTCCCAGCACTCATGTCAGGTGGTGGCTTGTAGCCACCTGTAACTCCAGTAGATCTGATGCTTCTGGTGTCTGAGGGCACCTCAGGTGCACACATCTACAATCTACAAACACACACACACACACACACACACACACAGAGAGAGAGAGAGAGAGAGAGAGAGAGAGAGAGAATAAATTTTTAAAAAAGAGTAGAGTCTACCTTACAATAATGATAAAAATGAAATGAATTGGCATATATATTATATGTGTATACATATACAGAAAACATACACACACCTACATTACTAAGATAGGACTGGGGACGAAGTATGATACAACACCAGCTGTCCTTGCACCAGAGACCCTTGTCCTTATACAAGCTAGTTCCTGGGCCTTACTCCTCCATCCCATGGATTCTGTGCTGGCTTGTTTTGTTTTGTTTTGTTTTGTTTTGTTTTGTTTTGTTTTGTCAACCTGAAAGAAAGTCTGGGAAAGGGAACCTTAAGCTGAGAAAATGCCCCCATCAGATTGCCCATAAGCAAGTCTACAGTCATTAATGATTGATGTAGGAGGGCCTAGCTCACTGTGGGTGGTGTCCTTGTGGGTGTAAGAAAGCAGCCTGAGCAAGCCATGGGGAGCAAGCCCGTAAGCAGCATCCTCCATGGCCTCTGCTTCAGTTCCTGCCTCCGGCTTCGTTCCTTGAACATCTGACCTGACTTCTTTCCATGATGGACTGTGCCTGGGAGATGTGAGCCAGCCAAACCCTTTCCCCCCTGAGCTGCTTTTGATCCAAATGTTTTACCACAGTAATAGAGAGCAAACTAGAACAGATATCAAAACCCCAGAGGGTCAATCAAGTCCCTTCTATGAAATAATACACTGTTTGCATATAGCCCACACGTATCCCCCCAACTGTTTTAAATCATCTCTACACTACTTATGACATATGATCCAATGTAGATGCTAGGTAAATAGTTGTTCTGTATTGTTTAGGGAGCAATGCAGGGAAATTAAGACTGTGTTTGCTCAGTACAGATGTAGTTGGTTTGCAGGTTTTTCCCAAGCATTTCCACCCATCATTGGTTGATTCTGTAGATTGGGACCTCGTGGATACAGGACACTGCCTATATAATTATCATTATTCAATGGTCCAATCAGTGTCAGACACTGTATGAAGCAAATTTGGGGGTTTAACTTAATCCTCATCATGCAGTTGGCACTATTACCAAGCCCCTTCCACAGACAGTTGGAAGTTCAGAAAGGCTAAATGACTTCCTTAAGGTCCCTGGGGGGCTGCACAGTATGACCAAGCCTTCAGTTGTTTCAGGAGGCACTTAAGCCATGAGAGTGGCACAATAACCATTTTATTTTATTTTATTTTATTTTATTTTATTTTATTTTATTTTATTTTAAAGATTGAGTCTTATGTACCCCACACTTTCCTTGAACCCACTATGTAGCTAAGAATGACCTTGAACTTCTGATTCCCCTATTTGCAGGTGCTGAGGATTGCACCTAAGGCTGTGGGGAAATAAAGGAGTGGGAGAGACCCGTGCCCCACCAGAGCTCGGAGATCCTGGATGGGCTTTTGGCATCCACAAGAACCAGCAATGAGTAGCTACACAGCAAAGTGCAGGGCCAGAAGGAATGGTGGGACAGCTGGAACAGAACTTGCCTAATTTTGAAATCCCATGTTCCTCATCTGTGCCTCACCTATGAAAACTGTAAATGTCTTTTGCTACCTGGTGACCCAGACATAGAGATATTTAGCATGGGAACCTGTCTCTGCCAGCAGGGACTTAACTCAGCTACACCGGGAAGGCCCAAGCAGAAATGCATAGAAAGAATCCTGGAGATCCACTGAGATTCAGTCTACATGGAAAGGCCTAGGAGGTGAGTTCTGATGTCAGCAGCAACAATGGGGTGGATGGGCTCACCAGCAAGAAGTGAAGATGAATGAGCAACACTGTTTTGCCATGGACTGCTGGCTACATCTGAGCCACTGCCAGGGTGCTGCTACTCTAGGCGGAGGTCTCTTCCCCTCAGTCAATCCTTCCTGGAAATGTCCTCCCTGCAGAAGAGTGTCTCTTGGTTGATTTTAGAGCCAGTCAAGTTGACAGTCAAGATTACCCATCATGACAACCTGAGAGCTGCAGGGTAAGATGCTGGACAGAAAGTTCCAGAGCCAGGAACATCAGTTCTTCAACAGCTGCTGCCTTCCCTATTGCCAGTGATTTGGAATTAGCCCTCTAAAGCCAGCGAGGGCTGGAGGGCACTTCCTGGCCTCGCTGCTACAGGCTTTGGCTTTGCTACTTTGCCTGGAGATGTAGAACACTGAACAGCTGTGGGATCCAATACTCAGTCAGAGCTTTGCAGGTCACTTGTGTTCCTGATCAGAATTCTCCATCCATTTTGTGGCTTTTAAGAACAACGTGTGTACACCAACATGGTATAAAATGTGCACTCATGTGCTACATCCACAAGTGAACATGTTCTCACTAGACTCATCACAGGCATATGCTGTCTGTGTCACAAACCACGTAAATGTACTCACGAACGCAGAGGTGGGGCAAGGGTCAGGCGGCTCTGAACACAGTCATGACTACCTGCACCTTTTGGAGTGCAGCTCACGCTGCTCCCCTACCCCCACCAGGACCCACAGTCATTCTCCCTTTGGCCTGCTCCCTGTGGAATTTTAGGAATCCTAATCTCCCTTCTCCAGCTCCCCCTTCCAGGTATACCTTCACCCTGTCTCATCTGACCCTGATCTCACCTCTCTGTGCCTATAACTCCATCTTGACTTCATGCAATGCGTCTTTGCCCTACTTTGTCCTCGGCCACCTCTGACCACTGCTGGGATCTTGCTGTGCACCTACTTAGGGTCTGTTTTTCCCACAGATCTTGGAGGTGAAGTGTTTTAGGGAATCGTGATAGAAGTGGATTGCGCTTACCTGTTCTTGTCTTCATCCCATTTCCTCAGCTGCCTTAAGTTGCTTAGGAAAAGAAATAGGATATCCTATTTATATTGATATCCTGGATGTGTGTGTGTGTGTGTGTGTGTGTGTGTGTGTGTGTGTGTATCCTCCTCAATCACTTGAACACCCCCTCCCACCCCATGTTCCTTGTGCGTAAGCAGAACATGCCCTTCTTCCCTTAGGCTCAGGTGCTAGGGCTCCCCCTGGAACCTGATGGCCACTGTCCTACTTCAAGGTACAAATGCAGAGTTAGGAGGCAGGAAGCAGACTGGCCTTCAGCTAACATGCCAGACCCAAAGCTGTGCCTGACCAAGATGCTTCTGTCTACTCTCTGGATCAGGAGATCTCCTCCTGGAGGTCAGGAGGCCAAAGGCAAGGCCTCTCACTAGGCTCTCTGGCCTCTCATTAGGTTCTCAGCAGCAAGGGTGGTTTGGACAGCCTTGAGGAGTGTCCTAGCAGAACAGGCAGGGGGCACTACAGGCCTGGAGGGTCCTTCAGGCAAGGAGCGGTGCCTGCAAAGTTGCCTGCCAGCCAGGGTTTAGAGCAACCAAGCACAGGAAAATCAATACCACTTTCTACTTCCAATGCTCAAGAAACTCCTTTACTGAGAAGGCTCAAACCTCTCTGCTGCTGGGGACCAGAAAATCGTGGGCCGAGGCAGTGAACTCTGCTCTACTTTGCATGGGCCTCTAGGCCCAGTTAACATGGGTATTTGTAGTCTGTCATCTGTGATCTGTCTCACAATGACTGTAACCTGGGGCACCCCTAGTCGTATCATCCTACCATTGGTCAGATTCACCCACATTCTCCAGAGAGTGGACTGTGTGGCTGCCTAAGTGCAAATTGTTTATCATTTTAGCCCTTTGGATGAAAGCCTCCCTACACATTTCCAACTCTCACTTGACCTACGCAAACCCTGCATCTTCATTTCTTTTTATTGAAATAATAAACATGTATTATGTAAACCTTGACAACTGAGGGCCATTAGGAGGAGGAATCATGTCATTCAGGAGCCATTGATAAAGAAAAGGTGTGAACAGGTGTGTATGTGTGTGGGTTCAGTGAGGACTTCCACATGTGCCCTATGGAGGCTTTAATCTGAGCTGAAAGCTCCATGCTCCCAGTTGATTTCTGCTTTTGTGCACTTGCCTTCTTCTTCTAGAGTGGTTACCCTGCTCTCAAACCACCAGATGCCTGTCTCATCTGTATTCAGTGCTCCAGTGTTAAATGATTTCAGAGAGCACTAGTCATATTACAATCTTCATGCTCTGTACCAGTGTCCCAGGTTTGTGCAGTGTGCAACCCTTGTGACCAAATACAGAAGACCCTACAGCCCCCTTCCATTAAAGTCTAAACTCTATTAAGTACTAGGAGTGGATTCAGTGTCCAGAACAGTGCCTAAAATACCCAGTGTTTGTCGAATGAATGCAGGAATAGTCTACACATACAGAGCTGTCTAGATCCTCCCCTGGCTCCAATTCATCCAAGAACCAAGAAGGAAACACAGTGCTTTTAAATGAAATTCATGGCCCAAGCCTTACTTACATCAGAAGGGTCCCTTCTGATGCTGTCAGCTAAAATCTACTTCCTCCCTTGTCACAAATGAGTCACAACTTTTGCCTTTGGAGAATGCCTTCCTCATTCTCCAAAGCTGACTTCCTGGTCTCTAAGATCACTGGTGATCAGGAAGAGCTATGAGGTCATCTGGGCAGAAGCCGTGGCAGCTGTAGCCTGGGGGCCAGTATGTATCTAAAAACAAAACAGAAACTATGTGGGCATCCACATGCAGAGCTCAAAAAACATAGCACTGGATAATTTCTCTGAACACATGAATAACCCTTGTGCAGGCTAGTTTTATGTCAACTTGACACATGCTAACGTCATCTGAGAGGTGGGAACTTCAATTAAGAAAATGCTTCCATAAGAGTAGACTGAAGGCAAACCTGTAGGGCATTGTATTAATTAGTGATTGATGTGAGAGGGCCTAGTCCATTGTGGGCGGTGCCATTCCTAGGCTGGTGGTCCTAGGTCCTATAAGAAAGCAGGCTGAGCAAGTCACAGGGGTGGGGGTGGGGGTGGGGTGGGGGGGAGCAAACCAGTAAGTAAACACCCCTTCATGGCCTCAGTGTCAGCTCCTGCCTCCAGGCTCCCGCCCTGCCTGAGTCCCTGTCCTGACTTCCTTTGGTGATGGACAGTGATGTGGAAGTGTAAGCCAAATAAACCCTTTCCTCCCCAAGTTGCTTGTACCACAGCAATAGCAACCCTAACTAGGACAGCCCTGTTCACAGGGCAGCCTCAAACACAAGTGCACGCCATTCCATGACCTTGAACAGCACGTGACGATTAAGTCCAGTCTGGAGAGCTCTCTTTAGGAAAGCATGTGGTCTTCCCTTTAGATCTGAATCCCCCAGGCAGCTCTCACTGTCACTATTCTACACCCTTGGGCCCAGGAGCTCACTAAGCTGCTGTGAAACAGGAGAGCACACCTGTGATGCCTCTAGTGACTTAGGATGGATCTCAAAGCACCCCTGTGTCACCTGGCTCTCAAGCCCACCCCTTCATCCATTTTTCAGCCCTTCCCGCCCACCCTGGCTCTCCACGAAGGTGGATTCCACTGCCCCGCCCCACCCCCGAGCACACCAGCTTCTGCAACAATGATTAACCGGCCCTAGCAGTTTAAGAATGCTTATTTGCACACAGTTATGAAGTGTCACGATATGTCTCCAATGCAAGCGGGTTCCATTAGAAGCGGAACGGCAGAGCGGGAAGCTCAGGCAATATTTCCTTAAAAGTTCATCGTAGGCAATGGGGTAGTGTGCGAAGCTAAACAAATCCAGGCAATAATGGAAATGTAGCATGAAATTACTTCTGTAAACAACAACCATTCATTATTTGAACATTTTTCATAAGCCAGCAGGCAGGGAGAGGGGTGGCAGTGGGAGGGGAGGGGGATGCTGAGGCCAGGCCCAGGCGCCCACCATAGTCTCCAGGCTGAGCTTTCATAAGGGCTTCGGTACCCATCCATCTAAAGAAAATGCCCAGGCTCTGCTCCGTCCTGCCCGGCTTGCTGTCAGGGTTCCCTTTCTTCATTACGCAGGATCCGCACAGGCAGAGGGAATGCATGATTTAAGGAGGAAAGAGAGACCCACTACTTAATGTTGATTTGGCGGAGTGTATAACCCCGGAGAGAAATGTAAATAGCAGCTCGCAATAACATGACAGCCCACTAATCATATTTACAAACGATATTAAATCTGTCCACACGCAGGCCTGCCTGCGGATTGGCCCGGCCATAATTGTCATTGTAACCAGCGCCGGCTTATGGGAGGATTTAACTGCAGTGATATAAGGTGAGTCGCGGGCTTATTATGACTTTATTATTACTCGGTTTATGTTTATTAAAACAATTTGTCATGCAGAGCAGGAATGGAGGAATGGGGGGCATTAAATCGTGCCATACTCAACCTGGAGAGATGGCTCCCAGGATGAATGGCAGCAGGCCCAATCCTCTACTTGGTCCCCTCTGGAGCTGGGGACCTGACAGCACAGGCCACCAGAGCCCTGGCCTGGCATGGAAGGCCACTCCATCCAGAACCTCAGAACACAGCAACTTTTTTTTTTTTTTTTTTTCAGTACTATCTTTCAAGAAAGTGACTTGGGATAACCACAGGAAGGAGACAGGAAGGAGGAAGGCCTGAGTCACTGTGAGGTATGTTTAGAGCTAGCCATCGGGAAAACACCAGGAGCTCCCTTAGCTGGCCAGGAAAGGAGGCAGGCCTGAGAGGGTTCCACCAAGAGAGCAGACAGAGGCTCAGCACAAAAGGTCTTGGAAGAAGTTTAATAAAAGCCATTTTATTTTCTCTGGGGGTCCTTATTGGTTATTATCAAATTTATTTCATCCCCAATCTTTGTTCTTTAGGAAGGCAGTGGAAAGGGGGTTGGGGCTGGCTGGCCTTAAGAGGAACATGTCCTCGTGCCCAGTAAATAATACTCCCTTTGCCCCAATCCAATTACCCAAGGCAGAGAGGGGGTGGGAGGTGGGAGGCCTAGGCAGTAGCTCCTCATACAACCAAGGCTGAAGCCTCTGCTGCAGACGTAAGTCACAGGTACCTGCCGGGTCTGACAACCTCAGGAAAAAGCATGCACAGTGTGGAATGGAGGGTCAGGGTGCCAACTCTGAGCCCTCAGAACTGGGTCTGTGCCTGCCACAAAAATGTTGGGAAGTCACTCACATATCAGTGTCCCAAAGCAGGAAGAGCTGAACATAGACTGACAAAGCCAGTCAGCATCCAGATAGCCGCTGCTTGGGTGCAAACCACTGCCTCTTGGAGGATTCCGCTCACCCTTACGTTATCTCCACGTACGTTAAGCTTAGAAGAAGACGCCTCTTCTTAGAGGCAGAGCCTGTGATTGACAAGTGCGGTCATGTCCCGATCGCTGCCCTCATTTTCTACCTTAGTCCTTGTGAAGCGAACAATCCGTACAACTATACAGGAGGACCCTACCCCCTGCCAGCAGCCTCGAGGCCTGAAATGCCATTATTTCAGTGATACACTGGCTGAACAAAATCTCCAAAGCCATTAATGTCCTGAGCAATGAAGTAGGAAGTCTCTAGAGAGGATGGTGGGGCGTGAGAAAGAATGTTCTCCTATCACCAGCCGGTAGAATGCATTTGTCAGGTCCCAGGCCTCATGGCGGGTGATCACTGGGACAGCGTGGTTCCCTTCCAGGCCCTAGAGCATTGCTGAAGTGGAACGTGATGCTAGGTGCTCACAGCAAGACGTAGCTTGAGGGCATGGTATCAGCTTTCAGCTTCCTCTGTCTACTGAAGGGGACCTGGCTCCAACTGGCTGCCGCAGGTGTATACCACGTCTCTGCGAAGGCCTATATATCCCACATTCCTGTCAAACCTAAGGGCCAGTCTGGGGACACTAACACTGACTATCAGTCCTAGAAGTGACCTTCTTGGCACTCTTCTGGAAGAGGGGCTCCTGTCCTCTGTTCACATGTCTCCTGTGGGCAATCCTCACTCTCTGCTGTTGGAAACCTTTCCTAGATGGTATACCCTCACCTCCAGGGTGGGGCTCAGAGAACAAGGCTTGTCCCGTGTATTCCAACCTTCTTAGCTGCTTTCCAGAGGGACAGCTCCCCTGTGGAAAACTTCTGGGTCCCTCCAATTAACTCTCTTTAAAATGTGGGTCCCTTCCAATGGATAGTACCCAGGTTTTCCCTCCCTTGTGAATGCAGCCCCAGTGGAAATGGCATTGGATCCCCTCTCCAAGATCTGGCACTAGACAGCAGAAGGAAATGGTGGCTATTTGTAGGTCTAGCTCTCCAAGCCTGTGGATGCCTATAGGCCTCGGGTTCCCTTTGTCTCACTTAAGAAAGGAGTCGCCAAGCAGTGACTCACAGGAGAAACAATAAGCCTTTATTGCGGCTGCCCTTCTCCTCAACCATTCAACCTGCTGGCCGGCAGGAGAGCCTTGCTGGCAAATTAAAAGTCTCTAAACTTTCTTTATGTCTCCTTGGATACTTGGGGAGCTTTAATGTAGGACTGGCTAGCCTAGCTTAGTGACATGCCACATTGGGGCTGAGGCCAAAGTCCCAAGACAGGGAGGATCTGGTCTAGGTGCAATTGGGTGGACATGGACCTGGATGGGGGCTGCTGCTGGTGTTTCTGGGGCCCCCGGGGACGTGGGGGCACCTTCTATGGTACTTGTTTCTGTGAGAGTTTGAAACTCTGCTCACTAACAGTCTCTCTACCTAGGTGTCAAGCATGAGGTTCTCTCTGGACCCAGCCCTGCAGAGTCCCAAGGTGGACATAACCCTAGAAGAGGGTGGTGGGAAGATAGGATCCTGGCAAGGTGAAGCTCACCTGCTCACAGCTCCCCAAAGAGCCTTCTTTTTTTTTCCCAAAGACAGGGTTTCTCTGTGTAGCCCTGGCTATCCTGGAACTCACTCTGTAGACCAGGCTGGCCTCGAACTCAGAAATCCACCTGCCTCTGCCTCCCAAGTGCTAGGATTAAAGGCGTGCGCCACCACTGCCCAGCCCAAGAGCCTTCTTTAGTTTCTGAGCTCTCTCTGCAGGCTGGGAGGCGGTGTGTGGACAAAAGCAGTGAGACTGGACTTATTCAGTTAACATTTGTGCTATCCACATCATTAGCAGCATCACTCCGCTCCAGGAACTGTCTCACACACTGAGCCTTCCAGTGTTGGGCCAGGCCATATTCCAGCAAGAGCTAATCACTGGCCACCAGGGGGAGCTCTGCCAGCCATTAGATGCTACCTCATGGTCACTCCACAAGCAAAAACTGTCAGGCTTTGTAGACTGGAGATGCCTTTTAGAAGGTAACTGGGCAGTGGAGAGGAGCACGTTGGAGCCTCTGGGGGGCTGGAGGCCTTGTAGACTGTGAGCTGCTGGTGATTGCAGGGGTGGACATGGATGGAATGCACCATCAGGATGCATGGCCTGAGCATGCCATAGAATAGAAACCATACTTGACTAGCCACTGTGCTCTCTTCACTCCTCCTAAAGGTCTGACTTTAGAAACAGGCAAGCATCCATTCCCCCAAGTGCATGGTCAAGGGACCCCCATGGTTCTGCAAAAACAAAACCAAACAACCATCTTACCAACTGTTTTGCCAGTACCCCAGTTATAATAACCCTTCGGGTACCTCACTCACAGCTGTACTTCCTCAGGAGATTGGGGTGGACTCTGTCATACTTGGAAATGGGCCCAGGACTGAGGTGCTGAGAGCAAGGCCAGGACTTGGCCACTGAGAGGTTCTAGGGTATAGTGTTAGATACGGGTGCTGGCAGAAGGGAGGGTGCTGTCTTTGGCCAGTCAGAGTGGTATTGGAGGGGCATGTTATAGGAATAAAGGTCCAAGGTTGAGATACTTGCTGGACCCTGGCCTGGAGTCTAGGTCAGAGACAGCAGGAAATGGACCCTGCCCACTGCGCTACCCTGTCTAGAGCTGCTATCTGTCGGCTCCTCGTGTGGGGGAGGCGTAGTGGGGAGGGGTGGAAGAGCCCCTTCCCTTCATCACTCTATCTGATTGTCTGCTAGGTTAGGTTTTGGCAATTTCTTGCTCCGTTTCTTTAATCCCTGATTCTTTTGAAGCGCAGAAAGCAGAGGAAAAAGCAAAAAGCCCGAGGTGGGAGGTTAGGAGTAGAGGTGAGGTGGATTTTTAAAAAGATGGAAGAAAGTCGCCTAGTCTGAAGCACCAAAGCTTGATAAACTGTGGGGATAGCAAGAGCTCTAGGGATGCAGATGGGAGCCATGAAGCCCATAGCCAGGGCAGCATCCCCTCCCCCTCCCCCATCTCTCAAGGATGTCTGACATCAGTGTGAATGGACCACATACCTATGAGGCTGAGCAGCAACTGTTTTCATGAACAAGGAACTAAGTTCAGGATAGGGGGAGGTGGTGAATCAGAGCAAGAGTTAGGCTCATGGAAAGAAGATATTTAGGATTCCCTCAGGTCAGCCAGCTTCCAGATGCAAGCTGAGGCAGGAAAGAAGAGCATGCCAGAGCTAGACAAAGTTGAGGCAAGTATGGAAGGGGAAAGGCCTCAAAATGGAACCTTCCCCCTAGCATCTTGAGACCAGGTAAGAGAAGAATCAGATGAAAGGCACTGCAGGCCAGTGGCCCTTCCTGGCACCTGGCCTTCCTTCTGTCTTGTGAGGATAAGGAGGTCTGGGAGGGATGGTGGCACTTGGGCCAGTGCTGGGAAATGGAGCTCATGTGAAGCCTGACTTCTTAAGAGTAACTTTCTACAGAGAAGCTCAAATCATAGCAGTAATTAGGCCACTTATTCTGCAAAAGTCCAAATTAAATGGAAAATTTGGTGCTAATGAAAATGTTCCATTTTCCCGTTTTATTAAATCTCACTCTGTGCCTTCCAAGAGTTTGGGAATAGCCAGCCCCTTATGGCTTTCTCACAGCCAGTTCATATCTTCTGATTGGAGAGTTGCTGAGACAGAACACAAGGCCTTCAGTTACTGGCTCAATTGAAAAATGTCCTTCATAAGGCAGCTGCATTAGCCCACCCCAGCCACCCACTGTTCCCCCATCTCATCTCTGCCAGCCTCTCTAGCCTGACACCATCCTCTGCATGGGCCCCTGGGAGCCCAGACTCTGGTGGGAAGAAAGGCAGATGCCCTGTAAACACATCTACCTCCTCTTCTTCAAAGATCCCACAATCCTACCAGGTCAGGTTGCTGTCTCCTGGTAACAGATGTGAGAAGAGTGAGTCCCCCAAGAATCATATTATACCTCACACCTGGACAGCATCCTTATCAATGAAGGACTATAAGTAACTAACAGACTCATTGTGGCCACTTGGAGTTTGTTTTCTCTGTCTACGAATTGAGGCTACTAACTGCCTCCTAGAGTGTTAGGCAAGTAGAGAGGCAGTATTGCAAATACCTGATGCAGTGACCAGCTAGGTCTCTCACTGAAGTGTGATGTCTGGTGGTAGAGTCCAGTGTGTGGGTTCTGAACTCCAACCTCTCAGGATGTTCTCTGGAAATCTAGAAAAGATTATCTAAGGAAATTCCACCATGCTGATGTTAGGGTAGGAGCCACCTACCTAGTTTAGCCCTTAGGATCCCTGGGCTTAGAACCGGTGCCCACTGGAAGGAAGTTAGGTCATTAGGAGTGTGTCTTTAAAGTGAACTTTAGAATCTTAGCACCCCTCAACACACACTAGCTCAGCCCTAGACTTCTTCAATTGATCTGTAGAGACCATGGCAATATGATCCCAAGACACCTACAGCTTTATACACATGTCACACATAATGCCTACATTTTCTTTCAACTCTCAATTTGTGTATCCATAAAGATTCATTAGCAACCTAGCATGTATCAGACATTAGGCTAGATATCTGACATTCTGGAAGGATAGTGCTTCTAATCTTGGTGTGGTTATGCAATTTATTAAATTCTGTATGTTAGGTACATAACTCTTTATATCTGTAGGCTTCTATTCGCTGGCTCAACCATATTTGAATCATTTTGATTATATAGTCATCAATGCTGAGAACTTCACTTTGCTTAAACGCATGCTACAAAATGGCAGAAATGTGTTTAGGATCCTTTTAGACATTGTTGAGGATTCTGTCCTAATTTCAAGCTAGAAGTTTAACAATTTTTAAAAAGTGAAACTCAAGTCAACAAGTCAAATACAATAAAAAAGTTTCAGACATTCCAGCACAATACAATCCAAAGATACACAAATTTAGTACTTGCATACTGAGAAATATCACTATTAAAAGGTTTTGTTTTTAATGATCAAACCATTGTACTTCTGTAGGAGCAGAAAATTTTGTATGTACAGTAAAACCTCAATCCCTAACATACAATAGTCTTGCCTCTGAGCTGAGGTGTTCCTAGCAATGTTTGTTGGTGCTATGTACTGTGATGGTGTGTGTACTCAAAGAACTCATGGTGTGTGTTCAGAGGTACGGCTATGCTGAAGTTGCCTTAAACAACAAGTGAGAACTGCCAGAATAACTTTGGGTTCATTCTATATCTGCTTTCCAATTAGCTTTTGATCATCCTGCATTGAGAAATCTTTTGTGGTTGCCATTTTTTTTCTTGATCCCACGGGATCTCAAACCAGTATCAGAAGCTAGGTCCTAAACAATGTAGTATGAGAACTATTTACACAACATTGACATTGCTTTAGGTAGTAGGCAGAATCTAGATGAGCTTTAAAAGATACAGTAAAATGTACATGAACTGTAGATAAATACCTGTTTTAGGCAAGGGTTTTGAGTATCTGAGGACAATTTTGGAGTCGTTGCCTCTGAGATGCCAAGGGATGACTTTATATGCTTCTGTCCACATGGTATACAATATTTTTACTACAACAATGAAAAAATGCAACAAAAAGAGATTTGTTTAATATAACTTTTGTATTGTTTTATAGTTTTACTATATCAGAGTCATCAAATGTGTCATTAATTACAGCAAAATTCTAGTATCTATCTGTTTAGACTTCCTTCATGGGCCATTAGTTAGCCCATTTAAAAGATGTTCCATGTACTTACAAAGAAAGGGTAGGATCTTACACGTGAATATTAAACTCATGGCAATTATGTGGTTCAATCAAGGATACTCAACTTCACAGATTTCACTGATTTCTTTTTGTCTGCTGCCTTTCTTCCTAAAAGAAGAATGTTAAATCTCATCTCCCAGTTTCTCCTGTAATTCCTGACATTTTCTTTGTGTGTTTTCTTTAGCTTACTTGACCGTTTCTCCCATATTTCTGTCATTTTTAAACCTATGTCCCCAGAGCCATCAGGTTTAGTGTCACCATAGGTTGTTATTGGTCTGTGCTGTTGAATTGGTCAATAGTCACTTTCTTTAAATATTTTTTTTTTACCTAAAACTCTCTTTTGCCTGCTATTAATATTACTATATCTCATTTCCTTGGGTGAGTACTTACATTTTTTTATCCTTTAGTCTTCAAGCTTTCCATATAATTACGTTTTAGTTATTATGCCTCTCATAAAGAAGTTATAACTGGATTTTTAAAATCATGTTTGAGGATGTCTCAGAACTTCTCTTTAATCCATTTAAATTTATTGGGGAGACTGATAAACCTTGACTTTTTATACAATATTTTAAAAATCTGCCACCTATTTTTCTTGGCCACTTCTCTTTTTCTGCATTCAGCTGGGTTTATTGAGTTCTTTTTATTACTCTTTTATTCTCTTTACTGGTTTGGATGTCATATGTTTCATTAAAAGTTTAAGTGTAATCAATATTTTTACCCACCTCCTAAAACACAAATATCTTTTTAAGCACCTTTGTTTTTAACTCTAACACCTCCTGCCTTTTTGCTGTGGCTGTGAAAATGTTTAGTTCTATCCTCTCTTGGCTCTTTCGCAAACTCAGTTTTGAATTTTGGGGCCAGCGGTTACTTTGATTAACTAGATCTGCTTTCTACTTCATTAGTTTATTATCCCTTCCTTTCAGTGTGAATTTCCTTTTTATTAATTTAATAGACCCCTAGTTGTTAGCTCGGGGAGACATACATGGTAAACAAATGCTCTGAATTTGGGAGATATGTTTGTTTGCTCTTTACTCAGAGAGAATTATAAACTGTCCATTGTTCTCCTTACTGCTTTGTGAATAATCTTCCATTGTCTCCTAGAATCAATTTTCCTGCCGAAAAGTCTGCAGCCAGTTTGACTGCTGTCTTTCTTTAAAGTTATTCCCTGTACTAGTTGTGTTTCTCTTTGATGTTCTGAAGTCTCTTGGGTGTGGTTTTATTTACCTTAGGATTTAAGAGGGATGATGGACTTGAAAACCTTGCTCTTCCTTCAGTTCTGGGAAATTCCTAGATATATTCTTTTCTTTTCCCATTTTTTCTTCTCTCTGCTTCTAGAACCAATTCAGGAATATTTGAACCATCTTATTTCTACAGATTCTCACTCATGATGTCATGCTCCCTCAACATGATGTCGTGTGCTTTCTAACAGTATGTGGAACTCACCTTGGCAAGATTCATTGCCTGTTGGAGTCTTGTGTACTATAATTACCAAAACATTCCCTTTAGAAGTTAGTGACTGCAGCAGCTGGCTCCCAAGACCCAGTTTTGCTCCCCTGTCTTGTGGATTCTGTGCCATACATGGAACACATTTGGATCTCATGCCTGTTTCATCCCTGTTCCTAAGCTTTCAGTTTCTCATAGGCTCCTTTTCATGGCATTCCCTGCCCAGGGCATATGATATACTTTATTGATGTTCTCTGAGCTTGTGAACTTAGCTTTTCTGGTTCAGTTTTCATACAGATGCCAGCCTTCAATGCTCCCAGTCATATACAGTGGCTAAGTTCTAGCTCTACACTGTGCACAAGCAAAGAGCTAAGTCTCCTATTTCTTTATGGAGTTAAAGCCCTAGCCATCAGATTTTGGCACCTGTGTTTGTCTTTGAGCTCCTTCATTTACCACAACTACCACCATCCAGCAGCATATGCTCTCTGCCTATGGTACTAAGTGGTTCCTCCCTTCTTCTTCTTCTTCTTCTTCTTCTTCTTCTTCTTCTTCTTCTTCTTCTTCTTCTTCTTCTTCTTCTTCTTCTTCTTCTTCTCCTCCTCCTTCTCCTCCTCCTCCTCCTCCTCCTCCTCCTCCTCCTCCTCTAAATGTTCCATTCACTTCATTATTTTTGTTCAAATCAAAGAAATTAGTTTCTTTAAAATCAGTTGGATTTTGAAAAGCATGTAAAGTATAACTTCTAGTATAACTTTCATAAACAATTCCCAGTTGTGTTAGCTAATGTGTTCAGCCAGCTTCCCTTGGTTCTCATGCTTTCTCACATCCCACTTGCTTTCTTCCCATGCCCACCTTTACCCTCTTCTGAAGAGACATCTCTATTGTCCTGAAGAGCAATGGAACCATATTAGCTTAATCTTTGAGAGTCTGTATGGCATTTTACTGATGCCTTCACCCTAGTTAATAAACTAGTGGGCACAAAAACCCAGATCAGTTATTTTTCCTCAATACTTGAAGATATTATTTTAAATTATTCTGGCATCAATTGTTGAAAAGTATTCTCTATTGGTATAGTTTGTATTTTCACTGTGCTGTGTTTCTTCTTTCTAATAGCTTTTGAATAATCTTTTCAAATGATCTTGATGTTCTGAAATGATGTGGTTATGTTCCTAGAAGAGAATTCTGTTTTTATTTCTCTAACAAGATATATTTTCACACAAGAAACTCAGTTTTCTTCAATTTTAACACTTCAATTTTAAATAATTCTTGGCCATAACTCATTATGTGTTCCTTTAATATTATTTAATTCTCCTCACCCTACCCCGATCTTAAGACCAATGGATCAAGCCTAGGACCTTGTCCAGGCTAGGCAAATGCTCTAACCATTCTACTATATCCCAGACCCTTAAAATACCTTTTACTTTGACACTACAACTCTTAATGTTTCTTCAGCTGACCCTAAATTTGCTCTATACCCCAAGAAGTCCTTGAACAGGGAGTCTTCTGCTTTAGCTTCCCTCATAGCTGGGGTTGTAGCTCCTGCCCACTCTCTTATGTAATTTTTATTAGATGCATGTTATAACTCAACAGCCCAACCTTTACATTTCCCAGCTCTTCACACACATGTGGTGCATGGCCTCTGTACATAATATTACATAAATGTCTTAAACCCACATCCACATTGATGTGCAATTTAAATGAATTTCTCCAAAAGTAGTTTCTGGTTCAGCTCTGTTTCTCTAAACATGCTAAGAGTGCCCAGTCTGCAGATTGCTTCCTCTGGTGAGCATTTGATTTCAGTGGCTGTTTTCTTCCTTTTTGATGATTTTTAAGTTGGCTTTCTCTCTTTTTTTAATCTATTTCTTGTTTATACCTTGTTTTATTGTATAATCTTTAAATTTTCCTCTCAAGGAAACATTACCCATTATGTCTTCAAACTTGTAAACATCCTGAACTCTGTCCAACTCATTTGTCAAAGTATTTGTATCTAGAGTAGATTTGTTTTTGTAATATTCCCCTTCCAATATATTAGAATCCTGATTTGCAGACATGTTTTCAAGTGGGATTTATTTCTCCATTCCCTTTCTATCCTCATTTACTTCTTCCTCCTCTTCCTCTGCCCCCCCCGCTGCTGCCTTCTCCTTTTTCTCCTCCTCCTCCTTCCCCTCTTTCTCCCCTGCTTTAAGCCATGTCTGCATAGCTCAGCCCATGTGTATCAGTTACTTTCTGTTGTCATGATAAAATACTGTGACCAGTAGTAACTGAATGGGAAAGGGTTTAGTTTGACTCATAGAGGGCTAGAATCTATAATGGCAGGGAAGTCATGCATGCTGGCAGGAACAGAAAGCTGGCTGATCACATTTCATCTACTCACAGGAATCAGAGAGAGGGAGCAGGAAGTAGGGTACCCCTACTAAAAGCTCACCCTACTGGCATACCTCTTCTGACAAGGCTGTATCTCCTAAAAGTTCCATAACCTCCCCAAACTGCCACCATCTGGAAATGGAGTGTTTAAATACATGAGTCTGTGGGGGAATATTTCTCATTCAAACCACAAAACCATGAAACCGTAGCTTGTAGTTCCTTCCTTTGGTCATAGTGGAATGTGCCACCCAAAATCACAGAGAAAGGAGGCAGCTGGCTTTCATTCCTGACTGTAAAGCTGCAGGTGCACCCTGCCCATCCTTCAGATACATTTTAGTTCCTTCAAATGCCCATGCTGAACTCTCAACTGCACTGTTTAAACCATACCTAGAACCTTGTAAAGCTGCTACTTTGTCTGAGATTCACTGCTTTAAGTTTCTATTCTGTTTCTTGTTCACGGAGATGTTAATCCTGCTTTTGAAACTGTGTATGAACATTTAAGTTTCTCTTAATGTACTATCATTGTTCCTCACATAGACCAAGCCAGACAATGGAAGTGTGAGCCAACACTTCTCAAGCTGTACCAGGACCCCCACCTTGATCCTAAAATCCTGGCTGAGAGTATAAAGGGCTCAGCAGGGCATTCACTAGCTCACTCTAGAGAATATGCCCACCTGAAGGTGCAGCCTGGGCATCCTGGCTGGGGAACCACAATATGGCAGCAAGAGAAGTTTCCAGTATAAAGGAGGAACAGTGCTCTTTAGAAAGGAGATGGGATTGCATGCTGAGCTGAACACAAGAGTGACTGCTACAGCCACAAGGAGAGACATGGTTCTTGTGCTCTTAGATCCTGGGGCACATACCTACCACTGTTTCCATTTCTGCAGCATCCAGTAGCATACTGGGTACAAGGTGAGAGCCCTGCTAGATTACTAGGGAAACACATTGGTTGTGTGTTTGTGCACACTCCTGTGGGCACATGGTGTGTGCAAATGTGTGTGGAGAAAGGTTGGCCTCTGGTGTCACTTCTCAGGCACCATCTACCTTTGTTTTTGAGACAGGATCTCTCACCAACCTGAGAATCACCAGGCAGGCTAGGCTAACTGGCTAGTAAGCCCCAAGAGCTGCCTGTCTCCAGCTCCCCAGCACTAATATAAGGAGGAATTAGAACACTTAGTTTTTAAAATGTAGGTTCTAGGGTGTTGAGCCCAAGTCTTTGTGTTTACACAGAAAGCACTTTTTTTTTTGACTGAGCCAGATGACAAGATTCCAGGGCCACAGCTAAGACAGCCAACCTGAGATTCTCCATTCTCCCATGTTCTACTCCAAGGATGACAGAGAAGGGGCATGGGGCATGTGGCTTGGCCACCCATAGTCTCCAAGATTGAGGTATTTCATCATTTATCCTCAAGCTCCAGATACAGGACTGTGGAAAAAGAAGCTGGTGCTTTCAGAACAAAGCAGTGAAGAAAGAGCTCGGCACTAAGTTGTGGGCTCCGGAGCTAGCTTTCCTTCAGGATAGACATGATTGTTTGCTTGTGGCCCAGTTTGAACAACCATCTTAGGATCATTGGAGTCTGGGCAAAGTGGTAGGGTCTCTGGGGGAGAAGACGAGCAGGCCACAGACCGTGGGTCACTGAGATATAGGCTTTGCTGCTCACGTCTGGGTTCTCTTAAGGAGAGACTGGTGGTTCCCAGGCAGGTTTCCTGGGTCAATGTCTACTCTGTCACCCTAGGCCCCTGTTTGGAGACCTGCTCAGAACTGTCATGGCCATAGTCCCCCATTTAATGGCATCTTTCATTTCATTTAGAGCTTGATTTGTTTACAAACTAATAAATATGATTTATAAAATGTGCCCGTGGTTTGCTAATTACCGCACATATGGCGTTTTCATTTTGTAAAAGTGGCATTTGCATTCTTTGTAGATTATGACTTTGTGTCCCCGGTGCTAATTAGTCTGATTAGGCAGAGAACTTCCCTGTTGCTAGGCCGAGAGGCAGAAGACCGGGCCACTGGGGTGAAGGGGCTGTGGGGTACAGTTGGCCTTGTGGGCAGGAGCCATGGAGGCCCAGGACTTTGTGGAGGACCCGGGAATGTCAAGCAGCCCGTTCTGTGTCCTTCCCCAAATCCAATTAAACACAGTTCATTAGCACAAATTTCTTAATCAGCCCTAATCTTCTCATTGAATGAACAATTTCTGAATTGTCACAGAGCTGGGTCAGCCTGCAGGGACCAAGAGGCTGTGGAGACTTTAGGAGGAGAGAGAATGGAAGAAGCCTGAGCCATCCCTAGGGAACTGGTGAGGATGCCCAGCACTGGGCTTGTCCACAGTCCAAGATCATGGATGGACAGAGAGTCATCAAGCCTATGAGACAAATTATGAGTCTCAGATAGACAGTCCCATGGGTGGTCTAGCCCACAATCTACCCCTGGCCCAAGGACAGCCCTAGAGATCATTATGTATCAGTATCAGTTACTTTGCTTGTTGCTGTGACCCAACTAAAGCAACCGAAATGAAAAGGGACATATTTTGGCTTAGGGTTTTAGAGGAGGGTACAGTCCATGATGGTAGGAAACAACATGGACTGGAGCATGAGAATGCTGGACATACTGTGCCCTCCATCAGAAAGTAGACAGCGATGGTTACTGGCATGCCCCTCCTTTCTTCTTTGAGACTCAGCTTGTGGTTCCACATGGAGAGTGAATCTTCCCATTCCCAGTCACCTGGGTGATTCTAAAGCCAGTCAAACTGACAATGGCATCAACCATCAGAGAGGCCATATCTCTTGACATGGTGAAGGCAAGCTAGAAGGCAGAGGCTGGCCTCCATCGCCTTGAACGCGAGTCTCAGCAGAAGCACCTGACTTTATACTGGCCACAGTTAGGAACAAAAGCCCCCATGTCTGAGAACAAAGCCCTGCCTGGTCTGGGATCTTTTGGAATGTGTGACCCCTAGAATTCTTGTAAAATTTTAAAAAAGGGAAGACAGCCCCTAGGTGGCTACTCTTAAGTCTTTTGCCAATCTTGGTGAATCTGATTTGTGTTAGGCAAATGAGAAGCTGTGACTTTCCTTGCACCCCAAGTGACATAGAACAATTAGTACCTGCTTTATTCTGCCTAAGGGACATGGCAGTCCTAAAATACTTAGAATCAGGTGTGGCCCACATTATTGGAATGTTCCTTTCTGTTGAATTTTAAGCAGCATCTTGATGTATGTACCATGGTGGAATTTTAAGGAGTAGAGTCAGGGCCTATGGACTCAAGACCTGGCCAGCCAAATATTTTCTAGAGGTCTGAAGACCATATCCCAGAGGCAGGCCCCTTGGCCCTGAACCAGATGTATTGAAAGAACCTTGTCCAGCATTGTCCAATGTCCTTCTTCCTCTGTAATGGCCTTCTCCTTCCCTCCTCTTCTCCCTCTCCCACTCCCCTACCCCCATTCCTCTCCTCTCTTCTTCCTTCTAGTCCTGTCATGGCTGGCTCCTTTCTACCTGCCAATGCTTAGGAGACCTCATCTCTAGCAGAAGAGGTGCCATATCTATGTTCCCATGGCTCCCAAGCCTTTTCTGTCATAACACTTAACACGCTGGGTTGCAATGATTATTTTCCTGTCTGTCTTCTCAGGCCCATGAGCCAGTTAGAGGGCAGAGCTGTGCTTTCCTTGAAGTCTGAATTTGCTGGATGGAAGAAGGATGGAAGAGTCTCAAAACCATCTCCCCTCCTCCTTCCTCCCTTCTCCTCCCTCCCTCCCTCCCCCTCCTCCCTCCTCCCTCCTTCCTCCTTGAAAAGACCATTGTAGAGGATAGACAGTATTACAGTTTGGATCTTCAAATTTCTCCAAAGCCCATGTGTGAAAGGTTCGGTCACCAGCTTATGGCACCACTGGGAAGTAGTAGGACCTTTAAAAGGTGAAAGGAAGTTAGGTCACTGACGGAGTGCCCTTAAAGGGGAGATTGAAACTCTGGTCCATTCTCTAGTCTCTCTCCCTCCCCTCCCCTTCACCTCTCTCTCCCTCTCTCTGTCTCTCTCCCTCTCCCTTTGTTTCCTGAATACCATGAGGTGAGCAGAGTGACCTAACACGTAATCCCATCGAGATGTTGTTTCGCCATAGATGCCGATCAACCACAGGCTGAAAACTGGAGTCAAAATGAAGCTTTAACTCGACTGATACTGGTTATTACCACAGCAAAGGGAAGCTGACTAGCAGAGACCAAGTGGAGCCAAGACCTAGCATCCACCCTGGCTCCCACTTCTGTCACTTTAAATTCACCTGGGCCTAGTTTGGCCTGCCTGGTAGAGTCAAGAAACTGGGAGGAAGCTCAGATCTGCTTGTGGGTCTGGGCAAATCTAGAAGATTTCACCTGACTTTGGAAGGTGAAGCTCTCAGACCTGGTCCTGACAACCTCAGAAGGGTCAGTTTGAGCTTTGATTTTCTTTTTTAAACAATAGGGATCAAACAATGGTTCAGGCTTTCTTCCCAAACAATAGTATAGCTAAGAAAGAAAGCTTAGGCAGCATGGGACTGGCATGTATGTGTGTGGTATATGTGTGTAATTATATATGTATATATATATGTGTGTGTGTGTGTGTGTGTGTATACATATATACATATATGTATATGTTCTTGTTTGTATGTTTGCATATGCATTCATTCATGTGTGTCTATGTATATGTGTGTATAGATATATATGTATCTGTATACATGTGTATACTTATATATATGCAAGTATATGAGTATGTGTATATGTGCATAGGCATGTATATATGCATACATATGTATACATATTGTGTGTCTCTATAGATGTATGTATATGGGTACATCTGTGAGTATATATGTTGTATATGTGTGGATATGTATTTGCAGGTGTGTATATACATATATGGATATGTTTTGTATCTGCATACCCATGTACATACAGATAGATAGATATTTGAATATATGTGTATGTATATGTGTATATATGTATGCATATGTGTATGTATTTGTATATGTATATGTGTAAAATATTTGTGTGTGTGTACTCATCTCTGAATGTGCAGGAAAGGAAGCAAATGTCTAGGAACCTAGGTAAGTTGATGATTTGCCAGGCTGTCTGGCCAGGTGTGTTCTCGGCACCCTGCAGAGTGGACCCAAGTCCCCTCTCCATCTCCCAGAGTCTGACATGGGGGAGGGACCATAAGAGGATTGCTGTGGCCATCCATTTGAATTTCATAACCCTCATCTCAGCTCAGGGATATGATTCTTTCTCTTTCTTCAAAAAAAAAAAAAAAAAACCTAATGCATTCTGCCTTAAAATTGTTTTGAAGTAATAAAGCGATTTTCACAGGCATCAGATGAGACTCTGCACAGACTTCATTGGTGCCCAAAGCCAGAGAGCAGGATTTCCCTCCCCTAATGGTACCTTTGAAGTGAGACAAAGTACAATCCTGCAGCAATCCTTTCAGGGGTCCTGCAGAAGTCTGGGCAAGAGAGCTTCTAAACCCTTCTCCAGGCCCAGGAGCCTTGATTCAGTCAAACCTAGCCCACAGCTTCACAAACTCCCTTCAACCCACTGGGTACCCACAGACTCAGATAGTAATGGTGACCAGAGTTACTGCTCACCCCTACCTGGGGACCAGACTGATTGAGGCCTATACACCTGCCAGGGTCAGAGAACAGAAGGAAAGGCCATGGTCAGCTTCCAGGAAACCCTCCTTCCCCTGCCCTTCCCATGTCCCTTCCCAGAGACACTGAAAATGCTTCTTCAGTGAAGTGGAGCATGTTGTCTGGGGTCCCCATTGGCCTCCCTCTAGGTCAAGCTGACTGGGTGAGGTGGCAGCACACACTTTTGCACAAGCATCCATATATTGCATATATCGCACTGTGATTGTGCACGGGTGCCACACAGCACCCCGCATACACATGTAGACGCGCAGGCTGCACACACAGCCTGCCAAACCACCATATGCCCACATGTTCTACAAAGGCAAATCTCCTACAATATACTTGGGAAGTCTTGCTTTGCAGACCCTGGAGAAAGCAGCATGCCATAGCCAGTAGTGGGTGAAAGGGAAAGGGGTTGAGGTGGGGCGAGAAAATGATAGGTCTTACACAACTCTGAGGTGGCCTCTGCTGGCACCTCACTTGTGGGTCATGCACCACATGTTGCCGTGGGGGTTGGGCAAAGCTCAAGCTTTTGAAGCAGAAAGGCTCTGTTGCAGTTTGCAACGCTGCATGTTTCAGCAAAGCTATGTATTAAAAGTCTAATCCCCGGGTGGTGCTATTGGAAGGTAGTGGAATTGTGGAAAGGCAGGACCTCATGGGAGGTCTCTAGGTCTTGGAGGCATACTCTGAAGGGAATGTGAGCCCTCTCCTGTTCCTCCTTTGTTGATTCTCAGCCATTCAGGGGACGGTTTTGATCTCTGATATGTTTCTACCATAAGGTGCTGCCTCGCCAGAAGCCCACCTGTCAATCACAGACTGGAATCTCAAAAACTGTGAGCCAAAGCAAACCTCTTGTCTTTGTAAGTTGATGAGCGTAGGTAGTTTGTCATGGTAATGAAAAGCTGCCTAAGACAAGCTCTCTCCCAAGAGATGTCCTAAGAGTGTCTTCTAGGTCTTGGATCACTTTCCAAGCCTTAAGGGCAGTTATGTAACATAGAAAGAACTGGGCCTAGGTATTATGTCTACAACCACTGTTTAAGAATGTATGACCTTGCAAGTTATTTAATTTGCCTAGGCATTAGTTTCCCCATCTGTGTGATGGGAAGTCACATGCCTGTCTATTCCCAAGGATGATGAGAATCAATAAGAGTGATGACGGTTCCAAGCTGCAAAGCCCTGCATAATTCGAGGGTTTATTGCTGTGTTCTTTGCCTCCAAAGCTGGCCTTCCTGGAGGACACAATGCAGTGCTTTCAAACATGGAGCAAAGTCCCCAAAGTGTGCCCTCCCCCTCTAGTATTTCTGCCTTGGGTTGTCAAAAATGGTAATCTTCTCTCAAGCCTGAAATTATGAGCCTGCTTTATTGGTCAAAGGCCATAATAATTTGAGCTCTTATTTTATAAACTCATTTCTGCACAGTGATATCCTGATAGGAGCAGGAATAATAAATCACAAACATGTCCCCCAAGATTGCATTGTAAATGTCAAACTAGACAGGAAATTGTAATTAAAGAAAGGAAATTGCTACAAAGAAGCACTTGATTTTAAAATGAGCCAAGCATAGAATTTTCTAAGCATTTAATTATAGTCCAATTTCAACTGACTTGGCTTTTGCAGTCATATTTCTTATTATAACTCTTCCACATAATAACCAAACCTCCCTGCTCACATAGGTCCGGCCTTGTCAGAGGGTAGGGACACCGCATAAGTACAGGGATTAGGAACTTTATAGGGATGATAATCATGGTAGAGTCTGGGGTGATGGACACAGGGTTCCAGGTTTTAAATCAACCATGGTCTGATTTCCAGCATGTGGGAGACACCTTATGACTTTGTGGAAACAGATTTATCTTGACTTCAGCTCGCAGAGAGATCTGCCCAAGCCTTTACCTCTGTCAGGAGGGGTTGACTCAGGCTTCCCTGCTCTGCTCCTCAGCCAGGTGACACATGCAGAAGCAGACCAGAACCAGCAGATCTTCACCTGCAGGCCACACCCACTCTGCAGGAGCTTTCTCTTTGCAAGCTCTGCATCTGGCACCTGACTGCCAGGAAGTTAGTTTCCACAGGATGCTTGGTGTCTAGACACTCTGCAGGTAGGAGACAGTGGTCAACTAAGTCAACATGGTGCCAGATTAGCTGAATTCAGATCCTGCCTCACCACTGACAGGAAGTGAGTTGTGGCATAACCTCATGAGCCTCATGCATTCATTCATGCATGTGGTAGGGTAACTGATGGTCCCCATCTCAGAATTAGTGTGCACCTGGTGTCTAGCTAACATTCATAAATGGATATTGGTACCATTGTTATAATAATCAGAGTGTGTTCCGCCTCAGGAGGAAAATGGCAGAACTTATGGACTCTTGGTTGGTGTGGGTGGCTTGGTGAGAAGAAGTTGGACCAGTCAGAGATGCCGGAGGTCTAAAGAGGCGGTCTAAAGAGGAGAGGTGACTAGGCACACTTTGTTTCTACCCCATATGACAAAGGATGGTTCAATCCAATCAAAAAGTCTTTACTGGCCCAAGGAACCCTGCCCACTAGGTATTCTTCTCTTTCCTGCAAACATATAAGGCTCAGAATCTGGTTAGCTGGCTGTGGGCAGTGTAGTGTGTAAACTCTTGTCACTGGTGGGGCAGGGCTGAGTAAGAACTCTGATGCTGTCTTTGTGGAGTCACATGGATAGAGCCTCAGCCTGTTTAAATCTGTCTTGCATTAATTTTGCACTGCATAATCACTGCATAATTCTAACACCAACCACAACTGAGTGTCCTCTCTTCCAACTGGGCAATATACAGTCTCCACAACTGAAGGTGGTGAGCCCAGATCTAAAGTGATAGGAGGGATCCAGCTAGTGAGGAGAGCAGAGCCATTTGAAGATGAGGACTTGAAGAACTAAGGTCCCAGGGGTGGAGGTAGAAACCAAAGGAACAAGGGCCCCTGCAAAGATGTGTGTGGATCTGCTCCCTGTGGATCTCTGCTGTAAGGGGACTGTCTCATATCTGTGTTCCCTGAAGAACAAATACACCTTCATTCATGCACTCATTCCAGAAAGTACTGACTGGGATAACTGTGCACCAGGCAGTACAATCACTTCAGAGAACAGAGCAGACAGATACCCTGGCCTTCCTGAAGTTTCCAGCTCACCAGGAAGGGGAAAGTACTACAAACAAATTGTGTGAGGGGAAAAAAATAAATTGTGTATCTACATACAATTAAATAAGCCATCTAAACAATATGTCAGAAGGTGTGAGTATAGCCAAAACAGGGATCTCAATTTTAAACAGAGAAGTAGCTCAATCTTGTTCACCTGGCACCTCCAGAAGATGAAGCCTTAATTGAAGAACCTTCAATAGACTGTCCCTTGGGTGTATCTATGGGGTATTTTCTTGGTTACTACTTGATGTGTGAGTAGTGGGTAGTGCAATCCCTAGGCAGATGGCCCTAGGCTGTAAAAGAGAACTGAGTGAGCCAGTAAGCAGCTCGTTAGTTCTGCTTTAGTTCCTGCCTCCAGGTTCCTGCCTTGAACCTGACCTGGCTTCCCTTCATGATGGACTGTATCTCTGAAATAAACTCTTTCCTCCTCACGTTGCTTTTGGCAATGGTGTTTATCAAAGCAACAGGAACCAAACTTCAACAGACCTTCTGGGGAACACAATATTTGGGACAGGACATAAAAGGGCAGACAAGCATGGCAAGCAGACTGTCTGAAGAACATTCCAGGCAGAAGGAAGAGAGTGTACAAAGGCCTTGAGGTCAGATGCAATTGGGGAACAGCCAAGAAGCCACTGTACAGTGAGGCCAGAGAGGCAGCAAGGAGCAGGCAGAGCAATAACGGAGATAAGATTGGGTAGGCCTTGGTTGTAAAGGTTCAAGTACACTCTGGATCTTTCTTTGACTGCATGGCTGAGGAAAAACCGAATGGAACCAAAAACAGGACCACAGTACACTGGTTTGAATCCTTGATCAGCAACCTAGTAGCTTCAGAAACTACTTTATCTACTCTGGGTCCCAGAGAAGGGATAGACCCAGGAGGCTGATAAAGCTCTGTAACATAACCCCAGGAGACAGGTGGTATGTAAGCATTTGCTACCACTATTCAAGAAAAGAGGGAAACAGGTCATTGAGTGGTCACACATGTTCTTCTGGGTTGGCTTGGGGCTGGGGAGAGAACCAAGAGAGAGGACCATGCAGTGTCTACCCAGAGGTGAAATTGGCCTGGATTGAGGGTTAGAAGGATAGATCAAATAGAGAGCTGGTAAGGTGTGAGCAGAATGTGTGTGGTTGGTTTGACAGTAGTCAGGTGTGGGAGTCAAGGGACAGGTTGAGAAGTTAGTGTGGGCAGCTCCCCATCATCTGCATAATTCTGAGTTGTCTTTCTCAGCACTCTGCCTACCGAGGTCTCAGCACATCCTCCTACACTAGTATGTGTCTGTCTGTGTGTGTGTGAGTGTGTGTGTGTGTTTTCCAGGCAAGTGTGTTTTGCCAAGCTCAGAGCACCCTCTGATAGGATGCCAGAAAGCTCTGGTTCCCAGTTCCCATCTAGAAGCTGTGCCCCTTTTACTCAGTCACTAGGGAGCTATCTATCACTGCCCCATTCCATCTCTTGATCCATCCCTAAGGTTCTGCTTCTGTTTGCTGGCTTTTCCTCAAGTGTCCTGCAATCTGCCCCATGACACCTCCAGGTTGGTACCCCAGGGCTTCCATTTGCCTGTGACTTAGGGCTGCCCCTGGGTAGTCCAAGACCCATATCAGGGCCTGATTTGTCAGCAGTCAAGGCTCAGAACAATGCTCTCTGACTGACCAGTACCTCTCTGTGTGTAAGTGGCTCTACTGACCTTGAGGGACTCCTACCCCCAATCCCTCCACCCATGACCAAAGGATCCCTTTGTGAAGGTGGTTGGTGAACTCTGGACTTTAACTTCCTGGCCCATATTTTGCCACTCTTTGGACAGGAAGCCTCTGAGACAGAGCTGCAGGGAAAGATCTCCAGGCAGCTAGACACCATGACATTTTAAGGGAGGTGCTCAAGTCCTTGGAGGAGGCAGCCAATCCTACTCTGGGGCACAAGTTGCCCTTCTTCCCTGATGGGGGAGGCATCTTCCAGGCGCTGTTTTCGCCTCTCTTTTCAACAGGTTAGAGACCATAGCTACAGGCATTCATTACTTTCTCATTGCAGCAACAAAACGCCTGACAAAAGAAACCCGGAGAAGAAAGAGTTTATTTTGGTTCACAGATTTGAGGCATAGTTCTTCCTGGTGGAGAAGACATGATATCAGGAACAGAAGAGAGAGAGAGAGAGAACTGGTCAGAAGCCGTTCACAGCCCAGGAGCAGAGACGTGCATATTGGTGCCCAGCTTCTGCCCCGCTTTTACTCAGCATGGGACCTAGCCCATGGAATGATGCTGCCTACATTCTTCCCACCCCAGTTAACCTAATCTAGAAACCTTTACAGGCAAATTTGTCTCCAGGATGATTCTAGATTGGTCAAGTTAACAGTCAATATGAGCATCACTTCAGGTTTCCCATTTTGGCCATCAAACTCCCTGTCACCCTCTTCTGCAAGGAGGCTGTAGTGTAGCCAGGACAACAACTCTCCCTCTGTCCTGGTCTCAGAGGGGCTAGCCTCCCACCCCTCTCATTCCTGCACCACTTGTTCTACGAGCCAGCCTCCCTAACCTACCCCCATGCACACACACACATGCACACATGCACACACACACATGCACACACACACACACATACACATGCACACACGCACACACACACACCAGCCATCTAGGGGTAAGTTGTACACCTCAGCCTGAGGCCCCAGGCCTTTCTTCTACATGTCTTCTCCAGCATCTACACTCCCACCTTCCCTTCTCTGTGTCATGTTGTAGGATATTACTCCATGAGGGTGCGAACTGAATGTTTGGACTACTCACACTTCAAAGAGGAAGACAGAAACTAAGGCCTCAAGCCCAGACCCATGCATGTCTGGGATGCTTCAACCCTGTAAGGGCCTTGGCAGCAGCAGCCCTTAGTTGGACTTGGCGGGTCCTGAGGGGGCCTTTTTGGTAGACAAACCTGGCCTTGAGCAAGAAGGCCCAGCTGCATCTAAAAGAAAGGCACTACCCATTAAAGTCCATTAACTTTAACACTGAAATCAATGTTGCAGCCACCAGAAGTAATTAGCTTAATTCACATTTCAGATCAGATTTTTTTAAAAAAAAAAACCAAGTTTAATTACATTGAAAAATGACAACTTCATTTCCCTCTCTGTATAGGTTCCCCCGATGTTCCCTGTACTTTCATTAAAAAGAGGACTGGTGTAAGGTTGGCTTTTTGTTTTTTGTTTTTTTTCTTTTTTCTTTTCCAATGCCATTAAGCAAAAGAATAGCTTTGGCTATTCAGAGTTAATAAATCCAAAAGTTCAAGGGGCTTGAAGCATTTCCCTTCTGCATTTCACGGCAAAGCCTGTGGTTTTAGGGCTGAGAGGATCCTGTAGGGAATCTGAGACAGAGTGACTCTTAAAGATCATTGACCCATTTTAAAAATGGGAAAACTGAGGACTGGCTGAGGCAGGAGAGCCACTCAGAAGCCTCTTGTCCTGCAGATGCTAGGTACAGCGGATAGCAGAGATATTCCTGCCATCCAGGAGGGGCTGTGATGAGCTCCACATAAATAGCTGGAGGGATCCAAAATGGCTAGGCAGAGAGGGTGGCAGCAGAAACATCCGGAATCATCTAGAAGCACCTAAGACTTAACAGTGAAAGAGGAGAAGGCTCTATTCAAGGGACAGAGGGAGGTGGCAGCGAAGTCCAGGAACTTAACTTTAGGAGACTCTGGGATGTTATCTTGGATCAATGATGCCTATACAAGGCTTTCATGTGCCATGAAATCCTGTATGCCACAAGTCACCTCACTGCAACTTTTCAGGGGCCCTCCGAAAGACAGAATTGGGGTTCACAGCAAATGAAAGATGGCAGCCAAGAAGCTACCCTGTTTCCACCTCATCCCACCCCGCCAACAGCACTCCAGCAGCATCCAGCCCCTGCACAAGCACCTTAGTGCCCTCATTTCCAGCTGCCCTGGAATCAGCCCTGCTCTGTGGCCTCATCCCTAAGCCGTGCAGAAGCCTCCCCAGCCATGACTTGGTCCCATGTGTTTGTTTAAGAGGCTGCCATGGTGCTAATTGCTCTGTTTATCTATCCCTGCTCTCCAAATGCTCGCTGTTCTGTAGGCATTTGCTCCAATGGCTCTGGGTGCCTGGTCTTGCTTGATTTTCTTCTGTGGGGGGTGGGAGTTGGGAGATATATCCCTCTGACCTGTATTTCACAGCACTGACCTTCTGGGGCCACAGAACCAGGCTCAGGGGTTGTTCCCATCTCTTTGCTGGGCTCTGGTGCAGATCTAGGGAGTACAGGCTTACAGCTGGTGGGGGGGGGGCGGGCTGGGCAGCAGCATTTCTCTCCATGGATTCATGCTTCTGTTTTCCCAGCAGCCCCCGTGGCCAGCAAAGCAAGCATGAGCTCATTGGTTGTGCAGTCTGGCCTGCCCTGTTCTCTAAGTAAAGGAACAACCTAGATGAGAATGCTGTGCTTCGCTGGATCTCAGAAGATGAGGCAATAAACGGGAGCCATCCCAGCCTTCAGGGATCCCCAAGAGGGCCGCTCAGCCAGGCGGGGGCTCCCACCTCAAGCTGCTCCATTGTGTGGGCTTGCAGAGCGAGTGTGGGGAGGGTGACTGGTCCAGCTTGCTGGGGTCTTCTCATCACAGCCCCTTGCTGAAAGGCCCCACCCCCCTCCCCTGGGCCCCAGCAGCCAGGCCAGGGTCAATGGGATTAAAGGCTCAATTCACGCCAGTCAGTTCTCTGGTAACACGATTTCATTAGAGGCAGGCAGGGAGGAGAATGGACGGAAACAGCTGGTGTATAAATTATAAAGTCTACTTTGTACTGACTGAGCACACCTTTCCCCAGCCACATGACTAATTAATGTGGCGGGGAGTGGACTTGAAGTCAAATTGCCTTCCCCTACTCTCCTGGGGCTTGGTTAACAACAGGTCCCTGCAAAGCTGGGAGAAGGGAAGATTATGCAAAGCTATCATCATATGAAAATAGTGTATTAACATACTGCCTGTGAGCTGTGTCCAATCAGTTCCCTCCCAGTGGCCTGTGTAGGAAACAATTAGAATAGCATTTCTACCACGCTTCTTTAATACATTTTGGCATTAATATAATCAAGGAGTGGGGGCCCAGACATCTTGCAAGCGAGGTTTTCTGTAACACCCTGGGGTGCTGGAGGGGCCGGGGGAGAGCCTGACTGGGCTCCTCTGGACCAGAACCTTGGGCCCAGGCCCCTGGAAAGACTCTTGAACTCTGGCAGCTGCCTACAGCCTTGGTTCTCTGGCCTTAGAGCTCCCTTCGCTCCGTACAAGGGCCACAGATCTCCCAGGCTCCTCCGCCAGTCCCAGCAAGAACCCCAGGGTCAAGGTGATTCTTCAAAACGCCAATCATACCTTTTAATCCCTGCTTAGATCCTTCCCATTGACTTCTTATCTCCCTGCTCATAAAATGCATGCTCCTCACTGAGGCCATGGCCTAGCCCCTGTCTGCTTCTCCCGCCTCCTAGCCTGCTTCTCCTCACCATGTCTCCATGGATCTTCAGCTACCTAACTTTCTATTGGTTCTTCACAACCACTTAAGATCCAAGCAACCCCAGGCCCTTTGTACATGCTCTTCTCCTATCTGCTCCGATGTGATGACTTTCCTTCCCTCTTGTCCTATGGGTCTTGGCTCCTGATCTATGTCCTTGGTCCCACCCTAGACTCCACCTCTTTGCTTTTTCTCACCCCAGGTATTTTGTGCATGGATTGACCCCCATTCCCCATCGTTTGCTTGTTGCTTCTCTCTACAGAATGTAAGCTCCCACAGAGGTCAGAGACTTGTTTGCTTTAATCATCACTCTGGTCCAAGTACTACTGGCACATAGTAGGTGCTTAGCTTTATTAATAGATGATTCGATGAATTGGTAGGTTCTGTCCTAGATTCCAGGGAATCTGGAGGATCAAGAAGTCCTGGTGGGAATCTTACCTTTGCTCCTACCTCTGTTCATGGTCCTGGGCACCCCATCTTGCCCTCTTCCTAGCCCAGCCTTCACTTAGCATCTGCTGATTGCTTCATCTTGAAGGTCTGGGAGAAGCAGGGACCATGTGGTAATTTTGCCCTGAGGGGTCCAAAGCCTACTTGGGGAGGCAAGTCTAAATATGAGAAAATACCAACTGCCTGACCAGGACTTGAACACAGAGGTGCAGGGGGGAAAAGGTGGAGTCAGGACCTCTGTTTCCTCATCTGTAAGTCCCAACAGAGTCAAAGTCACCGTTGGGTTTTATTGTGTCCATTTCAGAGATGGGAAAACTGAGGCACTGAAGTAGAACAAAGAGTTCCCTGGGGTCACAGGATGACTCTACAGCAAAGTCAAGACCAGGGTCCAGCCTATGGGCCATGCATTTATGAAGTGACAGAACCCCTGTTCCCTCTGTCACCAGTCTCTTGAACAGACTCACTTTCCCTGGGGACCCAGCTTATCCTTGGCACTGACATGGCAGTCCAGAAAATGAAGAACATGCCCTGATTTGTGTGTATGTGACTGTGTGTACAACTTTAGCTGTTGTCCCCTAGGTGTCACCCACTTTGATATTTCAAGACAGCGCCTCTCTCTTGCCTGGAACTCACTCACCAACAAGTCTAAGCTTTTGAGCTAACAAGCCCCAGGGATCTGCCTGCCTGCTGGAATCCCATGCTGGGATTATAAGACCACACAATATTGCACTGTCGCACTGGCTTTTTACATGGGTTTTGGGTATTGAACTTAGGTCCTTGTAAAGCAAGAACTTTACCAAAAGCTATTTTCAAAGCCCAAGAGTCCTAGTCCTTTTTTTCTTTTCTTTTGAGACAGGGTTTCTCTGTGTGACAGCCCCAGCTGTCCTGGATGGAACTCACTCTGTAGATCAGGCTGGCCTTGAACTCAGAGATCCACCTGCCTCTGCCTCCCAAGTGCTTGGATTAAAAGTATATGCCACCATGCCTGACTAAGAACCCTAATCTTGAAGAATGTTCTTCCTTCCCTCCCAGCACTGTGGGAAAAACTCTGTGTGGCATTCTTTCCCAGCAACTTGGACCTGGCCAGAACCATCTAGAAGTAGCTGAGTACCATTCTCCACTCTCCAGGGCTTGTGTGAGCAGAGACAACCTCTTGATGTTCCTTTGCTAACTTATCTGACACCCAAGAAGCTCACCCCCACTGAACCCTGATCTCCACACTCGGTGTCACCAGCCACATGACCTGCAAATGTCCCTAGAATACCACATGCCCAGTACTAGCCCAGGGGCCAGAGACAGGAGGAAAAAGGAATGGTTTTCCCCATAGTGAGACACACATCCCTGCTGCTATGGTACAGAAAACATTCAGGTGGCAGTAAATACTGTGCACACAAAGCCAGCAGGGGAAGGGGACAAGGGTGGGGTCAAGGGAGGCAGGGAATATGTCTTGAATGAGGAGGCACGCGGCAGGAGCAAACATAAAGTGCTGCATAGGGGCAAAGGGGACAGCATGCTCTGTAACCTTGAGCTAGGAAGGCACCTGGCCTGGATGGAGAAGTAGAGGAAGCCTACGCTGGGAATGGCATGGAGCTAGTGAGAGTATGGCCGACCAGGTTGAAGGCAGGTGGAGGAAGGAAGGGGTGGGTAGGTCACATGGAGGCCCTGGCAAGGGTTTCCTGTTCCACTCTAAGACACCAGGCCGTTAAGGAATGGTGTGAACTGACTGCTATATTTAAAATAACCACCCCGGCTGCTATGGATGAACCAGTCTGTAAAAGAGAAATGTTAGACAGTGACCAGGAGATGACCACAGCAATCCAAACAAAGATGAGAGTTAGACGAAAGCATCAATGAGGGGAAGTACATGGAGGCTGCATACCTGTTGGCTAACAGTTAGGCCTGCTGCTAGAGAGAAGGACAGACGTGAGAGAGAGTGAAGATTCTGAGACACCGGTCACTTTTGAAGAGTCTGACGCATGTGAGTCTGGCCAGCTACTTCCTTAGACATTGTCTCTTCCAGCCTTCAGCCAACACAAGAATTGCAGGGCCACACTGTTAATTCACCCAGACCCATGGGATCGGAGGGCTCTTCAAGATGAAGTTCAACCCCTACTGGAGCCAAGCTCTGAGCAATAAACCCTATGTTCCCAAGTCACTCAGAGAACCTCTACCTTTCTTCCCTTTAAGGTCCTGCACCTTTTCCTCAGGGACTGGGGTCTGGAGTGGAGGATGGGGATCAGTGGTAGAGGGTCAGGGGGTAGGGGAAGTTTC
>NW_022196904.1:97862012-97909512 GCF_008632895.1 Mastomys coucha | reverse complement strand
AGTGGGTATGCTAAGGTTCAGCCTTGACTCCAGGCTGAGGCTGAATTTCTCTACCAGGTAAACTTTAGAAAGCTTCATAAAACAGAATCTGAATATTCTGAAATGAGGAGAAAATATCCAGATGATTTTACTAGTGGGGCATCAGGATTAGCGTTTTCCTTAAACAAAGGCTTTTTGATAGTGACATCCCAAGCCACCGACGTAGGAACTGGAGCTTTATTTCTCTCTGTTGTAACAGATCTAAGTCCAAGTTTGGGAGGGTGGTAGAAGCAGGAGGATCAGGAGTTCAAGACCAGCTTTAGTTCCACGGAAAGTTCAGGGTTACTTGAAACTGTCTTTTAAGAAATCCAAATTGACAGAGCTACTTCACAAGGTCACTCAAGAGCCCAGCATCTTTCCGTTTTCTTTCTCTGAATTTCTTACAGTGTTCTACTTATCCGCATGGAACACAGGATCCCAAGTGTCGGAAGAGGAGAGGACAGTAAGCCCTGGACAAGCAATTTTTTTTTTTATGTATACAAGAGAGATGGAACTATCTGATCTTTCCTGTTTATGCACAAGAGTCATTAACCTAGCTCTGCCCTTTAAAAAGGGAGTTGGAAAGGGGGCCTCTAGCTAAGTAGCTGTGTGCAGGAGAAGGGGAGGACCTGTGTGAGAGGTACTACTAGCAGTTAGGATTGACCAGAAAGAGGCAGCTGACCTGAGATCTGCATGGAGAATGAGAATTGGGCTAGGCTTTTTAGCCTCTGTCACTAAGATGCATGCCCCTTGGTGGCCCTTTCTGGCTGACACTGAATCCAAAGCCTGTCCTCCAGGTGGCTCAGTCGGCTTGGTTTGGGCACGTCTAGTACAGGCTCTGAGTGGTAGCTGATCATGACCTCCAGCCCTGATAGGACTCAGATAGCTCTGTGACTCACCATACAAGGTGGCCCAAATACAGGGACTCAAAGCCTGACTTGGAGGGGCCCAGACAAGCCCTGGGTAGCACCAACTACAAAGAAATGTGGGCTTCTAGCATGATGGCTCTTTTCCCAAATTTGTATCATTTAGGATTTGGCAGAGCCTCTCAGATAGCTTGGGTGCTGGGTGAAAGGAATTCTTTTGGTCTTTTGGATCACGAGTCAGAGACAGGGCAAGAAGACCCTACCATAAAGTAGGGAAGGAAGGAATACGTTGGGTGGGTGTGCCCTGGAGCCAGCTGGCTCCACATACCGCAGCCCCTGCCTGCAGTGCTGGGGAGGACTATTTCTGAGTTGTAGTGCTGTTGGGGCATGTGGCTGTGGCTTGGAGGGGACCACCTGTGTGTGGGTGTGTTCACTCTGGTTAGCTTGTCAGAAAAATGTCTGTTCCCTGGGAGTGAGTCATGGTGCTCAGCTCCATGGCCCAATCCATGGGAGTCTATGCAACTTGTGGACCAGCTCCAGCCTCAGGAGCATTTGTCAACATCTGGCCTCTCAGACCCAGCCCAGGATCACTGGAGGGCTCTCGTCATCAATGGACAGGTGACAAGGTGGCAGGAATGGGAACAAGTGACTTGTCATTGTGCAAAAAGGAAATTTAGGGGATGTTTCTACAGCACCAGGTCATGCTGGAGCTCAGTGACTTGGTATTTATAGTCTCAGAGGTGACCGTTTGGGCTTCAGTGACCTTTGGTGAAAAGCTCTGAAGGATAGAAGCTACATGAATGAATCCATTTGGAGACTGGAGATCACCTCAGCTTTTAGGAAGCCCATTAGCTCCCCCAGCAACTTAGAGACCTTTGTTGTAATCAATTCTCAGAACAAGCTAGTTGGCTGGATACATCAAAGAGCAGAGGAAAATAAGTGGAGGGCAAAGGTGGTAATGCATGGAAGGCAAAGTCAAGCTTAGAATCTCTGACACGGTTGGACTGCAGAGCTGTCATCTGACCTCTCTGATCCCTTGCTCCTCCATGTCAGGGGGCTGGGAGAGATGGCGTGCATACTTCTAGCTTAATAGTTTTCCTTTTATCTATCCTGGTCACGCAAATAATTATACAAATAACTATGTAATTAACTAGATCATTGTGATAAGCACTGTGGAAAAAAGGCTGTACCAGGGAGATCTACCTTAGTCTTGCAGAGACAGGCCACCCTGTTGTTAAATCCCAGGCCTCAGGGGTGAGCAAGAGGCTATCCAAACGAGGAAAGGAGGAAGTCCATTCTAGTCCAGAAACACAGAACTTCAGCAAGCCTGAAGCTGGCTGGGCAGTGCTTTGGGAAACCTGCAGCAGGGCAATAAATTGCATCATGGGAGCAGGGAGTGGGTGGTAGTGATGGGAACATGTCAAAAGTCAAGTAGAATCTGCAGAGGATGGGGTGGAGGTTGCCTGTTCCAAAGTGCAACAGGAAGCCACTACAGGCTTGAAGGTTGACAAACTCTGGTTTGTATTTTTAAAATATCTCCTGGTTGTATGCTGAGGTGTAGCCACTGTGGCTCAGAGTGAATTTAAGGTGCCAATAGCAGATCTTGGGGAAGGAGTCGTGGTCCTTGAACTGGGGCAATAGCAGCCACCAGGATTAAGAGTGTCACAAAGCCCTTCTGACAGGCTGAGGACACAGTTTAGTTGGGAGAGTGCATGCATGAAGCCCTGGGTTCAGTCCTCAGGGTTGTACAAACTGGACATACTTACATCTGTCTGTCATCGCAGCACTCAGGCGCTAGAGATCATAAATTTAAGAATATCCTGACTTATATAATGAGTTTCAGACCAGCTTCAATTGTGCCTCAAAATAACAAAACAAAACAAAAGGACATCTCAATTTGTTTTTAATCAAAATGATAAAGCCATTATAAATAACAAAAAGACTCTAAACAGCCTGTCTCTTCTGTCTTCCATTCTTGCCCCACTAAGGTCTCCAGTTCTGACAGTCTGACCAGAGACTTCCCTCCATCTCTCAGGTTTTCTCAATGGGACAACATTACCTATGAATCTGCAAGCAACTACCCACTGCAGCACATCACAGATGGGCTTTGTCAGTTGGTAGCTGGAGTCAAACCCATCAGGGCTCAATGGTGAGATACTCTACAGCAGGGCCGAAGGATAATGTTTTCAGGTTTTTGTTTGTTTGTGTTTTGAGTCACAGTCTTACTTTGTAGCCCGGCTACCCTGGAGCTCCTTTTGTGGCCAAGGATGATCTTGAATTCTTGATCAACCCCCAAGCCCTTTACCTCCCAAGTGTGGGATTACAGGAAGATTACACCACACCCAGACACATTTGTCCCAGACTATAAGAAATCCTGCAGGATGCTTTGTTCAGTGGCAAAGTTTTAGTAAACATGAACATTTACTCTTTTACATTTTTCCCCAAAATTGATTAATTTGAATAACGAAAACTTATTTTGTTTTAACTTGCATTTTCCCAGTGAATAATGAGGATAAGCATTTGCTGGGCCCTGAAACCTCCTGCTGTGAGAGACTCCTTTGTACCCTGTTCAAGTTTCTTTGGGGCTTGATCCTCCACTGCAAATTGCAGAGAGTCTTTGTGTGGATGGCAATGTTTTCCCACAAGTTTAGCAAGTATTTTCTCAGGAAACTACTTGTATTTTTCTTTTGTTTAAGTTATTGTTTGGCATCCAAGTCTTAAAATATCAGGTGCTTATTATGGCAGTACCTGTCTATAATTCAAGAAATCTGGAGGGTGAGGCACAAGGATTGAGGGTTCAAGGCCAGCCTGAGCTTCATAGCAAAACTGTCTCCAAATTAAGTAACAACCAAAAGTAGTAATTTCTCTTTTTTTTTACCCCTTTGTTAGTCTCAACAAATTATTTGTGTTTTACTTTTGGAATTCTTTTTTTTTTTCTCTTAGCGTTAAAACTTTTTTGTGTTTTATTCTTAAAGTATCTATAGCACTTGAAACGTAAGATTTTTAAATTTCAGGGAGCAGGAATCCCATATTTCTAAAGATGGATGGAGCTAGGCACAACAGTGCACACTTGGGAGGCAGAGGTAGAAGAATCAGTAGTTCCAGATTATTCTTGGTTACAGTAGTGAGTTCCAGGCCAGCCTGGGCTGCATGAGACCCTGTCTCAAAAGAGAGAGAGAGAGAGAGAGAGAGAGAGAGAGAGAGAGAGAGAGAGAGAGAGAGAGAGAGAGAGGATACATAGTCATTTATTAGCACCATTTTTGATACAAATTAATTGAGATGTAATTCACATTTCCCATCATATCTACACCCTTTTAAAGCATACATTTCACCTATAGATGATCATCAGAGTCCGTTTTCAGATATTTCTATGACCTCAAAAAGGAATTCCATATCTGTAGCTGTCACCCAGTCATTACTGCCAGTCCCTGGCAACCATTAACCTGACCTCTTTCTTAACACTTTCAAAACTCCTGGGTATCTCATAGAAATGGACTTACTCTTGTGGTCTGTGTAACTACCTCTCTTCACATCGTGGTTTCAGCATCCGCCCATCTTATGACATACCTTTTTATGGCCAAATGACATTCATTTTTAGTAGATAGATATTCCATTTCCCTCTATCTTTTGGCTTTTGTGAGTAATGCTGCCATAAACATTAATGAGCACATTTTTACTCAGACCCACATTGTAAGTCCCAGGTATATATGGTGGAATGAAATTGCTGATCTGATCTGATAGTGACTCTGACTTTAACTTTTTGAGGTACCATCAGGCTGTTCTCCAGAGTGACTGGCTGTAGCATTTTATATTCCCACTAGCAGTCTGCGAAGGTTCTGTTATCTCTCCAAGTCCTTGCCAACGTTTGTTACTGTGGGTTTTTTTTTTTTTTTTTTAATGTTCATTCTTATTTTTTTTTCTGTGTATGAGTATTTGGCCTGCATGTATGTAAGTACATTCAGTGAACACAGAAGCTGTAAGAAGGCACCGGATTCCCTGGAACTGCAGTTATAGACGGTTGTGAGCCCGTAAGTGGATGATGGGAACATACCCAAGTCCTCTGTTGGAGCTCTTGACTGTTGAGCGATCTCTCAGGTTCTATCTGAGTGTGAATCAAGTCTAAAGTAGAAGCTTTTGAGAGCATTTCTTGATGACCATTGAGGCTGAGAGTCTTTTCAGGTATTTGTTGGTTTTATTATGTATTTCTTCCTTGGAGACATCTTTACAAATGACAATGCTGTTGATTTTTTTTCTTCTAATGAGTTGAAATGAATGTTTTGTCATAGTTTAAATTTCTTTCTATAATTGGATCCATGAATCAGCTCTTAGTTCTCTGATTAAGTCCACTCTTCTGGCTTATACCATTAGATTATGGGTGGCTTTATACAAGTTCATTACCTGATAACACAGGTTCCTTACACAGGACTTCCTCAGATCTGTTTTTATAACTAACCTCAGATACATATTATTTTCAAATACACTGCAAATTAGGCCTGGCATGATGGCTCCCTAGGGAAAGCGCTTGCTGCACAAGCATGAGAACCTGAGTTTGGATCCCCAGAATCCATATAAAAAAAATCAAGTGCACTGTGTGTGTCTGTGATCCCAGCACTGGTGAGGCAAAGACTGGTAGATCTCTGGGCTTGCTAGCCTGTTGGCCTGCTGTGTGGGTGAGCTCCAGGTTCAGTGAGAGGCTGTGTCTCAAAAAAAAGGGTGGAGAGTGATTGAAGAAGACACAAGATGTTAGTGTTTGGCCTGTGCATGCACATACACACATACATTCATACACGCATAGGAGCATGTACACAACACACATACATATACACACAAACATGACGGTTTTAGTTCTATAAGTTTTGAGTCGGGAAGTCTAAAGAAAAAAATAGGTCAAATCTATATAGTAGTTTAAGGAAGATTGGCTTTTCATGCTCTTCTTTCCTCCTTACTTTTTAAGATTTATTTATTTATTTACTTATTTAAGATAAGTGTGCTCTGTGTGCATTTACACCTACGTGCCAGGAGGGGGCATTAGATCCCTTTACAGAAGTTTGTGAGTCACCTTATGGTTGCTGGGAATTGAACTCAGGACCTCTGGAAGAAGAGCCAGTGCTCTTAACTGCTTAGCCAGCCTCCCCGATCCCCGCCCCTTTTTCTTCCTTATGTGTGGCTGGGCTTTTATACGTTTAGACCTTGTCATATGCCTCCAATATTATCTTGTCACTTTGTCCAAAGAAGACCTTTACGTTTGTCATGGTGGGTCTTATTTTTAAACCATTCCTAGATATTTGATCACTTTGTCACAAATAATCTCTTTATTTCTTTTTATATTTTACATTTGCATTTGGAAAAGCCTACAGATTTCTGCTTACTTATGTGTTAAGTACCTTCTCAATTAGTGAATTAATTATAGTAACTTTTAAGCTAAATTTTATTGGGCTTCCTTGGGCTTCAATGACACAACTTGTAAATACACATATTTTGTCTTTTTTTTTTAAACCCACTATTTATTCTCATTAGTTCATTTTCAGTGGTAGAGCACTTACCCAGCACATGCAAGCCAATGGGTTTAAACCCTGACATTGCATAACAAAGGGTTTTCTTCTATTTTAGTATCACTGAATGTTTGTTAGCAACACATGCTTAATATAGTAATTCTTGGCTTTTGTTTTGGCTATTTTGAGATAAACTCAGGTAGCCCAGGCAATCCCTAAACTATTTATGTAGCCAAGGTTGGCCTTGAGTTTCTGATGCTCCCATCTCCATCGCTCTAGTCCTGGGATGAGAGGCGTGAGGCAGAATGCTGGGCCTGATTTTTAGACATCTGTTACTACTAAATTGTGTTCCTTTAGCTATTGATGTGGGTTTTCGTGTAGGTAGATTTTCTGGTGCTGACTCAGGCTTGTAGTGTTGCGATAAACTTGCCTCTTTTATAGTATGCTATTATGTTGGTATTTGCCCCATCTCCAGTTGGTTAATATCTTATTTCAGACTTTATATTCCTATCAAGCTGTTCTGTGATTTTTTTTCCTTTCTTTTAAAAATCAATCTTTATAAGGTTAGGGAATTAAGAAATTGCTAGCTCATAAAACAAACCAGGAAGCTCTCCAACTTTTTATATTGCCTGGGATGGTTTAAATAGCATTAAATCGGGCTTTAAAATGTGTAAAACTTGCTATAATACAATCTTTGCTTTGAGCTTTAAAATGTTTTAATTGTGACTCTGTGTGTGTGTGTGTGTGTGTGTGTGTGTATTCACTGTCCTTAGACCCACTAGGTATACAGGTTGGTTGTTCATATTTATATTGTGCAACCAGTTTTTTTCATCTTGAAAGTCAGAAATGATGTGATTAAAAATTGCTCTACACTGCTCCCTTCTCCCAGTCCCTGACAGCAGTTATTCTGCTTTCTATACATCTGAGTACATCAGACATCCCATGCTCTACATACTGTAAAGTCAATCAGTATTTACCTTGTTGTAACTGGCTTATTTCGCTAACTATCATATCCTCAAGGTCGTTCATATCGTAGCATGTTCCTTCTTTTTAAGGTTGACTAACATACCCCTGTATGTATCTATCACACTTAGTTCAGCCACATAACTGTTGATGGAGTCTGAGACTGCTTCTGCCTTTTGACTGTTGTAAACTACACTGCTGAGGAAAGTTGCTGTCAGTCTTCTGGGGGGTTGTGGTGGTTTGAGTATGCTTGGCCCATGAGAAGTGGCACTATTAGGAAGTGTGGCCTTGTTGGAGGAAGTGTGGATGGGCTTTGAGGCTTCCTACACTCAGGCTCAGCCCAGTGTGGAAGACAATCCCTTCCTGGCTGCTTTGGATCAAGATGTAGAACTCTTCGCTCCTCCAGTACCATGTCTGCCGGGACGCTGCTGTTTCCCACCATGATGATGGTGACGGACTGAACCTCTGAAATTGTAAGCCAGCCCCAACGAAATGCTTTCCTTATAAGAGCTGCTTTGTTCATGGGGTTTCTTCACAGCAATTAAACCCAAACTAAGACAGCAAAAGTGGAATTGCTGGAGTGTATGGAATCTCACTATGTTTCAATGACACAGTGCTGATCTCTTCTAAGTGTCTTCTGTCTATTGATTGAATGTGGATTTTGATTTCTATACTTGGTTTTTATAATTTTTTATGTTGCTTGACCTCACTTATTCTCTCTAGCTTTTCACTTTGACATTCACATGTCTATACAGACAACTATTTGAACCCTTCAGCCTGTCATGTACTAGTGACACTCTCCCCGGCCCCGTCTCACTCTCTCGCTCTCTCCATCTTCTGTTTGTACCTAACATTGTATATTTCTCCTTTCTTTATATTTTAGTCAAGTTTGCTCAATTTTTTTCTGTTTGTGCGTCTTTTTATATGAAGTGTAGTTGGACTTTAATATTTCTTCTTAACTATTATTCTAATCGTTTAAAAATCACTTTCTAACTTTAACTTGACTGATTTCCTTCTGTTTTCTAATGGACTTACTTGTACCTTTTCTTTTATAAAAATACTTAATTGCATTTGTTATTAGGAGTGGAGGGGAGTGCATGCCTCTGTGCACGTGTGGAGGTCAGTTCTCCATCTTCTCTGAGCCAGGAAGTGGACTCAGGCCCTTGGGCTTGGAAGCTAACCCCTTGACTACTGACCTATGTAGAAAGCCATTGTCTGTCTTTTTTCTAATTTCTTATATTATGTATATACAGCTTTCATTTTAAGTCTTTCTCCCTCTGTTTCCTATTTTCTTTTTGATATTAAAAGCATTTAAGGGTATAGATTTCCCCTCTGACTACAGCTATGTCTCACAGGTTCTGCATGGTATGCCGTTGTCATTTCCATTATTAGATGATTTCTATTTTGGGTTTGATCTTATTTTTGATTCAGAAGTAACTCCAGAGTGTATGCTTTCATTTTCGAGCCATTTATGCCTTTAGCCTCAGAGTTTGCTTTGTTTGACATTAATATTGCTGTTTCCACTCCCTCTCTGCTTTCATTTGCTTGCATAGTTTTCGCCCCTTGCTTTATTTTCGGTCTTTTTTGTCACCTTGTTTTGGAAGAATTTCTTGTAAACAACATTTGGTTGTATTTTTTTTTTTTTAACTTACTCAGACAATCTGTTTTGCAGTAGGGAAATTCACTCTCCTCACTCTCTTCTCTGTAACATACAGATACAGGCAGCTCCATTGACCCATTGACCCTGGGAACAGCGGTCAGGGGCCTGCTCGCTTGTTGTTGTTCTGGTCCATTCTCACAGGCAACACCTTTCCCATCATGCCTGTTGTGCAAGTAAAACAGAATGGAACATAAAGACTATATGCATGCCAAGTACTAGTCTTGCAGTTACAATAATTTACCCCAAATTCTATTGCTCCAGTTCTCCTCTTCAGGACAATTTTCTCCACAATGTACAAGACATTTTAAAAATGCTTATGTGCATAGCTCAAGTCCCTCTGGACACCACTAGATTTCAAGTTCCAGAGAGTAATTTTCTGACAGTCCAAAGGCTGAGAGGTGTGTGATTGATGGGCTGGGAGGATCAATGCCTCCCTACAGTTAGAGCAGCCAGTGCCACCATGTTGCTGACCCCTCCCTTCTCTTTTCCATCTTGGCCTGTCAAGGTGACACCTTAGCTTTTAGGGACAGCTGCATTACTAGGAGTTTACAAAGCAACACAAGAGTCCCTAGTGACCCAGTTTCTTATTTTCAGCACTGTCCCCTTCTTAGCCTAGCAGCATCTCTGAAACCATTGCTTCTGCCAAGCGAGGCCCTTGCAGCCTGGCCTAGTACATTGCCTCCCCATTGCTCCCACTCCATGCTATGGGGACCTTAGTAGTTACGGCTGGTCTGCTAACATCCCGGTCCCAGTTATGAACTAAGTTCAGTAGCTTTCATCAAGATTTGGGGTCCCACACAAATGCAAGATGGGTCTGGCTATTTGTATCATCAACATGCAGTATTAGTTGGTATTCTATAGTAGTTAGGTCTCTGTGTGTGTGTGTGTCTCTGTGTCTCTGTCTCTGTCTCTCTCTGTCTCTCTCTCTCTCTTGGATGCTCCCTTAAGGTTCATACAGGCTCTTTCCAGAGTCAGGATGGTTATGAAGAGGTTGGGGCCTCATGCAGAATCCTCCCTGCTAGCCCATATTCTTTGTATAAATTATCAAAAGATACATTTTCTTCTTGGAGTAGGTGCAACCTATGCCATGCACATGGCTTAGGGAGTGAGGGGCAGAGTTTCAGGTCCCAATTGCTCCCATTCACCAGGTGTCTAAGTATAAAGAGCAGCTAGTATCAGTTTTAGGTACTGACTGGTCACAGAGAGAACTAGAGAGTCTTATATATTGGGCCTATAAAAGAAATGAACTGTTGGGCTTTGGTCCCAGCCTATCCCTTTGACATCCTGGGAAAACTTGGTGTTCTTGGTGTTCTGCCTCTGAAACTCCATTTTGAAGTATGCAGCTCAAAAAATCCAGAACTGAGAACTGAACTCTGACCTCAGGGCTGACCTCATCCTCCACGTCTCCAGACTCAGACACAAATTATTCAACAATCTCAGCCTTCACGTACACAGCCCTTGTGAGAATGTAGAGAACAGTGCCTTTGCAGGACCGTGGGCAGCCTCCATGGAGAGGGATCTATATGAACAGTCACCAAGGCAGGAGCGCAAGTAGATGCCACTGCGTAAGTATCATCTAAACTGAAGCAAGGGGCATGGCAGTGGCCGGTGTCCCCAGCCTAAACTGATAGGTTAAGCATATCCAAGTTTATCTATTGATAAACATGGGGAGCCTGAGCAGGGCCTGGTGAGATAGCTCAGTTGGTAAGTCCTTGCCTCACAAGCCTGAGGACCTGAGTTCTAAGAGCCTAGGAATCAGAGATGGAAGGGTCCCTGGGGCTCAGTGGTCAGCCAGTCTGGTCTAATTGTTAAGACCTTGTGCCAACAGAAGTGGGCAGTGTTCTTGGGGATGACATCTATCTTCCTTAGAATTTTATTGCTGTGAAGAGACACCATGACCACAGTAACTCTTATAAAGGGAAACACGTAATTGGAGCTGGCTTACAGTTTCAGAGGTTCAGTCTATTATAGTCATGGGAGCATGCAGGCAGACATAGCACTGGAGAAGGAGCTGAGAGTTCCTTCCACATCTTGATCCCCAGGTAGCAGAAGTGACTGAGAGCCACACTGAATGTAGCTTGAGCATATGAGACCTCAAAATCCACCCCCACAGTGACATACTTCCTCCAATAAGGCCACACCTACCCACACATAGCCACATCTCCTAATAGTGCCTCCTACTCAAACCACCACCACATCTGAGATTGTCCTCTGGTCTCCAGATGTGTGAGCCCACTGACATACACACTGTACCTGTGTGTGCACGAGCACACACACACACACACACCCCTGCAGGTGCACACACAAACATACAGGAATACATACATATGCATGAGAAAAGATTGTTTAAATTTTTAAATCACATTTATTTATTTAGTTGGTAGGGTAGAGAACACATGCCATGGAAGTCAAAGGACCACCAACAAGAGTTCATTTTCTTCTTCAGCCATATGGGTCCTCAGGATTCAACCCCAGTTGCATGACTTGGCTGCAATTGCCTTTGCTTGCTGAGCCAACTCTCTGTGCACTTACCACCACCCCACCCCCACCCTCGCCCCAAAGATCGACAGAGCAGGAAAGGCACAAGGTAACAAACATTTGGCATCAGGAAGATGATAATCTGGAACTGCTTTAGGACTGAGAGAAAAAGGAATTGGCAAGCCTGCCAAGGCATGGGTGTACCCAGGGCCTCAGCACTGCCGGGTATCCAAGCAGCCAATTTGGAGGCACCCTCTGAACAGCCTTCTTTTCATCACTAAATTGAACATAATTTGTGCAATAATTTCAGAAACTTTCCCAGATACTTTGAGACCATGTATAAAGATGGAGAGGGGGCAGGGGATCAGTGTGACTCCCCCTATTCTCCCCACCCCTCCATCAGAATGTGTTTTGATAAGTGGGGGCTTGAGTACAGCATAAGGGCTACTAAGACCCCCCCACACTCACCAATTAAATTTTTTAAGCCTCCATGGAAGGAGTGAATATTAGTTTCCTGATTTATAAAAGCCAAATGGATTAAGCTCATTCATTGCCCGAGGAAACAAAAAGGAAATCTTCAATACCTCTGTGCACATTGAGAACTCGAACAATACCAGTCTTTGGAAAGCAGAAACCTAATTTGGGGGAATCAATTACCCTCTGTGTCCCTGCCTCTGTGGGCTCTCTCCCTGCCTCCCTCAATAGAGATTTCCTGGGAGGTAAAATGTAGAGTTGGTCCACCATAAGCACACCCTCTCGCCAGCTTTGAGACCGGAGGAAAACTAGGATGGGGTGGGTAGAGTTGCCCTGGTGTCAAGCATATGTGTGAGTGGGGGCTTTTATGGTACATTGAAGCGTGAGGGTAGTGTTGTGTGGGAAGAGGCAGTGAGGGGGAAAGGAGTAAGGGGTGAGGTGGGGTGGGAATTTGAGGGTGCATGTGGCAAAGCTCAGTCCGCGCAGGAGCAGGTGACTGGGGAGGAGGTAGATATTGTGGACTAAGCTGGCTCCAGCTTTACCCACGCCATCCTCGCTGCCCCCTGCGCCCCCGCCCCGCCCCTCCCCTGCCTGGTTTCTCTTTTGTAGTATGTACTTTCCAGGTTTGTAGCTGCAATGGCTGGGCCCTAATGCAAAAGGAGGGGGTAGTGTGGCGGGGAGTCACATTCTCAAAGTCAGACTCAGAAGAAGCACTCTGCATTCCTGTGCTGGATCGCTAACCTTAGTCCATAGTCCCAGACCACACCCAGCTCAAGTCACACACGGAGTTGGAGCCCTACACTCACACCAGAACGTTCTTCGGTTGCAAATTGCACACTCCCACACGCGATGGCACAAATGCCACCCTCCCCACTGGTCATAAGCTGTCTCAGCGGCCCACCACCCCACACATCCCTCACTCAGACATGCGGTCACACAGGCACACACATGCTCAGAGTCCCTCACATGCACACACTCTGGCTGTGCTTTTGTGTTTTGTCAGAATTAATGAGAAAAGTTCCCGTGCCCTGCGGGTAATTAGTGTCCTTGGAGTTAAATAAGCTAATGGCGGGCACCTCTGGCCCAAGCAATTATGTTTGTGTATTGAATAATTGATTCAAAGGGGGGGAAGGGCCGCTAATCAGATCTGAGCATAATGAATTGATTTAATTAACAGGGGAGTCTGAGGGGCCCTGGGAAATGCAAGCTGCACTGTGGTGAGAGCGAGCGCAGCAGACTGCAAGCGGCAACACAAACGCTCGGCTGCGGCGGCTGATCTGGCCCGGGCTCCGGCCCTAGCTCGGGTTCAGGCTCCCGCTTGGCTCGGGCCGGGTCCCAGTTGCTCAGCCCACGCGGCTGCGGCCCCGCCCGGCGCCCGCCCCTGAGCGCGCCTCGCCCTCGTTCGCTCCTCCCGCGCGCCCTGCCCGCCCGCGGCGCTGCGCTCCGGGCGCCGCTCCGTCCGCCCTCGTCGGCGGCCGCGGGGCGCGGGGCCCACGCGCGACCGCGGAAAGCAGTGCAGGCGCCCCGTTGGCGACAGCCCGAGCCGCGAGTCCCTTTGCATCCTCCACCCGCACTCGGCTGGAGCCGCCTGGGGATTATGGTTTTGGACCAAGAGGACGGTAGGTGTCGGGGGACACTTGGGAACAGCGCGGGCTCTGCCGAGGCCACCTCCATCCCGGTGACAGAGGCCCAGGCACCGGTCTCGACCGCTGCTTGGAGCCGGTTGGCGGCTTCCCGGAAGCTCGGAAGCTGGACGTGTGCCCTGTGTGTGTGTGAGTGTGTGTCGAAGGTGCCAGGCTCTGCGCCGCCCCGTGTTCCTCGCCGGGATGAGGAAGTCTCCCTTCCCCCGACCCCCCGCCCCGCGCCGCGCGCATCCTGGAGCCTGTTAGCTGGGCACACTGCAGCCGGGAACTTTCTCGCTCTTGCCCCATTGCAGGCATCCGGAGCATAGAGATCCGATCCGTGGGGCGCGGGCTTCCTGATTGTGGTTGTTCCCACTGCCAGCCACTCTCTGGGCTTCCTTGAGTATTTTCATATTTTTCCATACCACATCATGGTGTGAAAGGGACCCCCAGGGGGTGCTCAGAGAACTTGACGGGGTGATTGTGTATTCTAACTAGCTTGGTCCTTGGGTCCTCCTTGCCTTGCCCCTGGGGTCTGGGACTTCAGGGCCTACTTGGTGGGTGGTGTTGTCTTTGCCCCCTGCAGGGCTGGGAGGTTGCACGCCATCAGTTCACCTAGACTACTTTGAGTGAGTGTCCTGCTGGTTAGGATAGATGGGTGGGCTAACCAAGAGAAGTTTGGGGTCTTTGGGGGTCTCCTACTGTTACCAGATCCCTGGTAATCCATTTGTTTTAGGAATCTCATTTTTCTCTCATTTTTGGCCAGGTGGGTTGGGGTGGGGGGAACTCAGGATAGTTGAGAGAGAGAGTCTTGCTCTGCAGCCCAGGCTGGTCCAGAGCTCACGGTGTAACCCGGGCTGGTCTGGATCATATTCCTTTTCTTAAGGAGCCCTTACCCCCAAGACTGCTGTAAAATTTGGGCCTCACAAAATCTTAAGTCTCCCCCTTGGGTCTAACTATTACCTGCCCCCCACCCCCTGCACTATAGGTATCTCGAGAAGTCATCTCTGTACCATCCTCAGGGCTGAGGATGGTCATACAGCCATGCGTAGAGTATGACATAGTAGGACAGAGGACTCAGAAATTTAGAGTTGGGAACTGCTTATCACTAGGAAGAAGGTCTGTCTGTCTGTCTGTCTGTCTGGTCTCCTCTTTGGTCCCATTAACTACTTGTCTTATTCTACCATCTCCCCTATGGTGATCAATTGTCCTCGCTTGTCCAGGGCTGTCTGTTTTAGCATAGAAAGCCTGGTAGCATAGGGAATCCCCTAGTCTTAGGGCACACCTGGGTTCCCCTAAACCCCTAGCTGTTCAGGGGCTCCTGTACAGGGTGGGGTGGCTTTCTTGGAGGGGCAGGGTAGATTTGTGCAGATTTGGCTTAGGCCTTTGTAAGGCCTAACAGTTTATGACTGCAGTTTCTGAGAAGGCCTCTCTAGGCTCTCTAGAGTCCCAAAGAGGGAGTTTGCCGACGGTGCACTTCTCCACTTTAAGCTGGTTGCAAATTCCTACACATTGGCTGCTTTTGTGAATGTAGTGGAAAGGCAGGGAGGGCATCAGAACCTGGCCAGTAGGCATCCTGGTGGCACTGCAAATACTGGTTTGCTCTGTCCTGTAACTGTCATGCGCACAGGGGAAGGGTCCTTGTTACCCTGAATACCTCTTCAGTAACCACTTGGCTAGTGTGTAACCCCATCTTAGTGATAACTTCACTGTGCTGGGAGAAAGACCCTCAGCCTCAGGCGTGTTGGCCAGCCTCTGAAGAGCTCTGGATTATCCAGTCTGCCTGGGTCCTTAGGCATCAAGTGAAACTGTTCCCCACCCCCAGTGCAGGAACCCTTTTCTTTGGATGTTTCTGCCAGGTACAAGGATGAACTGCTGGGACCTGTACAGAGATATGTAAGGCAGCTAGTAGCCACCCCCATTCTCTTTCTAGAAACTTTGGGGACTGATCAACTGGTGTCCCTTGGCTGTCCCAGAGGCATTTGGAGGGCATTTTTGGAGTAGTTTTGATGGGTTGAAGTGAGATTGCTGGCTCACCACCTGTGGAATGTATGGAGTGAAAACTGTCTCTTCCAGCCCCAGGGCACCTTAGATTCCACTCAGACATCATTGGCATGTCCCAGGACCAGGAAGCTGCCTGGGACAGGAGGGTGGGGCCCACCTATGAGTTTAAGAGAGGCCACCCTCTAAGTGAAGCTCACATCTGGCTACTTCCTAAGCCCCCCAGGGACTTGCTGGGCAGCACTGCCACTTAGTTCTGGGGTTCTCCCTTCAGAGCGAACGAGGGGGCCATGCTCCTAGGAAGGGCGTAGAGGAAGCCACCTGTGGGGTCAAGCAACCTTCACATACAGCACCACTTCCCTGTGGGTATGCCCTACCTGCTTCTGTAGGTCGTTGCCTTGTGCCTCAGGCTTGGGAAGCAGGGGTCCTGACTTCTCAAAGGGATGTTGGCCAAGTGGCTGCCTGTTGGGTACCTTGGAAGCTGGCTTGAGTGGAGGAAGTTCGGACAAGAGAGTGGGAATGTGATCCAAGCTGATTGAGACCTGATTTGTGGGTCAGGGTCAGGACCCCAAAGCAAGATGTAGGTCCCTGGAGATCAGGAGCAAGACTGCAGACCTTATGTCTCCAGATAACCCAGAGATAATTCTTCAAGACACTGTCCTGGCCAGGCCCTGTACTTGCTACATTGATTTGGCTCTGGTTCAGAGTGGGGGGGTGCACGCAGGGGGAGGCTGCACCAGCTGGGCAGAGGGGCAGCACCAATGAGGCTTCCCCTCATACTTTGAGGGCACAGCTCTGGCTGCAGTGGCAAGGGAGAGATCAAGCTTGCAGTCCTGAGGGACAGTGAGTCTGAGCAAAATGATATATTTAACATCAAATATACTCAAGGACTATTAGGATTAAGTATTCAAGATGAAGGGGAAAGCGGAACCCTCTGAGCTGCGAAGGAGGCATCTCATTAGAAACAGCTGCTCTTCAGTCTCCTCAAAGCCTGACTTCCCTGCCTAGGAGTGAGAAAGGGCTACACTCCTCACCCCAGCCTCCTTTAAAGTCTAGGAGCCTCCTACAATGGAAAGGGCAAGGCTTACCGTTTGGTCTCCTGTGTATGAGATGGTGCCCCACCCCACATTGTCTGGAGCACCACAGTTACCTTTCACATGCTTTTCTGTGGCACCTTTAGAGCCAGAACAGATGTGACTAGTTCATAAACAGGGAAACTGAGCTGGGAGCATGCCTTTCATCCCAGCACTTGGGAAGCAGACGCAGGCAGATCTTTGTGAGTTCAAGGCCAGCGTGATCTATGGCATGAGTTCCAGAACAGCCAGGGCTGCACAGAGAAACCTTGTTTCAAAACAAAACCAACAAAAACAGGGAAATTGAGGCAAAAAAAAAAAAAAGTGACTTTCCAGATCTGCTGTTTGTTCAGAACAAACGGATAGATTCCCAGCTGATAGCTCCCCAGGAGACTCGGCTTTCTACATCTTGCCAGAACCAAGTCCTCAGCAACTGCCAGGACCAAACTTCTAACATATCTCTCTGGAGCCCTTCTTGACCCAAAAGTCCACTCCCATTTTGGAGCTCTAGAATATCTGGGATGGGGGCAGGGCACCTTTGGGGGTTTAAAAATAGGTGGCCTTCCTGGAGTAGGCATCCTGGACAGGGTTTTTCAGGGAAGCAGAGTCTAAGAGGAGAGGCACTGGACCTGTCTTCCTTCCTGCTCTGTGGACAAGAATTGTCAACTCCACAACAGAATCTTTTCTGCTATATCCAGTGCCTTAGAAATAGTGTGTGGTACATAGAAAGTGCTCAATAAATATTTGCAGCCAGAAAACCACCTTCAAACAGCTGTGCTTGTTCAGAGAGAAGCTGAAAGAGGATTCTCCCTCTGCACAGAATCAGGATATTGATGGGTGGTGGGAATGGGGGAATCATGACACCGCTGTGATCAGGGACAGTCATTGTAGGACTCACAGGAGGAATTTTGTGCCCTGCAGAGGAATTAACTTTGCCAAACAACTATAGAATCGACTAGAAACCCTAGGCAGAGCTGGTAAAGAGAAGTCATGATTAGAGAAATAGCTTTCCTATGAGGAAACAGAAACCAAGGTTGAAGGGCTTGGGACAGGCAGGGGCCACTAGACTGGCACCGGAGACCAGGGAGAAACCTTGGTACCCATCCGAGTCATTCGCCGAGCTGGAGCGGAGAGGCCTCCAGGTGGCGCTGCAGAGCCGGGCAACCGCGCGTCTCCACTCCCCATTAACCCAGCAGGGAGGGGGGCCTCGGGAAATGTGTGCATTTATTCAGTAGCAGGAGTGCAAACCTCATACATTGAGGGAGAAAGGCAGCGGGAGTCGGCCGCCGAGATTCCCCCATCTCTTTGAATATAATTTCAGATTGAGATTCAGATTAAATCCGAGGGGAAAACACTTTATGAGGCTGAAAGCTGTGTCGTTGCCAGAGCCAGGGTTATGAGCTATCAAATGCAATTACATTAAGACAGATTATACTGGGCAAATTGAGCCATTTAGAAGGTGAGAATCAAAGAAACGGCTCTGATCCTCTCTTCCCCCTTCTCTCTCCCTCTCCCTCTCTCTCTCTTTTTCTCTAAATTGCAGTTCGTAGTTCCTTGCAATTCTGAGGCACAAAAGTAGGTGAGACTGCTTTTGTATCTGCGAAGTGCTTCACTCCTGAATGTAATTCTAGCTGAGTGCAATCTAGGTTAAGAGCCGGACAAGCGGGTAATTAGAGCCCGCTTGCTGCCGGAGGACCGGCCGCCCAGCCGAAGCGCGCCCGGAGTCGGCGCCCTTTTCCCGGCCAAGCCAAGCAGCGGCTGGACACGGAGCGCCCGAGATGATGGTGCTGGACAAGGAGGACGGTAGGTGGCGGGCAGGGGTCCGGACGCCCCCAGCGCCTTCACGGCGGCGCGCGGGATGCCACGCACTGGGACTCAGGGACACAGAAGCGGGGCCACGCCGGGTTGTGGAGCCAGCCGGCGGTCCGGGGCGGGAGGACGGACCCGAGTGGGTGGGCGAGCTCCTGGCTTCGCGCCCCCTAGGTCTCCGGGTCTCCGGACTGGCGGGCGGGGCGAGGCGATTCGCCGCTGAGCTGCGTGGAGGTTCAGAATGCCCCCTGGTCTCTGCGCCCTGGCACTTAGCGCTGAGCGTTTGGTCTCTGCGGCTGCTCTTCGCTCACCGCAGCCATCACCCCCGCGCCCGCCGCGTAACCCGAGAGGCGCTGAGTGCCCAGCAAATCAGCAGCTTCAGGGAGAAAGGAACTAGCTGGAGAGCTTGGGGGTGAGCGAGAGCGCGGGAGGACCGCGGAAAAGCCGGAATGCAAGCCCAAGAGGGGAAGGGCAACTGGGTCCTCTGGGGGGGGGAAAGCTGCCCACCAGCATGACTTGGTGAGAGGGATGTCTCCTGTGATGGCCTTTATCTCATGTCTCCTTGAATGTGAAGGCGGGAGTTTGAGCCAGGGGAATTGTCCCGCCATGGGCCAGTAGCACTCCAGAGGGAGTGTTTGAGGGTGGCCTGGATGCATTCCATGTCAAGAGCCTGAGTGCATTCAAGAGGGCTTCAGAGCTGAGAGGTCACATGGCTGTAGACCACTAGCAGTTGGTCTCATAGACCCTGAAGTCATTTTTTGGCTGGGAGTGCCTTGCACTAAGTGGCCTAAAAGGTTGGGGGATCCCAACTGTCTTGAAGGTAAAATACAGCCTGTGTCCTGTGACCTAAGACAGGCACCTGGTCCAGGGAGTGGCTGCCCCAGGATGCCTCTGGTCCTCTGTGTGTTCTGTAGGTGCAGTAGGGAAAGGTGGGCAAGCTTGTCGGCAAGCCGGCTGTTAATGCCATTTGGGTGGGGACTGGAAAGCCTAGGAGTAATGGGACATCCCCAGGAATCTTCTATTGGGTTTGTGCTTTCTGTCCACTGAGGTGTGGTTGCCATGACTACTGCTGGAAACGGAAACTTAAGTGACTTGTTCAAGGTCATTCATACCAATGTTCAGTTGGTTGCTGTCTCATCCAACTGTCCCAGACTAACTATACTTTCTGAGGTATCAGAAGGAAAAGGCCTTTAAAATGTCCAACCTGGGTGGATGTATACAGGGAAGACATAGGGCCAGTGAAGTCCCCAAAGACAGGCTCTTGGCATGAGTGAAGGAAGAGATAAAAGGGATCTAGGGGATTCTGGGCTGGCTGGAACAGGCTGGAGGATAACAGCATCTTCAGCACATTCTCCTCTGTTCACAGACCCTGGAGCTCCAGGAGGCCATCAGAGTACTGGGCCAGTCCTGCTTTATGTAGAATGCAAGGAGAAGGAGAGGTCTGGGGTCAAGCCAGACAGGGAGAGAAGAGCCGTTGGTTTGGCTGTTTTCATCAGTAATTCCTTATCCTGTGTTACTTCAGATCAGTCATGCCCAGCTCCAGAGCTCTCTCTTGGTTATCTACAGGTACCTTCACTACAAGAAGCATGTGGAAAGCAGGGTGCATCTTTAACCAAAGTTATTCCACATGCTCACCTCCCCAGATCTAAGCCAAGAACCCAGAAGAACTGAGTTTTGTATGAGGGAGCCCTCAGTCTAGGAAGATTAACTATATGTTGGCAAGATGGTATTTCCACCTCTGCCCTAGAATGATTTGGGCTCTGGGGGTAATGCTAAAGGGACTGGCTGTCTGGAGACCTTCAGACTTGCCGTGTAACTGAATATCTTGAGTATATGATTCCTGTAGTCCCCACCAGAACTAGAGAGGGGAGCTCAAGACGTCACTTCATCTACTACCTAAACAGCCAAATAATATGTTACCCTTCACCATTGGTACTACTGGTCTCTGGGGTCCATGACAACATAAGGAAAGCAGGTGACTGGATTCCTGAAGGTGGCATCTGCATTGGGGAATGAAGAAAAGCTGTGTATACACTCACCTGCCTCTCCACATCTACTGCCTAACTTCATACACACTTCTGCCCTCCCAGAATGCGGGCGCCTGAACTGCATGGCAGATGTGGTGCCCTAGGCCCTAGGGTGTGTCCCTCTGCTGCACAGGGCACCCATTGTCTGGCAGCAGCAGGACCTCAGGCCTCCCATCAGTCTCCCCCAACACCTTTTTTGTACCCGACAGCATCTTGTTGAGAGAGGCTGGGCTCTTCTGGTTGAAGTCGGGTCTGCCAGCTGCAGAGGACCAAAGCCCTCGCTCTGCTGGGCTGCAGGGCTTTCATGTTGCACTTCTGAAAGATAATAAAATATCAATCGTTTTGCCCTAGCAACGGGTTTAAGAGACTTTCTGAAGTATTGAATCGTCAGAAAAAAAAATTTTTTTTTTTTTGCTTTTAAGCACAGTGCATTATTAATAAAGTGATCCATTAGGTCGAGCAGTGAAGGGTCACCACAGAGACAGAAAGATCTGTTTTGCAAATGGTTAAACTTCGGGTTTTAAGATTAATTGCTTTCATTTGGACGCTTGCTCTTGGCCTAGCTATCTCCACTTTACTGGAACTCAGGGTTCGGGCTTTCTAAATGCTGTGGGTCTCCCTCTCAGCAAAAGGGGTGGTGAGCTCCTCCAACTCTCCTGGAAAAATAGCCCTCCCCCTGGCACCTGCAGCTTGGGCTGGCACCAGACTATGGACTTTTGAGTATGGGCGGTGGGGGAGGAGACTGAAGTCTTAGGGGAGCAAAGAAACTCCTGCCTTGAACCCTGCAAATCAAATTTGACCTTCACTGATAGAGAAGAGCCCCCCCACACCCCCCTCAGCCCCAAATGGGGACCAGACTGAAGAGTAAGAGCTTGAGCTGTGGGGCCCTGGGCAAGAGAGGATGCTGAGGGCACCCAGCTGGGAGTGCCAGCATGTTCCCAAATGCATGCTGGAGCAGGGCTGGTCTGGGTCTAACTGGCCTCTGTAAAAGCCCAGCAGGATGGCTTGGGTGACCACAGGAAGCAGCAGGCACATTGTGGAACTAAACAGCAGACATGATTCTCAGAGCATTTTTTAATAAGTAAAAAAATGCTTAAGGAGAAGTGAAGCCGGGTTAGGGAGGACCAGACAGTGCAGTCTTCAATTGTTAATGACTGCTAGGAACACAGCCTTGCAGCTGACTCAGTTTGTCTGTGAGGTTGCTGCCAGCAGGACCTCCTGGTCTGTCCCATCATGCCTTAGACCATGGAGAGTAGTGTGGCTTGGCCTTCCTGGCTCTGGAGATGGGGACTGGGAGCAGGCCAGTGGGTACTACAGCCTGCTAAGGGCTAGTAAAGGCCTGGCATGGATGGCAGAGTGGGGAGGTCACCTGGCACTCACCAGTGCCTGGCAGGAGGGGTTGTCTTCACCCACACTTGCCATAACCAACCTCAGCAGCAGCCACTCTCTGCTGGGAGGGAGGCGTCACAAATCCTGAGCAGCAGGACAGGCACTGCCCCTTCCTGCACAAACTCAGCCAGCCCTGGAGTCTGTAAAGATGAGGCTCCCCCACCCCTCCTGGAACACTGAGCAAAGAAGCAGGTGTTCCGCTGAGTTCCCCTGCTCTTCCATTCATTCGCCCACACAGAAGACTAAGGGGGATGGGGGACAGGGAAACAACATAAATTGGTCTGTCGTCCAGAATCCATGTCTCACTAATGTACCCAGATTAACTCAACTGTAAATTGTCTCCTTGGATGGCGGTGTCTTGCTAAAAGTTTCCCATATGATTCATGATTTGGATTGCTTTTAACGGCTATTGGCTAAGCAAGCCGGTGACTGTACAAGGTGATGCAATTGGCATTAGCGAGGGGAGGCACGGGAGCGTGTAATGCAGTCAATACTGCATTAACTACTGATGCCCAATTACAGGGAGCCTTTCAGGAGCATTAAGACCAAGGGAAGCTGAGATCACTAGCCGCTGCTCGCCTAAAAGCTTCACCCTTTGCGTGCCGGGGCTCGGCACTGGCACGGCCACCTGCTTGGCCTCCATGGCTGCAGGAGCTGCCTGTCTCCCTGGCTCTCTCTTTCTAACCCTGCACCACAAAGATACTTTTAGCACATGGAAATATGCTGGGGTCTGCCTCCCACCTCTGCTGAGAATTCATTTCCTCCCTTACACCCTCTTGCAAAGGAATCAGACCCAGTGACAGTCCAGTGCCACCTTCTTTAATTTAAAGAGCCTCTCAGCATTTATGAACAGGACTTGGACGTGATTTACTTTGGTCTCTCAGAAGGATGATTGCTGATGAACATCGGCGGCAGACCCTCTATGGTCTTGGGGGAAAGGCTCCTGAGATACACCCTCAGCTGGGCTGCCAGCTCGAGGCAGTGTGTGTTGGGAAATGGCTATGGCTGCATGTGCTAGGCCATCTTTCAATAGAAGACAGAGCTGTGGTGATGGGAATGTGGAAAGTGGTGCCGGTGAATGACTTGGGCCATGTGGAGCAATGTTCTGAGCAAATGCAAGTTCAAAGATTTGGTGTTCCCCCCACCTGAACTGTGCCCCACACATGGCAAACCTATCTCTCCCTTGATGTAACAAAGAGGTCATGGTCTTAGGCAAGTTACTGACCTCCCAGTTCTCATATGTAAGACCTCCTAGAAGGTACCAATGGGCACACATCTGTCCTGGGCTTTTTGAGTTGAGAAGTCCCACACATGTGTTTGACATAGCCTACCCTGCCTTCCTGCCTATCTGAGTTACATGGAGATCAGATACACTGAGACATGCAGGAATCCTCTTAGTACCAGGCTTACTAGCTCTTCTAAAATGAAGCCTCCTGGCAGGTCCCTACTCAAGATGCAACCATACCATGAAGGCACCTTGGAATGGATGCAGAAGCTGATTGTGTGCATGGCTTCTAACTCTGAGCTCAGTAACATGACATCAACAGCTTGGAATCAGCCACAGGGCAAATAGTTGTGCGCGGGGAAACAGGTCCTTTTCCTGGAGTGCCGGTGGCTGAGCTTCTCAGCACATGTCTAGGTTGCATTTCAGTGGGATTTTGGACCTACCCCTCTCTCTTCTGCTACTACCATCTTCCATCCCATCTACCACCTGCCTCCTGGTGCGTTTTACAGCCAGAGAGAGCTGACCTCTACCACCCTGGCATTCATTCTGCCTAAGGCTGACTGCCACCCCAACTATCGCACCAAACAGTGTAGATCGAATGCTTGTGTTCCATGCAGTCCCAGTGTTTGCCTCCATCCCTTTGCTCCTGTTATTCTCCTTGCCCCACAGGCCATTCCCTCTTATTTGGCCGTGCTCAGAGACAGCATCCACCTAGCAACAAGCTTGTCTCTCATTGGTTGGCTTGTGTTTATGTTCTAAGGGAGGAGCCCACTGGGGCCATTGTAGCCAGAGACAAATAAAAGCTCAGGTGGTGAGCCGGCTGAGCCAGGTTCCAGGGGCTGACACCTAGTGTGAAGGCCTACTGGGCTCTATCACCAGCTCCTTCTCTCCACCCCTTCTTCTAGAAGTCAGCTGAGTTTTCCTGAGGGGCCTGATGATTTCGGTACAGTCTAGCATGATTCAGAAGACCTGAGTTGTGGTCCTAGTTGAGAGCTGTGCGACTTTGGATAACTTACTGGGTATCAGTTTTCTTGTCTCGACAACATGAGCTGTACCTGGTATCTACTGTTCACAGATGCAGTACACCAGGAAGCCTCATGCTCGTGGGAACATTTCCTCTCTGCAATATGATTTTCTTGGTCCTTAGGTATGATAAACATACAGCAGCTTTCGTTTTACTAAACCCTAAACACTAGTCATTGCCCAATGCGTATATATCAGTGATTTCTACATCACCAGCCAAAATTCCGCGGCATGGAACAATAAGCATTTATTTAGCTTACAGATCTTTGGGTTGGAGATTTAGGTTGGGCTAGGCTGGGAAGTTTTTTCTGGTCTCAGCTGGGCTTACTCAAACCTGGAGGTTGGGGGATGGTTGCTCAGTTAGATGCTGGGTAACAAGACTCAGGACCCTCCTCATCTAGCCACGTCACCTGGCTAGTTATCATGACAGAGATGGATCTGGAGAGACTGCATACATACCAGGCTTCTCGAGGCCACTGTTTGGTGTGGGGATATTGTCACTTATGATACATTCCACTGGCAAAAATAAATCACAATCATCCCAGGTTCAAGAGGTTGGGAAACAGGCTCTACGCTTGAAGATAGGAGGTAGCAGCTTCTATCATGAAGGACATGGCTACAAAGAGGTATGGAGATCAGACAGTTTCGGAACCAACTTTCCATCCATCTCCAGCATCCTCCCTGTCTGATCTCATCCAGTGCCCATCATAACCTTAGGAAGAAGACACTCTCCTTATCCATATTTCACAGGTGAGATGACATGATACAAGAGCCTAGTGGATTGATCCCAGACCCCACACAGCTTTCTAGTATCAGAGCTGGGCTGTGAAACCAGGAGGTCTGATGGTGGAGCCCTGAGCTCATTCTCTGACTTGCTGGCTTTGTTTCCCATCTGCCATCCTCAGAGCTGAGGATAACTCCTGGTGGAGCCTGTTTAAGGAAGACCTGGGGTTCTGGGAAGGAGCTCTCTAGGGGTAGGTGTGTGCCTGTGTGTGTTTGTGTGCCTGTGTGCGTGTTTGTGTGTATGTGTTTGTGTGTGTGGCTCTGTGTGGGGCTGTGTGTGTGTGTGTGTGTGTGTGTGTGTGTGTGTGTGTGTGTGTGTGTATGTACGTATGTGTGTATGTGCATGTGCAATTTGGAGCCCTGGGTCTGTACCTCCAAAGACAAGATTTGAGGTAGGAGCATTATGAGTCCATCTCCACTGCTTCTCCCCACCTTCCTCTGTCCTGCAAAGTCACAGGATAGCCTGGAAGGGGGGTGAAACTCCATGGCTAGCCTTAACTGGAGCACATATGCAGATGCAGGACACATCAAAGTCATCGGTTGGCCCCTGGCCTCAAAACAGGGCAGTAAGTGGGCTGGTGAGAGGCCTGTGTACATTCATAAACCAGCTGATTGAAAAGCAATATTTCAGATAAATACAAGCCAGCGATCTATCAGTGGTTGTAATAAAACCCAGGCTTCAGGCTGTGATTTTATTTTGAAATAATAAGAATTGCTTGATTCTTTTTACTTGAGTTACCATGGTAATTCCAGCGTGGAGCGGTGTTATATTGATTTAGAAAGTGGACAGTAATATTTCTTTTGTGTTATTCTGTTTCTAGGCCTTGATTTCTAATTTCTACTTGGAGATTACTTTTATAAATTTCTTAAGTCCTTCCACTTTCTCTCCCCCCCCCACAGTATAATTTTCCTCTCATGCACCACGATGTTCTGAGCTTATTGGTTTGCTCTTATTTTAAATTAAACTTGCTGGTTTCAAATATTGAAATGACATCTTTGTCTGTGTCTGTACTTTGGTTTAGCAAAATATTACAGTCTGACGCTCTCTGCTTAATAATTTAAGGGAGGCTTTCTGTCGGCCCTCACTGGGTGCTGATAACTTATGACTCAACCAACGCAGGCCTTAAACTCGTGACATTTTAATATTGTGTGGCGGGAGCAGCCGCCCCTCTGCTCTCAGTCTCCGTGGAGAAAAATCCACATGGCACTCCAGAAAGGAGTTTTAATAATTCAGCCTTGCTGGTTGGCTCTCTGTGACTCCATTGAAATGTGTGTGTGTGTGTGTGTGTGTGTGTGTGTGTGTGTGTGTGTGTGTGTGTTGGTGGGGAAACCTATGCTTTCCAGAGGATTCAGAACAGTGCTAGCCTGGACTCCCAGGACCTATAGCCAGCACCCTGATCCAACCTGAATTCCGTTCTTTCTTGGATATATAAGTAAATGGCCATCCCTAGTGTTAGACGAGAAGCGTTGCCTGGGAATGCCAGAGAATGCTTGAACTCTTCGATCCACTGTTTTATCTTGAAAAACAAGTGGATCTCACACAGGTTTTGAGTCAGATAGACTAGGTTCAAGTCTGGCCTCTCCACGCTTGCTTGCCAGGCCTACCCTCCTGAAGAAAGCTCATACATAGCTGCCAGCCTGCAGGATAGAGTGTGTCTGTAGACCTCCTCAATGGCCTGAATGGTGGTAGATTAGTTACCACTGTGACAGATAGCTTGGAAGTTAGCACATTGACACAGTACACCACTGTCATCTCAGTTCTGTGGGACGGGGGTGGGGTGGGGGGCTGGGGCAGTTTGACTGGATCCTCAGAGCCGTTCAGAGATGGTGATGATGGTGTCTGTCAGCCAGAGGTGCAGACTCTTCAGATCCACCTGGGGAAGTGTTCCCTTTTCAGCTCTCTTGTTTGCCTATAAAGATTCAGCTCATGACCGGTTTGGGCTAGAGGCCTCTCTGGTTGCCCATTACAGGTGACTACAGGTCCACTTCCCCAGACCCAAGCACCGGACAGCAGCCTCTGCGCTATGGGAGCTTGCTTCCTGAAGGCCGCTAGTAGAGACTAAGGAGAAAGCCACAGTCAGCTTCTTCCACTGCACCTTAGGGCTCAGGTGTCCAGTGCCTACCTGCACTTTCCCCACGGCACCTTAGGGCTCAGGTGTCCAGTGCCTACCTGCACTTTCCCCACGGCACCTTAGGGCTCAGGTGTCCACTGCCTACCTGCACTTTCCCCACTGCACCTTAGGGCTCAGGTGTCCAGTGCCTACCTGCACTTTCCCCAGTTGTAGGAGGCTTCTATCTGGAAGCCACAATGTCTATAAAACAACCAACCAACCGAAACCAGGGGCTCTTATAGCCCAGGCTAGCCTCGAACTCCTGATCAGCCTCCTTCCACTGCTCCATTTTGCTCCCAAAGTAGGAAATGCATATCCCAGAAAGTGGGTAAATGGCAGGGCTGGAATGAGGCCCTTGTGTGTCAGGACAGGAGCGTGGGGAAGATGACTTGCTCTAGTGTTATGAATTGATGGACACACACACACATATACACACTTAGACATTTTTTTTCTGGATATAGAGGTTTCCAGGCTTCAGTTTTTTTTGTTTTTTTGTTTTTTTGTTTTTTAATTTTGTTCTTTATTAGGTAGTAAATATACTAACATCAGTTAAGGGCCTGCAGAGCAGCTGTCTGGTGGGACTTGGTTGCTCAGAGCCTGCCCTCTCTCTCTTAGTACCTTGGAGGGGGTAAGGTGGTCCCTTCAGAGCCAGCCTACCTGTAGCTGTTAGCTGAGAACTCCCATCTCTAATGGCAGCCTAGGCAGAGATAGCTGTGAGGGAGCAGGCCTCCTGTAGACTGGAGCACTCCCACATGTGCCTAAGGAGCACGGAGCTGAGAGCCAGAACTCTAACATCCCCATCCTGGCCCATTGCCTAGTAGAATGTTTTGGGGCAGGTCCTATCCCCATTTACATTGGCAGGATGACTGGGCAGTTGGGCTCTTTGCTTGTTGATGGGAGGCTGCCTCTTCCAGGCAGCTGCACACCCACCTCCCCTACCCAGAAGCCATTTCCCATCTGTGAGGCCTCTTCTTGGCAGGGGCCGGGACCCTGGGGAACATTGGGCAGGGGGCAGGGCTCCCTGGGGCACCTGGTTGCAACCTGGCACTGGCTCAAGTATAGAGTGTGATGTTTTCACCTGCCTGTTTGCCCCAAGGATGCCTTCATGCTGCTCTTTGATCTCAGGAGGGATTTATCAAATTCATGGCAAGGCTGTCTTACCCACAAGAATAATATCTCATTAGTATTATTGAAAATGCAAAGTAAAAAAAAAAAAAGAATCCAGGAAAAAATTAAAATCGGTTGAAATAATTAACACAGAGTTAAGCTGGCAACAACCAAGCCTGCACCTGGTAAAATATGTTATTGACTAAAAATTGACAGAAGAATCAAATCTTCCTGACAAAATTTAGCTCTGCAGAAGTTGGCTCTGGAAATATTTTCTGGGAGAAATAATTGTCACAAAAGAAGTCTCAACAGTGACAAACACTCTAATTTATAAGATTTGATATGAGCTGAAAAAAAAACAACAAAACAAAACAAAACAAAACAAAAAAAACAATCATGGACCAAGCAGTCACTTAAAAAAAAATTGATTTTGATGAAAATAGTACAGATGAATTGGGGGTGTGGCTAGCTTCAGAGTGTTGAACAGAAAAAATTGATCAGGAAATCCAGTTGACCCAGTGAAGCTTATTAAGAATTACTTTCTTAATTAAAACCACCACCACTGGTATAGTTATTATGAAAATACAGAGGTCAAGAACATGATCCTCATAGAAGGGGTTTGGTGAGTCCATTTGGGCAAGTGAGCCAACAGGTGAAGGGGGTCCAGAGTGGAAGGTCAATGCAAATCATAGGTTCATTTGTCCCAGGATGAGGTGGTGGCCAGAGAGGTCAGGACTAGAGCTCAAAGCATCATGGGTATGACCGCAGTGCTAATCACTGATGGAACCACATTATTGTGAGCTATGCCTTGGTTAGGGTTGAAGATTCATGTGGAGGTCAATAGGAGCCCTCTGAGGGGCTCTAGGCTGGATCAAGATGCTTTATCAGATCACTTGGGCCACTCTGTGAGAATGGACTGGAAGGAATGAAGCCAAAAGCAGACAGTGGGGCTTGCAGTGGGAGGAAGGGACCCTCTTTCAGCTCTGCGGCGATCGCTCTGCACTCCTCTGCCCAAATGTCCTTTGTTCCTTCCTTTAGTTTCCTTCCTAGCTTGCACTCTGGGTGTGTACGGAGGAGGCCATGGAAAGAGGTCTACTTTGCTTACGAAGGAGGTGTGTTAATGTCTAGCCTCGAGGAGAAAGAGCCTCCAAGGTCAGGGGCCCAGACATTGCAGATTTGGAATCTGTCAAATTATTTAAAAGGAATAACAGCTCCGTGCATGTCTGACCAGTTACTGCCGAGGTGGTTCGCTGGCTTAGGAGGTGGTAAGCACAGCTTTTGTCCTATGCCTGCTCTGCCAGTCTGTCTGTGAGCTCTCAGGGAACTGTTCTTTTGCCCGCTGCAGGGTGACCCTGGGTATACCACTTAAGCTTTCTGACCCTTGGTTTCTTTACAAATAAATTAGGGCCTCGAGCGTCCTTAGTGTTCCCTGCACACATTTCAAGACTGGGGAACTGTTGGTGGTTTTGGAAAGCCAGGAGTACCTACCATAACTCTGGCCACCTTTCCTCTGACATCTTGGTCCTCAGCTCCTCAGGACCTCAGAAGAGTTCTGGAGAATTATAGGTACAGTTTCCTGAGATAGCCCCTCATGAGACCCTAGGAGCCAGGCTTATACGTAGAAAATGGGCACATATCTGTTGATATGAAGGCCCATACATCCCTCTCATAAACCAAAGCTGTAATGTCCCCTTCATGAGGCCATTTCCACAGGTGAGAGACATGGAAGCTAGCCTGCCTTTGTGGAGATAGCCCTTAGCCCAGACTCAGGGGTAGGGGACCTTTTCCTGTCACCATGTGTGTTGGTACCTGCCTGCTAGCCAGAATGCTTTATCACTTTGACCCTTTTAGACTAGCCCATCCAAGGGCATCCCTGCCTCCTTCCCTCTTACCCATGTGCCTGAGACTTGAACTTTCACCTAAATTTGAACCTTGTCCAAAGTGAGGTTCACAGGCTCCAGGAAAGGGCATTATCTCTCCCCAACCCCCACTGTGACCTAGTTATTGTGCACATGTCATTATATAGCTCTGATGACCCATAGGGCACATGCCACACTTTACATACCACTGTACATTGTCATACTGCCCTACATAGAACATGTTCAAGGTTCTGAAAGATGGACCCTTCCCCACAGGTTTACTCTCTTTGCAGATAGGACCTAGTCCTTGAAGGTCATAGATGCTTCAACAGAGAGCCCATTACTGGTGGTCTAGTGGTTAAGATTTAACACTCTCTTAGCAAAGCCCTGGGAAGATAAACCTAATATAATTAGTATGCCATTCCTTTTTATTATACAATAATATTCTACTGTGTGTACATATATTTTTACTTATCCATTTGTCAAATGATAAATGATAGATGCTTGGATTATTTCTACTCTTTGGCTGTTAAACATGTTGTTCAGACCAACATTTTCATTTCTTTTGGGCATATACTTTGGAGTAGAATTTCTGGGTCATGAAAACTCTGTGCTTACAGAGTTTTGTGGTTGGTGTGTGTGTACATGTGTGCTTGTGACGAGATGTATACATACTATGTCATGTGTGTGGAGGTCAGAGGACTACCTGAGGAATTGGTCTTTGCCTTTTATCTTATTTGCGACAGGGCCTCTTGTGTGCACACCAGGCCGGATGGACTACACACTTCTGGAGATTCTCCTGTCCCTGCCTCTTGTGTTCTTATAGTAGGACAGGGATTATAGATTCATGCAAAACAGTTTCCAGTTTTTATGTGGGTTCTGGTGATAAGTGTTTTAACCACTAATCTATCTCCTTAGCCTAAGACGTTTGTTGTTAAACGAATAGGGCTCAGGGCTGTTTATGGGAAAAATTTCCTAGTTGTCCAAGCTTCCAAAAGTGAGGTTACCTGCCATCTGGTCCTTGCTGGGTTCTGGGATTCACTGTAACCTGGCTAGCCTCAGTTTTCAGGTCTGTGACATAGGGTTAGTACTCTTTCAGCTCACCTCAAGGGCTTTGAAAAGTAATTGCTACTTGTGGGGTGTGTGAAGAATTACAGGGTGTTATTGCTTTCATTGTTTTTACCTTGTGAGTTGGGTATGGCTGCTCTGGTTTTGCTTATGCAAAAGCTGAAGTTCTCAGAGAGACTAAAGAACCAGTCTACCTTGTTAGCCAGTGGTAGGGCCTCAACTCAAACCCAGGCATGTCAGAATCCTTAAACCCTGACTGATCCCCTGTGCTTCATTCCCCCCACCTCAGAAGCTGAAGTGCCCATCACAGATCATCACCCTAAGAGGGGGGTACACAGGCAGTGCCTTTAGGTCAAGTTCTCTGGGCAAGTTGTTGAAGTAGGTCGAGGACAATTGGGACTGTCATGGAGACATGACTGTCTTCTAGACTGCTCAGATGGAGCGTGAAGGAAGAGATTCTACTCAGCTGTCTGGGAAGGTGAGGAGAAGGTTGGAGGCACTTGGGAGTTTCTAGTGTTTGCCAGTCCAGAGCTGCCAGAGTCCTGGAGGGGTTTTCGGGAGCCCGTGGAGATCTCACCCAGGAGGAAAGATGCGAGCAGGCCCCTCTGGTGCCCCTGATCCTCACCCCCACCCCTGCCTGCTGATGCCTTGGGGGGGGGGTTGGGAGGGGCCTTGCCTGACTGCCTCAGTTAGCCTGAGCTGTAATAAAACACTTTAAATTTATTGTGACATTTGGATTTAATTAAAAAGTACATACTTAGAGAAGTAGAACATAATGGGTAGAGAGGCAGGGCGGCTTTTCCCCTCCTTTCTTCCCCAAACTAATTAGCGTTGTATTTTAAATTGTTTATGTGCCGCTAATCATCGTAATAAATCATTTATACTGAAAAAGACACACTCGGCTGTGCCCGCCGCGCGGGTTCCGCTCGCCGGGCTCTATCGCGAACAAATTGATCTAGAAGTGAATTTATTAACCACTGGGGAAGAAATCATTAGTGCTTTCTCTAAACATTCCCCAGGTACGCTTTATCGCCACAGTTTATGCTGTAACTAAAAGGAGCATTACCCAGGCTTTCGCTGCAATTTCCTTGGGAAGCCGTCAGCCCACTCCCCAGCTAGGGGGCCCCTGCCTCATCGCCCTTATGTGGTCTGGGAACCCCAGCTGCTGTTCAGTGTTCCTTTTAAAATAAGGAGTCCCCCATGAAGCGGATACAAGACGCCGATGCTCCCGTGCCTGTTTGCCCCCCGCTGAATGCTTCATGTTTACTGAGGTTTATGTCTTAGGACCACCGTGGCATAAAGAGGGCCTGAGGTTTAGGAGAAGTGGGGGAGGCTGGGTTTGCAGAAACACTGGGATCAGAAGCTTGTGAGAGGGTAGCTTCCCTACAGAGAACCTGAGAAGACATCTGCTGCGGGTTGACTAGAGGTGAAAAGGGGCCCCAGGTTGGTGCACAGGACCAAGCTGGGATACCTGGAGCATACTCTCATGATCTGGACCCCAAGGGCTTCCTCATGGAAGCTCTGAAGCCTCCCCCAAGGTTTGGTTGGAATAGTCTATTCTGCCCAGGTTCCTGGTGAGGCCTTTTTGGCCTGTGTATTGAGGTGACTTCACAGTCCCCCAGACATGGCCTGACAGATGACAGACAGCTGGATCAACAGGCAGCTCCCAGCTACAGATACCATGTGGTATAGCTGGTAGCTGCCTAGCAGGAGTCTATTCTACTGACTGCCACATAGTGGCCTCCTGCTTCCTGGAGCCTGTGCTCCAACACCTCCACCTCCCACCCCTGCTGTCCTCCAACACCTGCCCCCCCCCCATGGCCCCTGCTTCCCTGGGGCTGTGCTCCAGGTCTTCTCCCTCTATTTTGCTAGAAGGGAAGATTATTCTGAACAAGAATCTTCCCCTTGGGAGCCCATGGCTGGTCTAGAATCCATAGCTAGCTACCCCACCTCAGAGCCCACCATCTAAACTGCTTGGGTTCCTCCCACTCCTACAGAGAGAAGGGCTATAGCAGCCCTTGGGGTGTCAACAGGAAGCCCCAGCCCTATGCTGCTGCAGCTTGTACCTAGAAGTTCCCTGTGTTTTTTGTTTTTGTTTTTTGTTTGTTTGTTTGTTTGTTTTTAGTCTTCCTCCAGTGTCCATCTCACAGTAGCTAGCAGGTGCTGCGCTCTGCTGCTTCAAGAAGGAAGCAGAGCCCAGCAGCTGGGTAGGCTGAGCCAGACTGTAGGGTCCCCTCTTTGTGCCTGGAGAACACATTTAAAACTTTGAATTCAGAATTGATTTTGAAGGGCCCTAATCTCTGATCCCCGACGCTCACGGTGTGTCTGCAGCTCCTGCCAGACTCTCGTTTTCTGGTTCAGCGAGTTGGTGCTCATGTCCCTGATGCTGTGAAATTGAGACTCGTCTGAGAGTTGTGGGTCCTCCTCCTCCTCTGTGGAGATTGTAGGCCTCTTGGGAGCCCCATTTCATTAGATGGCTGATGCTGGCTTTACAGGGGCCCACGATGTAGCTGAGTCACTGTCTGCGGAACACAGCTTCCAGACACATCCCTCTGGTCTCTCACAGATGTGTGACTCCAGGCAACGCATCTCTAAAGAACATGGGGACTGGCTTCTGCAGCCTGGGATAGGAATTGGGAGACAGAAAAAGGCTTGGGTCTAGAATTCTCTACAGGAAATTTCAGAGGTCTTTTCTTCCCATTGGCTGGTAAAGGCTCAGCCTAGGCTACAAGGGAAAAGTGGTCATGTTTATACACCCAGAGGACCTTCAGAGAAGAGCAAGGAAGACAAGGTCTGTGTGAGGAGCCAAGGGGTTCAGGACAGAGCTGAAAAGGAAAGGACTGAGCTGTTGGCCTCCCACAGACCCATGAACCCTGCACCTCTGCCTGCCATATCCTGAGCAGGTCAGAGTATTTATGTGTAAAGGAATCATGGGGTAGAGCCCTGGGATTTACCTTTCAAAAATTCACTTCAATAAGCTTGAGGACCCACATTTGCTCCCTGGCACCCATTAAAAGCACAAATATGCATGCATGCATGCATACATACATACAAGAGAAAAAACTTGTTCATAGTAGACAGGGCTGAGTGCTGCTATAGCTGTCTCTTCCTTTTTCTTAGGACCACCGAGCCACAAGTGTCATGGGCTATGTGGCAGAGGGGCAGCGGTATGCCATCAGGCCCCACCCCCTCTCTGGGGACCTGCCTGCATAAATCTGCCCACTCCAGGCCAGAGATGCTTGCCAGTAATATCTGGATAGCTGCCATTAAGTCCCTTCATTCATTTATTGAAGAGGGATGCTGTCAGGTTCAGTACTAGGAGAACAGCAGTAGAGAAGACAGACCTCAAGAATTACACCTTCCAAAGGAAAACGAAAGCAATGGCCAGTTGCTATTGAAGACTCAAAAGGAAATGACAGGCAGAGGGTGGGTGGTTTAAATAAGGAAAAGGTGTGGTGGGTGGAAAAGTCCTCTCTGTTGATATTGAAGCTCCAGGATGGGAATACAACAAGCACTGAAGAGCCTGCATGTGCAAAGACCCTGGGGCAGGAGGTGGATCTGGAGTGTGGTGGAGCTCAGTATGGGATGGGGAGGCAGGGGCCATACCACGTGAAGCTCTTCCAGGCTCTATGCAAAGCAGGTGTGCTGTGCTCACTGTACTGAAAACTGTGGAAAGGTTCCAAGCTGGGCAGTGACCAGCCTGGTGTATTTGGAAAAGCTTCACTCACTGCTGAGTGAGGAATGAGTTGTAGAGCAGTAGACTTGTGGGACCTGTGCCCAAAGTATGGTGAAAGGTGAGAGTGGGGGTGGGGCTGTACTTCAGTTGGTAGAGTGTTTGATGAGCATGCATAAAGCATTGAGTTCAATGCCCAGCTGGGTATTGGTGATACATGCCTGTAATTCCATCACTCTGGAGGTAGAAGCAGAAGGATCACAAGTTCAGCATCATCCAGTTGGCTACACAGTGGGCTACAGGAGACCCTGGCCAAAAAAAAAAAAAAAAAACCAAAAAACAAAAATACCAAAAGGGTGGCTCTGGAAATGGAAAGAGCTAGAAGAGCTAGCTAGGATGGGGAGCAGGAGATGTGTGCATGCGTGTGTACGTGAGTGCTGTTTGATGCTGAGTTCCTCTAAGGACATGTGGATGGGGTTGGGGTGATGGTGTGGGTACTATGAAAGGGAGGTGGGGGAAGGGCCCAGCGACCAGCTGGTAATGAGGGCTCCTAGCTGCTTTTTGTTTAGTTTGGTTTTTTTCAAGACAGGGTTTCTCTGTGTAGACCTGGCTGTGCTGTAACTTGCTTTGTAGACCAGGCTGGCCTTGAACTCAGAGATCCACTTGTCCCTGCCTCTCAAGTGCTGGGATTAAAGGCATGTGCCACCACCACCTCCTTGCTTAGATCTATAGCTTTTAAACTTTGCTCGAGACTGCAGGGAAACAAACAAACAAAAAGATACCCATTCCTGTCGTAGAGAGGGATAGGCTGCACTGTACTGGACTTGTACTGTGCCAGCTAATGAACTTCAATGAGCATGTACAGCTTCCTGTGTGTCCAGGTCCTGATTAAGGACCAGAGAAGACCAAGGGAGTCTGTGGGTCAGCCCGTGAAGTCGCCCAAGTCTTGGTGTTTGCTCCTCCCAGCCTGTCTAAAAGTTCTCTGCTAGCTCCTGGAACATATGTGTCTCCTCTAAGTCCCTGAGCTTAAACCCCAGGCTCCCCAGTAGTGCAGACAGGAGATACGGCCCTTGAGGGTAGAACCTCATGAATGGGATTGGTATCCTTACGCATGGGAGCCCAGAGACTTCCCTCATCCCTTCTGGTGTGTGACGTTACAGTGGGAAGAAAGCTGTCCATGAGCCAGGAAGCGCAGGGCCTAGTTTTCTTCCCCAGCCAGGGCTGCAGCGCTTTCCACCTCTAGAAACACCAAGGTCACAGTGGTTTGGGGGGGGGGTGTTCCAATGCAAGATGCTAAGGACAGTTGACCTCCCCCAAAACCCATTGCATAAGTGCCTCCTACTCTTACTCCTGGACTTTGCTCTCCAGGGGCCTCCACTCTGCTGAGCCCGGAGTCAGCACTCAGCTCCCAAGCAGCCCCTCCTGTCCTTAGCTATCCCTGCCACATGCTCCAGAGCTTTCTTCCTCAGCAGGGTCCACATGGGGCTTAGGAAAAGTTCACTTTTCCCCTCCACCTCCACCCCCCCCCACCCCTGGTGCTTAGGAGGTGCCATCGTGGTTCTGGGACAGAACAGGCTGAGCATGGAAGCTTCCTGATAGGGTGCCTGTGCCACTGATGGTCACTCCTGGGTCTGTCAGGGGACAGATTGCATGGGATTTCTGGCCACTGGCTCACAGTGACCCTGTAGCACTCAGGAAGGGATGGAGCATTACCCTCCAGCTGAGTGGGATAACTCTGGCAGCAGGTGCTAGGGAAACTGCCAGGCGGTTCTTTCTGGGGTAGACTACTGGGGGCAGGGCTTGGCAATTAAAAGAGGGGCTGTGTTGTAAGGACGACTTTCCAGGGTCTTGTACTGTGCCAGGGCCCCTCCCGAACCTTCCAGCAACACCCTCTCCTCCCCCCATCTTCCACACACAAGCCCTTAGCTGTGAGTCGAGCCTTCCCTTCCACTTCTGTCAGACTGTATTGGAGCTCTACTTCTTCCCCAGGACCTAGGGATAGAATTGCTGGCTCTTAGCACAGACAGCCATACATTTTCACAGCTGATTGTCTTAAGCTACTGTGTCAAACTTTGTTATAAGGATTTCATGTCTATGATCTAAATGAATCTTCGAAATGATTATTTAAAGTAGTCTCTCCTCGTTTAGTCACTGAGTAAACTGAGGCAAAACCGGAAAACATGATAGAACTAGAATTCATGCGGAGGCTATGAGTGTTCAAATGCCTACTCCCTACCCACCCTCTCTCTGACTGCAGAGGTGCCAGTCCCTCCCCTGAGCTGACCCCCCATTTCATTAGTCCAGCTCTGCCTCCTAGCCTTACTTTCCCTGCCCCCAGAGGGAGCTGGAGGCTAGGGGAGCCTCTGTTTCCCTCCTTTCCTCGACCTAGTAAACACCATGCTACAAGCAGACTCACAGAGAGGTCCTTATGAGCGAATGGACTGGGTGACCATGGCCATGTGTTCCAACAGTTGTTCCCCTTGGCTTTTGATTCCAAATGAGTAGGAAATGCTATTAGCTCTGGCCTCACCTGCCATGTGGCAGGGCCTGGGATAGGAGTGCACTGAGACGAGAAATTGTGGAGATAAAAACCAGTGTGAAATGGAAGCCGCCTCGCAGGCTGTGCGGGCCTGTGCAGAATAGTTTACTTCGGAGAAAAACGAGATTTCGAGAGATGCGGCAGAGTCAGATTACACTTTCAAATTGCCTTATTCAAGGGGTTTGATGCCTAGGAGGGGCACAGACAGGCTCTGCTGGGGTGCTTCTCTGCAGCTCCACATCTGGGATGGGACCAGGTAGATGACAAGAGCCCCGATCTATGATGCCCTCTGAACCCTACTCTCAGCAGCCGAGGTGGGAGGGGATGACAGGGCTGAGCGCCCGGAGGCTGCCATGCGCTCGCTACAGGATTCACGTGACTTCTGTTTCCTCCTCTCTCTAAGGCGCCAGGTTTTGTTCCAATCAGAGTTTGTTTTAGAGTGGTAGGGTATGACGGCCCACGTCTGTGTGCGCCTGTGCCTCCTTGGTGTATATTTACACAAGCTCGCCAACATGTGTGTGGACCCAGCCACGGGTATGCACACTTGCAAGCATGACTGTGTTCCCAGGTGTGTTGCTGGACACCTGGTGCGTGTCACTTCCAAGCCGGGCACTGACAGAATTGATGTGGGGAGAATAAAACAGACACAGCCCCTTCTTGTGTGGCCCTGTAGGCCTGTGTGATCCCACGCCTGTGGAGGAGTACTTGTGTGCTCTATCCATGTGTCCTGTGGTGGAGTACATCTTCATACTTTGCAGTGTCTTCCGATCTTCATGAAGTCTCTTGTGTGAGTCTCCTTAATAAGCACTCATTGATACAGCCCTGCCTTGGAGGGCTTAGCACTCATCGATAAGCCCTCCCTTGACTTCTCTTAAGTCACATGCTTGGGCTCCAGAGACACACTGCCAAGGTTCAAACCCCAGCTCTGTCTCCTACTTACAGACAAGTTGGGAACCTTTTCCGCACCTCACTTTTTTAGAATGGGAGTAATGGTAGCAGTTAACACAGCAGTGAGTTAGAGTGCTAGGTCAGACTGCCCATCCTGAAGTCCCTGCCTGTCACAGGGGCAAATGTGCTGATGGTGAGAAAGGACAGCCTGGAAGGCAAGAGGCATCCTTGTGCTATGAGGCTCTGGGCAGGGCTTACGAGTGAGTCTCCTACTTCTCTGGCCTACTATGGAACCAACACAGAGGTCCATTGAGGGATTATGAGAGATACCAGGGCTATTCGAACCTGGGCCCCAAGAACACTGCTCAGAATCTCTGAGAGACCTTCCTCTGAGCCCCATGGCTATCCTCTGTCACGCAGCTAGCTGCTGGAGCTGCCTTTTGGGACTTTGGAGGCTGACTTCCTCCTGGACATGCTTGTTCTGGCCACTGGACTAGCTTCTGGATGGTACTGAACTCTGTCCAGAGCCCGTGTGACTCTGACCACAGTGGCAAGTTCATATCCACTAGCTTCTCTGCAATGGAAGTATCTATCCCCAATGTAGAACCCTGAGGTGGGGGCTATGACAGGTGAACTCTGCTGTGTGCTGAGCCAGCGACACTCATCCAACTTGACCGCCTGGCTCAGCTAGTTTTAAAGACTCCCTTATTACTCATGGCTGCTCTCTGAGAAGACCTTCCCTCCCCTCCCCTCCTCTCTCCTTCCCTTGCCTTTCCTCCCCCAACCCCGCCACTTTCTTTCTCTACTTGGTTTCTTTCAGAATAGTTTCTGGCTATCCTGGGACTCACTAGGTAGAGCATGCTGGTCTCAAACTCACAGAGATCCACCTGCCTCTGCCTCCCAAGTGCTGAGGTTAAAAGCATGCACCACTATACCTGGCAAGATGTGTTTTCATACCCATTTTACAAAGAGAAAAGAAAACTAAGGCCCAGGGTTAATGAAGTCTATAGGAACTGGTATCAGATAAACCCAGATCAGGGATAATCTAGAAATAGATGTCCTTTCTGCCTCAGAATTGCTGATGCCTCAAGACTCGTAGGAATTCCTCTAGATTCAAGTGAATGACTGTCTTAGCTGTGGTAGCTATCACTGGGATGGAGCACCATGACCAAGGCAACTTGGGAGGGAAAGGGTTTATTTTGCTTCTCCTTCCATCTAAAGAAGTCAGGACAGGAAGTCAAAGCAAGAACCTGGAGGCAGGAGCTGATGGAGAGGCCATGGAGGGGTGCTGCTTACTGGCTTGCTTCCCATGACTTGTTCAGCCTGTTTTTTTTTAATAGATCCCAGGACCCCCAGCTCAGCGATGGCTCCACCCACAATGGGCTGGGCCCTCCCACAATGATCACTAATTAAGAAAATGCCCTATAGGCTTTCCAAAGACCAAATCTTATGGAGGCCTTTTCTCAGGTTCCCTCCTCTCCCATGACACTAGCTTGTGCCAAGTCTATATAATACTAGCAAGCACAGGAGGGAATGTGACAAGTGATCCAGGACATTGCCCATTTGTTTGTTTGTTTTTGAGACAGGGTTTCTCTGTGTAGTCTTCAAACTTGCTCTGTAGACCAAGTTGGCCTCAAATTCAGAGATTCACTTGCCTCTGTCTCCTGCGTGCTGGTATTAAAGGTGTGCACTGCTATTGCCTAGTGACACTGTTATAAAAGATGTTGTTGGGGGTACTGGTGAAATCTCAATAGGATGTGTAGTTTGGGAAACAGGATTCCAATGATCATTTTCTAGTGCCGTGGCTGTTTTTACCCTTGATTTTAGCAATTGGTATTTTATATACCAAAAGCATCTAGGGTTTAGAGACTTAATGTCTGAAATCTACTCAGATGATTCATAGGGAAAAAGTTGTAAGTATAAATAAAAGGAAGAGGATACAGGAAATAGGCACTTGGGAATTATTCCTATTACTGCATTTTTTCTGGGAGCTAAAAAGATTATTTTAAGTCGAAAAGAAAGCTGGGCATGGTAGCACAAGCCTGTCTGTCATCCAAGCACTTGGGAGGCAAAGGCAGGAGGAACAAGGTTGTCCTCAATGACATGAGTTTGAGGTCAGTGTGGGCTACATGAAAATCAAACAAGGGTCTGGAGTGATGTCTCAGTGGTTATGAATGGGTACTATTTTTGCAGATGACCTGAACTCAGTTCCCAGTACCTGTGTTGGGTAGCTTATAACAGCCTGAAACTCTAGCTTCAGGGGACCCAATACCCACCCTCTGACTTCCACAGGTACTGCACTTCTGTGTATGTACACATACACAGACAAATACGTAAATGGCTCAGCAGTTATGAGCACACAGTGCTCTTACAGAGGATCTCAGATCACATCCTAGCACCCATGTCTGATGGCTCACAACTGCTTCTAACTCCAGCTCCAGAGGATTCAATGCTCTGGCCTCCATAGTCACTGGTACTCACATATCTACATACCGGCACACACAGAACAAGATTGAGATTAATTTTTTTAAAGATGTAAAGCTCAAAATGATGAAAAAGTTTAAAAGAAATGAGTACCCTTATGGAGTGGATGCTATCCTTTACCCCCATTCCAGCTTCTGGGCTCTGGGCCTTAGATTCGTAGCTTCTTCTTGACCCATCACAGTCTTTGAACAAGACCTCATGACTCCCTGTCACAGGTGCAGGTCAGAAAGGAGGGGCCTGCTTCCCCAAGGTCTGCACTCCTAGCAGCCTAGAGCCCAGCCTAGAGCCCACTGTTGACTCTGTCCCCTAAAGCATAGCCCGGACAATGGTATTTCTCCCAGAGCAGTGGTGAGTACCACCCTTCGGGTAGAATTAAAGAAGGCTAGATGGAGAAATACCAAGATTCTACCAGGAGTTGGTGCAGTCTGGCCATCCCCAGGTGCAGCCTCCATCCTGGACAACAGTGAAGTCCAGTAGGGGGCATTTTTGAGGTGTGGCCTCCAGTGACCTGCCGCAGGGTGAGGTAGACACACTAGGATGGAAAACTGATCTTGCAGAGGGTAGCTGGCGTGGGCAGGGTGATCTCCTGTGACTCTGGCTGGTCCATAGTTGAGCCTACATGCTTTGCTATTTGGAGAAACCCACATCCCACTGGAGAGTGGCAGCCTAGGCTGGGCTGCATAGGTAGGAGTTGCTGAGGTTGTGGGCCTGGTTGGCGGGCAGCTTCTTGTGCAGAGGGCCTCTCTCCAGGGTGAGGGGAGAGGTAAGGGGAAGGACCAATGGCCTCTGTGAGCCCCACCTCCTTACTGAGGTGTCTGGCTTTGCCTCACATTGCAGAGCTGAGTGTAAATGTCAGAGCTCTGCAGAGCCCAGGAATCAGAGTTTGTACTGCCCTGGGGACTTGCAAGGAGACTTCACCTGAAAGACTTTCCCCACACCCTGGCCACTTCCTCATCAGGCCTGCTACCCGCCTTCATGCAACAGAGAGACAGGAGTTCAGCCTGTCTCGCTTCAACTATCATTCCCTCTATTCCCTGGGACTGAGAGGGGCACATGGGCTGAGTGAACTGATTATTTAGCCAGGCCTAGTCTGTGTACCTGAGCATGTGCCTGGGCATGTGTGTGGGCACAAGCGGTCTCCATTGTTAAAGATGGGTGTTTTCATTGGTGAGCAGTAATTATTGGGTAATGCTTTAAAACCTTTCCTGAAGGAGTGCAAAGCTGTTTTTCTCCCCCTGAAGTCGGGAGTACGTTAAAAGGATTACCATGTAGATTTGATTTTTAGATAACGCTAAAATGGATCCCAAATGGACTTCAGCAGAGGGCTGCTATCTCCCTAATGGAAAGTGCATGGCCCCAGGCTCTGCTTCCAGAGCCAGCAGAGGAGGGGCAGGGAGGTCTGCAGGGGGCTGGCTGGCTGGTAGGCTAGAGGGGGCTGGGGAGACAGGAGTTGAGAGCCCAAGTACAAAGCCCTAGAGGGACCAACACCCTCACCCTCACCTCCCACCCCTGCCACCCCTGCATACTAGGTGAATGAGGATGGCTCTCTCACTGAAACTATAAGGGTCTAGCCTGAGGTCTGAGTTAGTGTTTATATGAACAGCTCTCCTGGACGGTTGCCCCTCCACAGGCCCCAAGGGACAGTCTTCCCATCCTTAGAGCCCTGGTCTTCCTTTATTTTCTTACACTTTATCCCTCCCTGTAGGCCAGACCTTAGAAGGAACTTCTCCTGAGGTCAGCTTCATGGGCAGATCTGGGCTCTGTCAGAGGAGACACAGGCTGACCCTGGGACAGCCGTCATCCTGAATACTCTCTCTCATTCAGACCAATTAACCTTTAGAGCTGCATTAAGGAAATTAGGCGGTGAACTTCCCAGCCAACAGATGGTCCTATGGCGATAGAAGGAGGGAGGGAAAAGGGAGCCGACCTCGTCCTGCCAGGGGCATCTACGTGGCCTCCTCCTCTGTGCCCTCACCTGGCCCTTGGTCTTGTGCTGTCGTAGGTCTGAGCTCTCTTCTCTAGGGAGGACTTCCTTGTCCTAGCGGCTGTCCTCCTCTCCAGCGGAGGTCAGAGGGGATAGCTGGGTGGAGAGAGCACAGGAACAAATCCTGACGCCATCCCCTTCAGCGCGCTTTAGTGATTTAGCCATCCCTCTACCTGAACTTCAGTTTCTGCATCTATAGGAGCAGAGCATTTGCCTGGAACACTGAGGGCTATTCTGACCTGATATCTATGAATCTTAAGATCTCTAGGTGGCAGGGTCTCCCCTGGAGCCAGAGGACATATTCCTTCCTGAAGAGGGAAAGGAGAGGGAGGAATCTGGATCAGCAGCTGGGCCTGCGGAGAGACACAGAGTCAAAGCTGGGGATGGGAAGGATTCCTAGGGATGGAACTGAATGCTCTGCCTGGAAAGACCATGGCTAGGTCTTCGGGTCAGGACAAGGCCAATGGCAGCAAAGACTCGAGGCCTGTTGGAAGGGGCTCTCTAGGAAGGGTGGGCTTTGCTGGCTGTGGCTGGGTTATGGGTAAAGACTGCCTCTAACCCACCCTGTCTTTTCTTAAGAGGCTTGTTCTCCTGCAGCCCTCCTTGTACAGCCATAGACTTGGTTTCTGTGCCACCCACCCAGCATTTTCGTCTTCCTTCCCCTGGACACTGTGTGCCCCTGTTTCCTCCCCAGCTGCCCTTCCCAGTGGTTCCAGGGGAAGGGACCAGGCATGTGTGACTGAGTGCTCACCCATGCCCACACTAGCACATCATGCTGTGTACAAGCGTGTCTGTGAGTGTACACGCTTACCTACCAGCAGGCTCTGCCTTCAGCAACTACATACCGAGTTTTGCCTGGTACTGGTTGCTTCCTGTATGTTGAGAAGCTTGCACAGGCTGGAAGGGGCTGGTACAGGGAGATTGCTAAACTGGGAGATTGGATCAGACTTCAGAGGCTCTGGAACCTCCCTCTTTCTCTCAGACCAGGCCACGTGGAAGTTTGCCTTTGACCAAAGCATTCCTGAGGGGAGTTCTCCCATGCCTTCCCAGCTGCCACCCTGAGCCCCCCACTCTCTTCCCAGTACCATTGTTCTGTCCACAGCGCACAGTGACTGTTCCCTTTGAGAAAGAGTGATGAGGATGAGGATGATGTGGGAATCTCAGTGAACCCCGTTCTTAGACCTATGGTGGCCAGCTGTAGCTGTGTTAGGAGGACCTGGGTCTGCCCAGATCAGATCACACAGGGCACAGTGACTAGGAAGAAGAAGAGCCCAGCAGGGCCTCTGGAGGGGTCTTGACAGGACCAAGGCATAGGCTATGGCATGTTGCCAAATAGGCCAGGCTTGGGGCCTGAGGAAGAAATAGAAAATGAGGGCTCTGGGAGCCTTTATGTAGAGGGAAAACAGTAAAGAGAAAGACCTACTTGCCCACTTGCCCTGGAAGGGGGTGGTGCCCCAGAGCTCCAGGGCAGTCCCAGGCCCATCTGTTTGGTTTTCCCACCACAGGTGTGCCGATGCTCTCCGTCCAACCTAAGGGGAAGCAGAAGGGCTGCGCAGGCTGCAACCGCAAGATCAAGGACCGGTACCTGCTGAAGGCACTGGACAAGTACTGGCATGAGGATTGCCTCAAGTGTGCCTGCTGTGACTGTCGCCTGGGCGAGGTGGGCTCCACTCTCTACACCAAGGCCAACCTCATCCTGTGCCGGCGGGACTACCTGAGGTGGGTTCTGCTGCCTCTCCCTACTTGACCGGCTCCCATCCTTCTAGCCTGGTGCAACTTGGCCGCAAGCTTTAAACCAGGCAGCCTTGTGTGCACAATTGTGTGACTGCTTTTTCTTCACTGCCGAGTTTCAGCCCTGTGAGCCACCCGAGAGCAGGGTTCTGTCTTCAGCTCCTTGGACTTGACCCCACAGTATCTACTCAGGCACTAGTAAGGTGTTGGACACATGGGTACCAGCCTGGCTTCAGCCTCATCCATCTCCTATGGGCATCCAGGAGGGGACATTTCAGAGGGGCCTGGAGGAGCAGATGAGGTCGTCTAGACTTGCCTGGGCCTTCCTCCTCCCAGTGGAGTCTCCTGCCCACCTCTCCCTGGAGTCCTCCTCTCCAGGTGCACTGGGACTAGGCTCTCATTTGCCTTGGTTGGCAGGGAGCCATACTCTAGGACAAGGACTGCCAATGCTTTTTAAAGATCTGGGTTTGAACGAGCCCGGAGCCTTCGGCTTTGAACCTTTCTCCATTTAATCCCCCCTATAGCCCACCTTGCATTCTTCAGAGCTCTGCCTCTCCCCCACACCCTGGATCTCATCCCCTGGGGCTGCCTTCCCCAATTAACCCTCCCTTAGGCCATTTATGACATCAGCAAGGCTGGAAGGAGGCCATGAAGCAGGGGCCTTGGCTGAGACCCAGCACCTGCATTTGGCTCTGTCACTAGCTGCTGGATGGTGGCTGGGCGGCCTTGTGGGGAAGAAAGGCCCATTGCATTAATTAGCAGGATGGGGGTGAGAGCTGGTGGGACTTCTGCTCAAGTCAGGACAAGTTGGAGGGGGGGGCAGGGCTATCTGGAAACTACCCCCTCCCCCAGAGACCCTGAGATTTACCTGTCTTGGTTTTTCCTTTCTACTGTTGCCTTTAGCTTTAGCAACAGATTTTCTTTTTTTCTTTTGAAGTGATGGTATTTAGTACTTCTAGGTTGGAGAGAGAAACTGAGGCTGGGAGGAAGGGTTAAGGATGCTCTTGGAAAGCCAACCCTCAAGGACATGGAAAGGGGCTTTTTGTGCCTGGAGGTTTGGGACATCTACCTGGGTAGTTGAATTAGCAGGCTTGGGAGAGGTGACTATCTAACTGGTGGCCCGCCATTAGGACAGGGAGAAGGAGCACCTTGGTGCAGTGTGGGCTTGTGGGAACTCTCAAGCACCCACTTCTGGGCCCTGCCAGTTAAAGGGGCCAGAAGCTTTTTTCCCCCTATGCTCTGGTAGAGGTAATGAATGACTTCTGGAGCCAGGTAGGCCACTAGGTTAGGGAGGGGTGGCTGCCCAGAGCCTGAGCCTTTACAACAACTGCTGGTGGCAGAAAAAGCCCCCCCTTGGCAGGCAGATGCTGTGGCCCAGCCTTTGTCTGCCTTTATCTGAGTCACCAGGCAGCTCAGGCCAATGAATAATGGAGCCAAGCTGGTCTGCAGGTGTCTGAGCCTGCATCAGACAAATCGGACAAATCGGGGATTAGAGGCCCCCACCACCCACCTCTCAGCCCACTTGCATCTTTTTTGGAGCTTGCTCAGCAGAAAGGAAGCAAGGAGGAGCTTGATCAGCTCAGACCATTAGAGCACCCAGCCAAGAACTGCCATGAATGGGGAGGGAGTGAACTTCCTGTGCTCCGGTCCCTGGAGCTTTGTAGCCAGCAGCTGAGAGGAGGGATACCCTCTCAAAGAGACCATTGTGTCAGGTCCCCCAGGAGCTTGTTTTGGGGGATCAGTTCTGGGTGAGAAGCATCTTTAGGCAGGCTGTGTTGTCCTGGCAGCTTCATTTTCAAAAAGATAAGCTGAGATTCCAAGACGGAAAAGGAGGCATAGTCGGGGTGGCACAGTGAGATTATGGCAAAGTACAATTTCATAAAACACTGTAATTTTATCTCTTTTTGAGACATGTCAGCTAGTTCGAGGCTGGCCTCGAACTCCCCATGTAGACGCAGATTGTCTTCAATTCCTATTCCTCCTGACGCTACCTCCTGAGGGCTAGGGTTATAGACAAGGACAACCACATGGGTGCTCATGTACCCAGAGCTTCTTGCATGCTAGGCAAATACTCTACCAACTGAGCTGCAGCCCCAGAAAGCACTGCAATTTTAAAAGCAAGGAGCCTCATCAGTGGCATAGATCACTCTCTCAGAGGAGCCAGGCATGTGCCCCTGGTGAGTTGTTTATCTCTCTGTGACTCATTCTTTTCTTGAATGGGGATGATATAAGTGTTGACCTCACAGGGCTGCCTTGGGATCAGATTAGGTGATTTTTTTTTTGTAAGCTCTTAGCCTGTCCCTGAGCCACAGGTTCAGTTAGGGTTAAGGTTAGGTATTTCTAAGTGTGTTGTCCCGTGAGGGATGCAGTTTGGTTTTTGACATTGAGATAACCGGCGCTCTGGGTGCCTCCAAGTGACTGCATGAGGATACACAGCCCACACCAGGCAGACTGCTCTGACATTTAGGCTTATGTGGGTCTGGAGCCTTTGCTAAGGGGCCGTCCTGGTGCTCTAGGGACTCTGGTGGAAACCCGAAATGGGTGTAGAGTGATGACATCTACACCTGACTCTCAGTTACATAGCCTCCCTGGGGAGGGAGATGATCAACCTGGTAGGATCTAGTTAGTTCTTGACTAGCCCTACTTGCTATCCCACGAGCTAGGGAACAAGCTAGGGAACAGGCTAGCCTCTGGGTGGAGGCAGCTCCTTGGCAGGCTCTTACATCCTCTGTGCCCTTCCCCTGGCAGGCTTTTTGGCACCACAGGAAACTGTGCTGCCTGCAGCAAGCTGATCCCTGCTTTCGAGATGGTGATGCGGGCCCGAGACAATGTGTATCACCTTGACTGCTTTGCCTGCCAGCTCTGCAATCAGAGGTGAGTGCCAGCCCTTCAGCCAGCCCCACACACTACCCAGACCTGCTGGTTGAGCCAGGGGTGCTGAAGAGGTGTGCATACGAATGTGACTTCTTTTACATATGTAGCTGAGTGTGTATGCTGTCCTTGCCGTACATGTGCATATGTGTGTGTCTATATCTTAGAGTCAGATGTGTACACTCTAGTACTGGCGCACTATATGGGTGGTAAGTTTCTACATGAATTTAGTGATGGGGTATGTGTGTGTTTTCACAATATATATGTGTGTGGGTATATATA
>NW_022196904.1:97833234-97862002 GCF_008632895.1 Mastomys coucha | reverse complement strand
TATATATATATATGTATATATTGTACCTAGGGTACAGTATTTATACATTTGAGGGAGGGAGGGGTTGCTAGTATCAGGGTCTTATGTATCCCAGGCCACTCTTAAACTTGCTACGAAGCATGGTTGCTAGGATGGTAGGAATATGCCCCGTGTCTGGTATATGTGTGCTTGTGTTTATATTGTAAATGTTTGTGTGCCTACAGATACTAGTACATGAGATCCATGTTTAGTTGTGCATGTGACTCTAATTATTCATGCATAAGAGTTTGTGCATACTGTATGTACATGGTGAGGTGAGAATTTTATGCATGCTTTAAATGTGTGTACTGGGTATACTGCATCCATGTGCATGTGGTTTTGTGTCCTGTCTTGTGAGAAGTGGTTCCAAGGCCCATAGGGTAAGAGATCTCTTCAGAGAATATCACCTACCCCCAACTCTACTCATGAATCTGGTTCTGGCCCCCTCTCTCTTTTGTGGATTTCTGGGCCCTGTTTATTATCCCAGCCCTGGGGGAAGACTTGAGGGATTTAAGGCATTCACCCCTGGAAAAAGCAGGAACTCTTCTCAGGAGCCCTCAGGTCAGGTAGGAGTCCATACAAATGTGTTCCCAGGTTGAGGTCCAGAGGGACCTGTAGTGAACACAAGGCTGGCTGAAAGCTCTGGGTAGACGGCCTACCAGCAGGGCTCTGTGAAGTTTCATCGCCACCTGGTGGTTGGACTGAGATCCACTACTGAGACTGAGTGACCCAGGGGATATCTTTAAGGGGAAGCTTGAAAATTCTTCAGTACTTCCAGAGGACTAAGAGACCCAAATGTGATCTTCCTGGATTGAAGAATAAATTGTGGACTGTGGTCTCACTCTTAAGAGTCTGTGAGCCCTAATCTGGGAGGGCAGAGGGATGGAAGCAGCTACGTTCTTCTTCTCCCTAATCCACCCCTGCCCCCCATCTCTCAATCTCCATCCCTCCACTCTGTCTAGTTTCTGCTTCCCTACCCTCTCCTGCACCCTCTCAGGGACTGGAATAAGGCATCTGCATTCGCCCTGCACCTCCTTGCATGACCTGCTGGTGGGAGCCCTGTGGCTTGACAGTTTATCTATCTCATCACCCCAGGCTGCAGGGGTCTGCTGAGAGTAATTGACCAGGCTTGCAGTGGCATTTCCTCTATACCCTCTGGGAGGTTCCAGGAGACAGCTCATCAGCATCACCATCTCCCATGCATGCCCCACCTCCTGGGCCAGGCTGGGACCTCCTCTCACTGGGACCTCACCTATAGCCCTCTTTCTCTTGATTTTTTTTTTTCTAGATTTTGTGTGGGAGACAAATTCTTCCTGAAGAACAACATGATCTTGTGCCAGATGGACTATGAGGAGGGGCATCTCAATGGCACCTTTGAATCCCAGGTTCAGTAACGCCCAACATCTGGCCTCCAGGTCCATCTGTCCATCTGCCCACCTGCCCACCTGCCTGGCAGGCTGGCAAGCCACTCTGCCTGCGCGGGCTGGCCAGCCGCTGTCCTACAAGTTAGAACGTCATCCTCAATGGGAAGGTGGTTTTTCTTCACCATCACAGCCCAGTTCTGTGGGACCCCCCCACTGGGGCCAGGCTCGGCCTGTACAGTCTGTCTTCTGTATATAAATGGGAACATTTATTTTATGAGAAATGTAATGCGATTTTATTACTGGCGTGGATTAAACTTATGAATGTTTCCGGGGACATGACTGCATTGTTCACATTACTGACACAGAACTGCACTTCCCCACCTTCTGCCTCTGGAGGGCAGGGCACAGAGAAGCAACCTCCAGCACACACTCTTGCCAAGCAGGCGCAAACAAGCATGGCTTTAGGGATCTGAAGAAGGGAATCAGTCAGAGCGCCCCAGCCACACATGAGAAGTGGGGTACGCCTCCCTTCCTGCAAAGCATACATCCTGGCCCTATGCAAAACCCTAAGAGGAGTACTGTAACGCTTTGTGTACTTTTAGCCCATCCCTCTGTCACTGGAACCCCTAGCACAGTGGCCAGATGGGGACCCAGTTCAGCCCTGCTCCACAGTAGAGCCCCAAATCTCAAGCCTCATATCATTACAATACCTTCCTAACCCTCTTTCACAGTGACAGATAAGTGTTTGTTGGGTCTGACCTGGATCCTACTGTCTTGTTTATCAATCAAAACATTGTTTCCCTTGAGCTTGTCTGTGTGGGCTGGAGAGTTAGTCAGTCACTCAGCAAACCTCAGTCTACTCCAATTCTTAGCCTTATGCCTTGATTGGAGCTAACACCAGGGGAATCCAGGCATGGGGTTGAGTCATTGATGAGACACAGTCTCTGCTCTTGAGAAGTCTGCTAGGGACCTGGAAGTCTGAAGCCTCAGTAGGGAAAAGAGAAGAAAGCCAGGAAAATGGATAGGACAGGGCACACCAGGAGAGGCAGAATGCCTCTGGGGAGAGCTGAAATGAGCCCATCTCCCACAACAGACATGGGCCATGAGGACTCTCAAGAGTCAGGGACAGAGGAGCCAATGGACACACTCTCAAACAGACACATGTGTGGACATGCAGAAGAGACAGGCAGGCGAGCCAATAGGCAGTCAGCCCAAGCCAGGAGACAGCTGGACCTGTGGCAGATAGTCAGACAGGCATTTCTGTCTGCCTGGCTGAGCTAGGCTCACCCAGGGTAGCAGGATAATGCCAGTGCTGGGCATAGAGCCTGGAAGGGAGCAGAGTAGGTAATGGGCATCAGTGAGAAGCCTGGCCAGGGAAGGCTGTGTGACAGGCTCTCCACCCAGATCCTCTGCTTCTCTTGATCAGGGCCTATTTTCTACCTGGCCACAGCCAGGAGCCCAGTGCTAAAGAAGCCTGACTGTGGCCTCCAGCTATGGCTTCCCCTCCATACCTATGCACCAGGCCCACTCCTCCATTCTGAAGTGTGGACACAAGGCTCTCAGGTGCCTGGAAGAGACTGCTTCTATAAGTCCTGATTTTGTGGCCAGAGGAAGAAATAGGTAGGACCAAGGATCATGGTATAGAAATTCTCTGAAGGAGCTATACCCATGTATGTGTGAGAATAGAGAGAGAGGGGCCAGTGGGCTTGACTGAAGGAGTGTTTGTGTGTGTGTGATGCTTTAGGTTGGGGTACCGATAGTGTGACTGTCGGTAGACTAGGAATGAGATTGGGTACGTGCAGAGATGGGAGGATTGCAGTCTGCAATGAGCAGTTGTCTCCCTCAACATGAAAAAGCAGATTTCTTTCCTGAATGGTAGCACTGTCGTCAGTTCCAGATGCTCGGTGGGCTCTCAAGGCCTGGGATGCCCGCCCCAAAGGCCTGACTCCTAACTTCAGAGTTTGCTGCAGATAAAGTTGTAACACAAGTTAATTACATGGTTATGGAGAGATAACGGAGCCACTCAAATGCAGTTTCTGGGCAATTACAATTGTTTCCAACAGAGTTACCATATTGCAGCCATGAAATAGCATGTCATTCTGCGGTAATTATGTAATTAACTTGTCTCACCACTCTAGGTTGCACAACAATTAATTCACTCACAATAAGATAGACTCAAAATCAAACAGGCTGCATTTGAAAGGCCCCAGTAGAGGAGCTGGCCTTCTCCGAAGACCCCAAACCTACTTTATCCACCTCAGACCTTATCAGGGGGCTTCCCCAGCTCCATATGTCCCGGAACTTGCCAAGCGCAGAGTCATGGACCCAAATTACTGCTCTCTTACCTCCCTGCCCAGGAAGTAAGAACGATCTAATTCCTAGGTAAGCCAAGTGACCCAGATCTACACTGTGAAGTTCCCAGCAGACATCACTATGCTGTCTATTGTGAGGGCCTGAGTAGCATGAACCTCACCAGGAAGCCCCCAAATCAGTCCACAGATGCTCTGAAGACAAACTATGCTGGCCTGGCGTCGACCATGTGAGGCCAGTAGGAGGGGAGGGGCATTGCTCATAGGACAACTGGAGAAGGGCTTCAGTGGCTACTGAAGCCTAGGGATTGTGTATTTGTGGTCTCCAGGGGTGATTTGGGAAAAGTCTAGCCTCCCCCACTCTAGCCACTAAGTGCAGGGTATAAGTTGTCCTAGGCTGGTTCTCCTTGGGGACTGCAGCCCACTGATGATTGAGGGTCAGGGACAGAGGGAGCTGAGCAGAAACATTGGAGGCTATATCAGGTCTAGCCTGGGGCATGTAGTCCTTGAACTATGGACTGAATTTGTACTACACATAAAACCTTCCTATAGCCATCTTCCCTCCCTGTCTTCCTTGATGTCAGAAATACTATCACAGAGGACCTGGGCCCCATGCACGGAGGAACCTGTTCATATCCCCAGTCCGTGATCTGAAGCTGAACCACAGAGAAGTACTCAAAAAGAAACTGATTCCAGCGTTGATGCTGCTTATCATGAAATCTCACTTGGGTCTTATCTCCTGGATCTGATCACAGTGACCTTTTATGCAGGAAGTACTGACAAAAGCCACATGACAGTCCTGTGTGAGCCACATGACAGTCCTGTCTGAGAGAGCTCATCGTTCTGAAGGGGCGCTGGCTTTTCTCAATTCTGCCATCAGAGATCATTCGTGACCAGGTTAAGTAAATCTGGCACTGAGTGATCCCCAGAACCACCTACCTGGCATACCAAGTGAGAGCAGGCCCAGAAAAGATCCTTCCTAGCTGCAACTGTTCATTGCCCTCAGAGGAAATGCTACAGAGAGAATGGTGGCTGTGAGTCAATATTTAGCTATCTTTTACCTTGAAAGCTTGAATTTCCTGAAAATGAATGAATATAGATGAGCTGATATGAAGATATGAAGATAGGTAGGTTCAGGAAAATATTTGGTCAAGCCTGGCTTACCATTAGAGAATAATCATAGGAAACACACACACACAGAAGCAGACGGCAGACAGACAGACAGACAGACACACACACACACACTCATACACACACAAAACCAGATAATAGACACACACACACACACAAAACCAGATGATAGACACACACACACATATACACAAAACCAGATGACAGACAGACTGACAGACAGACAGACAGACAGACAGACAGACAGACAGACACACACACACACACACACACACACACACACACACACACCAGAAAAGAATTACTTTAATCAGAAGCCACAGTCACTTTTTATCTCTGCAGGAGATCCCAGGCACAGGCACTTGTATTGTTTTTGCCCATCTAGGGTCTCAGTTTCTTGTCCCTGGGTCAGGGAGACAAAAGGATGTCCCAGATCTTCTCAGACTGCTGGTGCCGCCAAAGTAAATTACTTTTGAGCTCTTGACATCTTTCTTGTCACCTACCAGGAGCTGGCCCACCCTTCCCATGGTTTTGTCTCTAGCTTCATAACACTCTTGGTCCTGCTACCTTATGGAGGTTCTCTTAAGCCCTTGTATGTCTGACATGGACTCCTAGATGTGTCCAGAGCACAAACGGTGAGCTTCATGTCAAACTTCTCTCTAGCTCTTTAGCCACTTGCATCCTCTTCTTAGAGCTTGGAACATTCCTTAATAGAGCTTCTTGTACCTGGGTTCTACCTTCTTGACACTCCTGGGTTTGGGTCAGACCACGCAGTTTCTGTTCACAGCTGTAGAAGAAGGTCTGGTTCTACTCTGGGAAGGCTTAGGGAGGAGGGGGCCAGGCACTTGGGAAAGAAGTGGTCTTTAAATTCTATTCCCAAAGGGGCTGTGCCAAACAGGCTTGCATTCAGTGTGGACTCTCCCAGGTGGATTTTGTTCTGGGCACCACTCGTCCATGAGAGCTGGTGGAAGCCCTCCGTGCTGCTGAGCTTCCTCAGAACACCCATTTCCCCTTCACATCAGGCTGCACACCTACTTAAGGCTCCCCACGGATGCTGTCAAGACTCTGATCCTCTGAGTTCATGCATTTTCGAGCCCGGCAAAAGCAAGTATCTAGTTATACCTCCTGAGCCTGGGCTTGACAGAGACCCCTTGAGGGTTTGTTTGGATCCCTTTGTAAGACGTAGCCCTATGTGATGGGAGTAGTTTTCCTCCTGTACCTTCCATCTTTGGCACACAAACAGATTCCAGAGAGGAGGCCATGCCTCTGAATGTTAGTGACAGATTCTGGCCTGAGTCTGCTCTTTGATAGGGCTGTGTTGAGGGACTGAAGTATCCAGGGATTGGACAAATTCAGTTTTGTCTCTCAAAGCTGAAAGATGCTTGATAGAGGGTGGCAGCTAAGGCAGACTCTGGGCTGTATCTTCTGATGTAATAGGTCTCCCCACTGCATCGGGGGAACCATAAAGACTCTTCCTATGGAGGATTCAGAGGGCGTCAAAGAATCTCAAGGCTCCCCTTTTGTCTCAACTTCTCTGATCATCTGCCATTCCATGTAATAGGTGATATCTGGGGTCAGACCCAGATGGAACAGAACAAAAAGAGATGAGAAAGAATATGAGACGGTGTCTGGCATGTTGGCACATACCTGTCATCCCAGCACATAGGAAATAGAGGCAGAAGGATCCAGAGTTCATTGTGATCCTTAGCTACATAGTGAGTTCAAGGCCAGCCTGAACTTTTCTGTCTCATAAACACAAAAGAGAGGGATGGGGGAGGGGAGAACACTAGGAGGTAGGGGAAGAAAGTGGTGGAGAGCAGGCATGGGAGAAGCGTCCAGAAAGAGGTTTTTAACTGCAGGGATGAGCCTGATAGAAAAGGCAGTGTGGGATGGTATTTAAGTGCTGGCACAGAGCCCGGTAGGTGATACGGTTAGAACCATAGCCTCCCCACCCAGCAGCTGAACAGTCTGGGGTTGGTCACTTGAATCTCCATTTACAGAGAGCCATCCTTTTCTTTAAAGAATATTGACAATGCCTATCTTTCAAAGTTGTCCTGAGATTTAGAAGATGGAGAGCAGTCATGGATGCAAACATGACCATAAGCCCAGACAAACACCACACCAGCACTCCATTTAGGACACTTCACATTCCACAAACTGTATTGGTCTGGCCTTGGTCTATCTCCAGGACAGTTCCTGGGGCCCTCCTGTGCAAAGGCCTGTCTCACTTTCATAGTCTTGACCACATCATTACAGGGCATTCCTGGTACCTTCATGCTCTCTGGAGAGAGCATTGTACCCTGGAGCAGGGGAGAACAGGTGGACGCTCATCTGACACTAGCCAAGCAGGCTTTCATAGATAAAGTTATACCTGACCCATTTCAGCCTCTTTTCACTGTGTCCACTATTTGACAGTTTAAAAACACCCAGAGGCCCAAGAAACTTTGTGAGTTATACAGTCTGGATTTGAACTTGGGCCTGGTCAGACTCTATATTACATGCAAGTTACTGAGGGATGAAAATCTCAAAAGCAAAGAGCTGGGCAGGAGAAGGGTCTTGGAATCCAGAAGTAAATTTCACTTCCACCAGAGCTATGGGCCCCGGATGGGGCCTCAGTTGGGTAAGTGCTTTCCTTCCAAGAAGAGGACCAGCATTTGAGTCCTATAAGCTACATTAAAAAGTGAGTATGCGCTACACACTTGCAATCCAAACATTGAGGCCACAGAGGCAGGTGGATCCCTGGGGACGTCTGATAAGTTCCAGGCCAATGAGACACCATGTCTCAAAAAAAAAAAAAAAAAGAGTGGATTACTCCTAGGAAAGGTAACTGATGTTGTCCTCTGACTTTCACACCCATGAGCACATGCATGTTTATCCCTACTGAGGGACTGTTCTTAGGTGAAGATGGGGCCCAGACATATTTGTCCTTCGGTACATGTCTTAGCCAAGCATGTCAGCCCAGCCTGGTCTGCACTGGATGCTAGACAGGATAGCCGGGACAGACTCCTCATGTCCTCCTCTGCTTGCTGCCTATCAGGGAGGCAGGCCTCAATGCAGCAGTCTTCAGTCGGGAAGCAATGGCCACATGCCAGCTTTGCTGCTAAGAGTGGAGAAGTGAAAGTACCAGGTGCAAGGCAATGGTGTAGAGGTTGGGGGAGATAGGAAACATCAGCAGGTAAGGAACTAAACAGATCCCAAGACATGGGGCAGCAGAGAGAAGCTTATTTAGACCGAGAGGTCTCAGGGTAGACAGGATGGCTCAGCGAGTAAAGGCATCTGCCATTAAGTCTGATGACCTCAGTTTAATCCCTAGATGGAGAGGTCTAGCTCCTACATGCTGTCCTCTGACCGCCCCCGCCCCCACAGGCAGATTGTAGCATACACACACTTAGATAGATAAATGATAGATAGATAGATAGATAGATAGATAGATAGATAGATAGATAGAGCTAGTGTGTAAGCTATAATGGAATGGCCTCTGTTCACCCATCCTTAGAGTCCACCTTACCCAAAGGGCTAACTCTGCGGTCACTGAGGTCCAAGGAAGTGACAGGCAAGTGCACATCGGATCCATCTAGCTTGAGGGCCGTGGTATCCTTATGCCCTAGGTCTTTGCCTCCTGCCTGCCATGCCTTGTGCTGCTGCCTAAGACTCTGCCTGCACACAGTGGGTAGAGGGCAAGAGTTCTATGCTGTCCCAGAACCTCCTCAGTGAATGTCTCCCTTTGTTTTCCAGGCTACTAAAAAATATTTTCCCTAGAATACAAAGAAATTGGGGTTTGGGTTCTTGGTTGTTATCACCCATATTCCTGTCCCGTTGTGTTACCGGCTAGGGACACATTGGCTGATCTATGGTTTCTGGAGATTCTCTTAGGGTCCTGGTGGGAGAACACTTAAAATTACTACCCTGAGCAGAAGATGCATCTAGAAAGCACCTCTATACTCTGCATGACTGGTGTTCTAGGGGAATAGACAGTTTGCTATAAAAGTGGGAATTAGCAATGCCCAAAGGGCCACAGGACACCGGGGAGCTGGCAGACTAGCCCCAATGTTCTTTCTTTCCCTCCGTCCCATCTTAATCTGCCTGGTTTTCTGTGATGGCAGAGGCTATGGGCTGAGGCTAAGCCTTGGCACTCATTCTATACTCTCCTAGCTACTGGAACAGAAATAGCTGGAGGCTGCTGAGTTCCCCTTAGCTGTGGCTCTCAGGTGGCAGTGGGGAGTAGGGGTGTCCACAGGTTTGTTTTCTGCTGACAGCTCCCTCTAGCTGAGGTGTTTTCTGGCTGGCTCCTACGGACTTCACATCTTGCTTCAGCTGGGGTTTCATTCAGGGCTGTGGGTTTGTAAACTCCAGTCAAGGTGACAGTAGCTTCTGGTCCATGAACACCAGATCTCCTTCTATGCATACCTCCCCCACCCCCGCAGAGTGGAGGAGTGAGGCTGTCTTGCACAAAGGAGAGTAGGAGCAACCACTAGTTCCTTGGGACTCAGGAATACTGGGACCCTTGCCCTTGGTTCTCTAAGGCTGGCTGTCCCTCTCCTAGGGCTTTTTCAGCCTCTGCCTTCTCTGCACCTGTCTTCTTACTTAGGGCCTATGTGGGAACTAATCCTTGTGTTCACCATGTGCCCCCACCCCCACCCCTCTTCTTTCATTAGAGACAAGAGAGCTAATTACCGCCCCCTCAGAGGCCCGGCTACAGGCCATTTAGAACTGACACAGCCCTTGAAGTGATTTAAAAATCCCATTTCCCTGCAATGAAGTGGGCCACCCTTCCCTCCTCATTAAGGCTAATTACTAAATGCTTCCCATTTAAGGAGGAGCCTTGCTCTCACCCTTTGCCCAACCCTGCCTCAGGACGAGGTTCCACACAGAACCTTCCTGGGCAACAGCAGAGGTTCTTCCCTATCTTGACTGGATATTGAAAACCTACCACACCATGACATCCTATCAAAGCCCTGAAAGTTAAGGCTGAAAGCAACAGGCAAGAAGGGATCAGGCTGGTGGAGTTGGATAGAGTGGTATTGAGGAGGAGAAAGATCCACATGGTGAGGGGACATCAGCAACTCTAAAACTTGCTGCAAAGCTGCCGACCCTCAAAACAAGAACTTGTTGCTTCCAGAAGTCAGTCAAGGCCCACATGCTCCACGGAGCTCTCCATGGTGCTGGGACATGGTGCTGGAATTCCCCAGAAGTCTTTTGGCTCATAGAACCAGAAAACTTTGCTGCTGCTGCTGCTGCTGCTGCTGCTACTACTACTACTACTACAATTAATTATTTAACTAATTAATTAATTAATAGAGTTGTGTGACTTTTCATAGGGAGATGTGGAAAAATGCCAATCCACCCTAGATGGGGCACTGATGACAGACCCAAGGAATTATTTAGTCTAAGTCTGGCTTGGGGAAAACAACAGATTTGTTGGGGTTCTTTACAGGAGCAGGAGTGACTTAAATGGAGCTGCATCACTGAAAAGCATACCCCTGCAAGGACGATGGCTCACAAAAGCTGCATTTCTGCAACTCCCTGCACAACTGGTGGGCTCCTGCACCAACATGTCTTCTTGTCCCAGCAATTACTCACTGTTTTTATAACTTTGTAACACTTAACACTTTCTTAGCTTCCTAGGCCTTGAAATCTTTGTTAGGTTCCTCAGCCTTATCACCCTCCCCCCTGAATTCAGGAGGAACGTTTCAATTCAGAGGAAGTAGTTGTAAAACACCATTGTGAGCTGGAGAGATGGCTCAGCAGTTAAGAGCACTGACTGCTCTTCTGGAAGTCCTGAGTTCAAATCCCAGAACCACATGGTGGCTCACAACTATCTGTAATGAGATGTGACACCCTCTCATGCATCTGAAGATAGCTACAGTGTACTTAGATACTTTAAAAATAAATAAATAAAACACCAGTGTTTGGTGTAGCTCAGGTTGACCTCAAACTCACTAGGTAGCCCATGATGACATTGAACTTGTAGTCCTCCCATCTTTACCTCCCAAATACATGGTTTGTGCAGTACTGGGAATCCAATCCAGGGCTTCATGCATGTTAGACAAACTCAGGAACATCCTCAGGCCTCATTCTTAATTTCAGTTTAAGTATGTTTATTTCCTAGCATTTGTTCTTTGAATTTAAGGTTTCCAGCTTAGGCTCTAAACTCCATTTGGCTCTGCTTTTCTGTTTTGTTTTTGTTTATTTGTGTGTGTGTGTGTGTGTGTGTGTGTGTGTGTGTGTGTGTGTATCTCCCTCCCCCCTCACACACACACCCCTTTTGAGACAGGGTTTCTCTGTGTGGCCTTGACCATCCTGGAACTCACTCTGTAGATCAGGCTGGCCTCGAACTTATAGAGATCTCCCTGCCTCTGCCTCCCAAATGCTGTAATTAAGTGTGCCCCACCATTGCCCAGCCTTTTCTGTATTTATTAAAGCCTGGGAGACACAGCCCCTAAGGCTCATCTCCTGACATATATTAGAGGCCTTTCATTTGCTTTCCAAGAGACAGATGGTGTGAAGTGTCCCTGCATCTCTTCCTTCCAGCCTCATCAGTAGAAAGTGCACATTAATGTTTAGTTCATAAGTGAGCTCTGTGTGGAGGGGCAAATTAAAGGAACGTAATGTTACCTGCTCTACTGGAGATACCAAAGTCTTCTCAGTGGGCACTTAGACCAAGCAGGTACCAGACTCTGCCTTATACTGATGCTTTTCCCTGCTAATCCCCGGCAGCAGAGGTATTTCAAAGCAAGAGGTACTATATTCTAAGTCCTTTTCTGCCTCTCTCAACCCTGTCTACATTCAAAATTTGCCTTCTGATGCTTGCAGCTAATGTCTGGGCAAGGAGAAAAACTCCATGTAAAGGAGGAAGTACCCATTTAAGAGTTGCCAAATGTACACTTCAGGCTCCTGACCCCATCTGGATGACATCCACAACTCCTCCCTCTGCCTAGTCCAAGCACAGTCCACTTCTCAGTGTCCCATCTTCTGTTTCATCCAGTCAAGACTGCAAATACCCTATGTCTCCAGCTGATGTATGTGTAAGAAGCAGCTTAATAGCTATCTCCTTTGGTATTTTCTGTTGCAGGAACTAGCCCTTCTTCAGAATTCTTGTGACATGATTCCTGTTCCCCACTCAGTATGCCAGTGGTCCACATTTGTCACCATGATCACAATGCCTAGCAGAAACAACTAGAAGGAGGAAATACTTAATTCAGTTCACGGTTTCAGTGCATCACGACAACAGATGCAGCATTACTAAGAGAATGTGGCGTTTCACACAGTCAGGACCTAGAGGCCAGGCAGCACCTTCAAACATCCAACCCTAATGACTTACTTCTACCATACAGATCCCACAGACTAAAGGCTTCATAGCCTCCCCCAAATAATGCCACCAGGGGAACAGCCACCCAAAGCATGAATCTATAAGGAATACTTCAGTTTTGAATCATGACAACATCTAATACACCACAGAGTCCTCCTTCCCAAGAAGCAAAAGAGCTGATGTCAATTCTCTCCTGGGTACCACCTACATAAATGGCACCTGTAGAATGGGAATGCGTCCTCAAGAAGAGTGACTGAGGCAGAAAACAGTGAGGTGGTTTGATTCACCCTTCCACTGCTATCCATCCCTCCACCCTGCCTTCCATCCATCTAAACAGTGTCTAACACAGATTAAGAGAGATTGCAAAAGATATGAAGCCAATGCCCCTCCCACAAAAACTGTTACAGAGAGGAGAGTCAGGAACCATCAGTCCATGCAAACATCATAACTCCTTGTTTCAGAACAGAAATTTCAAGAAGAAATGGGAGGGAACCAGCAGTCCAGGAGAAGAAACTTTCTGAGCCCTCAAACACAGATGGATGCACATGACAGGAAGCAGATAGAGGCACAAAGATGGGAGAGAGTGGGCCCACAGCTTGGCATCCTTGCAGCCCAGAGGCCCCAGGTGATCGGCAAAGCTGCTAACAGAGGCTCTCACAGCAGGCGAGGGAGATAGACCTTCATCCACAAGGCAGCGGGGAAATGGCAAAGGCCTTTTTTTTTTTTTTTTTTTTTTTAATAGAACAAGGACACAATCAGATCTACACTCTTTGAGAGATCATTCATGGACCACATCAAGGGCCAGTCAGAGGGAATCCAAGGGGTGGGGACAGAGCAGATAGCAGCCTTAGAGACACAGCTTCTGTTGCTGAAGGAAGAGTGGGTGTTTCAACAGTTGCTCTTCATGAGCCCTTGGTGGGCATTTTTGTGTTTTGTCTTTCAAAAATAAAATGTGAGGCAAGAGCTCTTCACATAACCTAGGCGAGTCCAGAACTTGTTCTGTACTCTAGCCTGGCCTTGAACTTTCAGTCCAGGGTTTGAGTTCTGGGACTACAAGATGTAGAAGGGATAAGGATTTGAGACAAAGTCTCTTGTAGCCCAGACCGACCTTAAACTAGTTATGTAGCCAAGGATACCTTTCAACTCCTAAGACTCCTGCTTCTACCTCTCAAGTACTAGGAATCTATTAATCTACCCCACAGCCACCTTGATTTACTTTTTTGTCTTATATCCATCAAAACCCCCACTACAATCCTCTTGAGGTATCAGAGGGCAGGTGCTCCCAGAGTTCCTTAGGTCTATTTGCATCTGTTTAGATTACCCACCAGGGATTTCAGCCACTTTTTACTTCTCAGTCACCTCTCACCCCAGAGAATAAAATTAGGAAAGGTGTTCATACCAGGCAGATGACTTTTATCAAATGAAATGAACCCTGGTTCTCCTTTCAGTACATAGAAGGGCATTTGGGACTCACTGAAAGATGAGTTGAGAGTAGTGTCAGTATACCCAAATGATGAAGATGGGCATCTTCTGTGAATAGAAGGCCCAACTGCCATCAAAACAGGGGTAGAAATGAGGAAAATCTGGAGTGATGGCACCTGCCTATAATTCACTCAAGAGTGTAAGGCAGGAGGATCACATATTCAAAAAATCCTGGGTTATGCAGAGATAACACTATTGAAAAACAGGAAGAAAGGGAAGAGGGAAGGAAAAAAGATAGAAGAAAAAAAGGAAGGAAAGAAAGAAAGAGAGAAGGAAGGAAGGAAGGAAGGAAGGAAGGAAGGAAGGAACGGAGACAAACAGCACGTCCATGTGGTGTTTATAAGACAATGAGGAGGACTGCTCATCTCTTTTGAGACCTCATTGCCTGAGGAGAGAAACCATAGACAGCTGCAGCTAGAGCCCAGCTGTGGGCCCAGAGCAGCAATCCAATGGGTCAACTACCAGCCAGAAGCCATCCTTCTCTAAGGCTGAAGTATCAGTCAGGAGAGGGTGTCAAATGCAGGCCATGGAGGTGGTATGTCATATCAACTCTCCTTATATCCAAGACGTGGCCATCCAGGGCTATAGGAGCCATTACATCTCCTCTTACCACATCTTCTGCCTTGAACTCAGGCCCTCTGCAAGAACAGTATATGCTCATAACCACTGAGCCATCTCTCAGGCCTTCACAACATATTAAGTTTTATGTTCTGTCCTGAAAGTTCACATACATCCTTGTATTCCAGTTTATAATATATAATCTCTTAAGTATAGCTTTTATTCAAGTATAGCACAAATAAAAATGGTATGATCACCATAGTGCTCAACAGGATTTCCCAGAAAGGCAATACTTTAAGCACCCCAGAAGTTTCCAACAACCTCTACTGGGTTCTACCCGTTAAAGGTGACACATATCCTGCTGCTTTACAATATATGTTGTTCGAAACCTTTCATTCCTTGCCCCTGAGTTAACTATTGCTTGGAGACACCTGTGCCACTCTGAGCCACTGGCTCACCTTAGCAGTGCAGGGTTACCCCAGATGGAGTAGCAGAACCTCCTCCTGTTCAGGCTTTCTGACAGCTCCACTGACTAGGGGGACCAACATATTACTATCCACACATTACAGTCAAGAAAGTGACTTGTGAGTTGCCACACCCCAACCTCTGTGGGTGAATTGTAGATGTTAGACTTTCCAGGGCCTGATGTCCCCATAGGGGAACAGAGATGTGTTTTCTGGAACCTAGGGTGCCTTGTCTGGTAAGAAGATTCATGTGGAAGGATGGAAGAACATTGTTAGGGAGATGGGGGAGCTTAAGTCATACTGATTCCAAGAACTGAGCCAAAGGAATAAGCAGAGGACTCCAGGTAGCTGGGCTAGGTTGGCTACTGGGTCAGTAGATGCTCTCTAGGAACTCAGCTCCTGATCCAGAGTGAATATGACTGTTGGCTTCTCAAGTCCATGACTGGACATTCTCCCCTGGAGGCAGAGACTGGGGCAGTCAGTTCTCTTAGTGTGGCAAGGTGACTCTGGGAAGTTATCTGCCCTCCATTCTGAACCTCCACCCTTCTAAGAAACTAGTAAGTCTGAGGATGTGGGTTGTGACCCCCAGGGAAGCCATCAGGAGGCACTCCACTATGTCACACCATCAGAAAGGCAAAGCAGGCTTCGAAGGTTCCCTAGCTGCTTGGCAAGAGGCCTCCTCTTATTAACTAGAGGATGGCTGTAGCTGTCAGCTCATTGACATCTGAGAACAGTCTCTCATATGGCTGGTTAGTTATTGTTCTCAACTTGACACAAACTAGATTCATCTGGGAAGAGGGAATCTCAACTGAGAAACTGCCTCCATCAGATTGGCCTGCAGGCAAGTCTGTGGCACACTTTCTTGATTAATGATCGATGTAGGAGCATCCAACCCACTATGTATTACCCCTAAACAGGAGCAAATTGGGCAAGCCATGGAAAGCAAGACAGTAAGCAATGTTCTTCCATGGTCTCTTCTTTGGTTTTAGTCTCCAGGTTTCTGCTGGAGTTCCTGCCCTGGCTTCCCCTCATGGTGGACTGTAAGCTGTAAGATACAGCCTTATAAAGACACAAGCTCTTTCTTCCCCTAAGTCACTTTTAGTGTTTATCATAGCAACTGGATGCAGACTAACACACTCAAGCAGATTCTGGAACTGTGGGAAAGCCTACATGTTGGATACCTCAAGGAGGATCAAATCAAGTTATTCGAACATTCTGAGAGTTGGCAAAGAGGATTTTTTTTTGTCTTCTTTTCTAAATATCAAGTCTGAATCCCAGGCAGTTTTCCCAGAGAGTGGGTATAAAGTATGGATGGTCCCACTGCTCTCTGCATAGATCATCCCAGGCCTCTGGAGAGGTTCAGGACAGCAAACATGCCACATAAGGTCTGTTTGCTGTATCAGGGCTGCAGCTCCCTATTGGAATGCAGCCTTTGTCCATGGTTTTCCACCAAGGAGCACAGTGGTGTACAGTAGGAACTCTAGCACCTCGCAGTCTCTGGAGTGGTTGTTATGGCTTTACATCTTCAAGAGAGTGTCCCAACCTCAAAGAGACAGTAGGAGACTAAAGGAGGTAACAGATCAAAAGTGCCTAAAGCGATGTGTGCCATATAATAGATCCAAAGTTAACACTAACCTATGTACTATTATTGTTATTACTATTATTAGCAGAATGACATCACAAAAAGGGAGACTGGGGTTAGAGAAAAGAGTGTTCAGGCTCTGTATAAGGATCTTCAAACTGCTTGTTGGTAAGCATCCCATTCCTTCAGGTGTTCAAATAGACACTGAATGATCCTGGTCTCCATCTCTAAGGAACACCACTCATTCTTAGCTAGATGTTTGGTGTCCTTTCTACAAGTTTAAAAAGAACAACTTAACAGATAAAAATAGTATTTATGTTCCATTCATAACACAATGTTTTTGGAGTACACACACATCGTGAAAGGGAGAGATCTAGCTAATTTACAAATGTATTACCTCACCTGGTCCCTTCCATGCCTTTTACACCTGGAGGGGGTGTCCACAATGGTCTGTTGGTCTATTTGTGGTACAGAAAAGGGAGGGAGTTAAGGTAGTCCCACCTACTGCCTGCAGTAGAGGACCCCAGAACTGTTTCCTGACTCATGTCTCCATGCAGAAAAGCATCCCCTCCTTTCTTTTACTGAACACAAACAGCAGGAGAGGGACCAAAATGGGGCCAGGAAGAGGTGGCTTAATAAAAAATCCCAATAAAGCTTTGCAGCCCCTGGAGGCCGGGGGCAAAGCCTGGGCACAAGCCTTCCATAGACCCTCCCACCAGGGGGCCCTAACTAATATTTCTGGAGCCTCTGCCTGCCCCTGGCTTCATTACCCATTCAGAAGGGACAAGAGGTCCAACAAGGCTCCCCAATGCTGCCTGACAATATTGTCAAGCTGCCCACTCCAGCCCCACCCCAGTATACAGAGCCTCCCACTCCAGACCTGAGGAATGGGCTTCATGCAATCAGCCATTTGCCTATGGGACCAACTGGGTCAACTTATTGTGGCCACATGCCAGCTCCAGGGAGTCAGGCAACACTGGTTTGGAATTTGGAGGAAAGATTTATTAAAGATCAACAGAGAGGCATGAGGGCACTTGTTCCCTCCCCCAGAACAGAGAGAACCAAGATTGGTTCCAATAGCGAAGGTTTGGGTAGATAGGGGCAGACTCCCAGGCTAGGCTAGAGTCGCTTGCTAACAGAGCACCTCTTCTGGCAATCCAGAACTGGCCAGGGGGCAAGCTCTTGCTGTGTTCCCTCCCTCCCACCTCTCATAGAAAAAACAACACCTTTAAGGAGCCCAGGGCTGAGCAAAGCTAACTCTGCCCAGTTTCAAGACAGCTAGACAAAGGGCTGGTACAAGATGGCCCTGAGTGCCTCGGCCCTCAGCTGCCTACAATAGGCAGGAAAAAGGAGTGCAGGCTCTGCAGTTGAGCTTAAAAAACAAACCTGTGAAATCAAGAGAGGTCCCCTGTTCCCCCTCCTCCAGTAGGAGCAGGAGGGGCTGAAAACATTTGTTCTGAGGGGTGGGGGGAGAAAACCCTAAGTGCTTTTGCTTGCCTTTTTTTTTTTTTTTTTTTTTTTTTTTTTTGCCAAATCATGCAGAAGATGCTGGCAGCTGCGAAGATTCAATTATGCACAATGCGAAAAATCATTTACAAAAATAATGGCACTCGAAAAAAAATGGCCTCTCCAGAAATGGCGTGGAACAATAAATCCGTTAATTAGCTAATTAATATTCAATTGGGGTCAGTGGGCTTAATAGAACCTTTCTTGGAGACCCAAGAAATTCTAAACTGCCGCTAGGCGTCTGCCCACTGCCATTATCTCGGGCTAGCAGGCCCTTATCGGACTGCCAGCTGTCCCCAAACAATGCCTGTCCTTATCAGCTGGGGCAGCAGCCCTGGCCGCTCACTCTGGTTGCCTCCACCCAGAGGAGCATGCAGCCTCTTGGTAATTGATATATGGCTCAGCTTTGTCTAAGGCTGTTTGCTCTGCTGGTATTTAAGGCAGCGCAGGACCCCCTGATTGATTGCCATTGGCCAAGTTTCTGCTGTCAATGACAACCTGTCAATGGGGGACCAGCCAATGACAGTGGCTAACATTCTTTGTATCCCAACCATCTGGGCCAGGCCAGGGGCCTGACATGCAGCTTCCTGGCCTGCTGGGTTTGGCCTGACTTTTGTTGTCCCCCTAAAGCAACTTGGGTTTGTGGGTGTGCGTGTAGAAGGCCACTGTCCCTGCCTTGCTTTGTCATCCTTCCAGTCTTTCTCTCAAGAAAGAAGAGATTGAGCAGACCCTTACTACTCCAAACGTGGCCCATGAGCTTGCAGCTGCCATTGCCTGAGAGCTTCAGAGAGATTTCAAGCTTCTGGGTTTGAAGCCTATGGAGCAGAGATCTGAGAGTCTATGGTTACTGAATAGCTCTCTGGAAAACTCTCAAGCTGAAGTTTGAGAAGTAGTTGAAGATCAGTTTAAATCCTTGGCTGAGTCTCAGGATCATTTAGGCATGAGGAGGTTACATGTACTCTTTCCTGCTGTCTTGGGGCCTCCCCCCTCAGTTCTGAGACCCAAGGCACTCTGAGAGAAGTAGGATGGCTAGCAAGAGGCAGAAATCACTGTCATGGTCATACCTGTGGGATAAGAATGCACGTGATTGGACTGTAGAAATGGCTCAGCGGTTAAGAGCACTGACTGCTCTTCCAGAAGTCTGGAGTTCAATTCCCAACAACCACATGGTGGCTCACAACCATCTGTAATGGGATCTGATGCTCTCTTCTGGTGTGTCTGAAGATAGCAACAGTGTACTCACATACATTAAATAAAGAAAGAAAGAAAAAAGAAAAATAGGAAGAATGCACATGACCAAGGGGTTTGACAAGGTCTGGCTATATAGAATTCCAGGGATCTGTCAAGAGCTAGAATAAAATTCCATAGACTGTTTCCTATGGGAAAGAAGGGCTTCCAAGGCTAGTCCCCAGATGCTTTGAAACCCACAGCAGGCTGAATCTCAGCTCACCTCCTCCGTGGGATGGGCCATGCAATCAGAAACAGAGAAGGACACTGAGGAAGTCAGTGAAGAAGAGGGACTTATATCCTGCAAGGACTCAAAGCACAGGGCCTGTATAACAGCTATTTTCCTTGTTGGTGTGAGCAAATACTTGAGAAGAAACAAGTTAAGGAAGGAAGGGTTTATTCTGACTCACAGTTTGATGCTGCAGTCCACTGTGATGGGGAAGACATGGCTGCAGGGTGGGAAGCATTTGGTCACATTGGATCTACAATCAGAAAATAGGAAGAGATGAAAGCTGGTGCTCAGCTTGCTCTCTCCACTTTACTCAATTGGAGACCCCAGTCCCTCGGATGGTGCATCTACATTTAGGGTCTCCTTAACTCGGTGAACCTAACTAAAGCTTTCATAGGCATTTCCAGATGTTGGTCTCTTGGGTTGATTTTTGATCTTGTCAAGTTGACCATCAATATTGAAGAACATAGTTAGATTGCAGCTACTTAACTTTGTAAGGAGGCAGTTTCTTCAGTGGTCCTCATCCCCTCCTCACTCCATCTCTTTACCCCACTTGCCTATCTCTGTCAATGTACCTTCCCAAGTCTTCTCTGAGAGAAGTCCCATGTGTCTCCCTTCTTCCTGCCCTCCTCAGCCTAAAATTCACATGTCTGGAGCTGCATGTAGTGGAGGGCCAGCTTGTTCCTGTTCTTCATAACAATAAGGACACCTAATCACTGAGGGTGAAGGGTTGTAGAGGTTTGGGCTTGAGTGTAGCCTAAGATGAGGCAGGTAAAGAGAACCCACTCTGATGGTACCTTACCTTCTTTCAGCTGTTGTGTGGAAACCAGCCAAGCAACAGGATCAAGAAGGCAGTATAGAGCAAACACCAGCACAACTAGCCCAGCTCACCATCAATATTTCCAATCCAGCTCTGTCCTGGGAGGATGCTGCAGACCTCAGTAAAAGGAAAGCGATCTGTAATCCTCCTAGGGTCATGGCCAAGGACAAGGGAATATGGGTATCAACAGATGGCAGGATCCAGACATAGGAGCTATGGGAAATCAGTGGGGGCAAAGGCAGCTCCGGCAAAGCACAGCTCTGACAAGAAAATGGTACCTTGGGCATGTGACCTGGCAGAGCCTTGAGTTTCAAAAAAATTCAAGATGTTAGTCCTGGAGCTCAGCAGCTATGACATTAGGTGAGATAGAAATGTGAGGGTTGGGCCCCTGAAGTTCTTTTCCATCTCCAGAAATGTGGTGGCCCTGCTGTGTTCTTGAAAGAACTCAAATCCGAAACCAGAGACTTAGCTCGCTGGGGGTTTGGAGCCTATGTAATTGATTCAAGGACCAGATACCAGGTCCCTAGGAAGCCGTGAACCTTTGATCTCTCTATCCGTCCTGGAATCCTTTGTGTTAGAGTTTTAGCTTTGATCCTGCCGAATGTCTGTTCTCACCTGAATGTAAAATGCATGCCTGTGCTTATCTGGTATATATGTTCCGTGTTCACTAAGTAAAGTTGCACCTCGATGAGAACCTCTCCTGGTGCCATGTCTCTTTGTCTCTCTTATCACCCATTTACTTACAGGACCTCAAGTTCCCGTTCGTGGAGCTCCCACGGGATGAAGTGAAGCTAGGAGCTCGGCTTCCTTCACAGAAACATCCCATATGTGGCTAGCAATCTGAATAGCACTTTGTCCAATACGAAGCCATATCACAGGTTCAATGGGCTCCTCTAGGAACAAGTGTCACTGCCTCCCGCCTCGTGGAAGTTCCAAAAGGAATTTCAAGAGCTTCCTAGGGCCTTGAGGTAGGCTCAGCCTCTTGCTCAGATGGGTGTGGGCTAGAAGAATTGTCAGGAAAGAGCTTTGGGGAGGAATAGCTGAATTTCCAGGGCCCAAACAAATCCATCTGGGGTTTGGGGCTGACACAGAGGATGATAAAAATATCAAAAGCAGGTATCTATCAGTCACTGCTCTTCTAGATCTGATGATTGCCATATGGTTATGATAAACTCTGGTGAGTTAGAACCATGGGTTAACAGAGCCTGAATCCCAGCAAGTGGGCACTCAGCTCTGAAGCTGCACAGGGTGTTCACATCTTCCCTTCTTTCTCTCACACCTGCTCATACCCAGGACTAGCCCTTCTGGACTCCTTCCTTGAGTAAGTCTACTTCTTTGGACAATCTAGGTTTAGCTCATCTTACTGGGTGTTGGAACTGGACATCAGCATGTTCCCGTCTAGGTTTGAGTTGTGATCATACCCTCTTTTCAGAGGGAATGGATGATCCTGGGCTTTGGATGCTGCCCCAGACAAGTGGGTACAGACTTAAGACTGTTTTTTTTTCCAGGTCCAATCTCTCCTGGTTATGTTTTAGGAGGCTCCTGGGCAAAGGGTAGGTGGGAGAGACAGTGACAGAACCCATAGCAATGAGATGTTAAGACTCCCAAGAGTCAAATCTGAGAGAGGCAGAGGGCACCCTCAAGAGCTGGCTGGCTTGGTGCAAGGGAAAGAGTGAGTCACTGGACTGGGGAGGGCACTCTTGGCTGACACAGGCTTCCTAAGCCAATGGTGACAGTTGCCAGTATGAAAATGGTGCTAGACAGGAGGCCTGCCTGCAGGTTTTCAAAATTCCTACCCTGATCGTGAGTCTCTGGTTTTCCATATGCCCCAAGTGGCTTCTTCCCTGAGCACAATGAGGCATGAGATTGCTCTTTTGGGGGCCCTCAAACCAGGCCAATTCATTTTTATGGGTAAGGAATACTGAGGTCCAGAGCACAATAGCTTTGCATGAGCACATGGGTGTGTGTGTGTGTGTGTGTGTGTGTGTGTGTGTGTGTAAGCCAGAGGACAAGGGTGGCATCATCAGTCACAATACACCTTTATGTTTGTTTTACACAGGGTCTGTCATTGACCTGGAACTTAGAAAATAGGCTGAGTTGGCGGGCTGGCCAGCAAGCCCCAGAAGTCCACCTGTCTCCTCCGGGATTGCAGTGTGCTATTCTATCACACCTGTCTGCTTTGTTGTTTGTTTGTTTGCTTTTAATTGTAGGTTCTGGGGATTGAATTCAGATCCTCCGGCTTGCAAGGCAAGCCCTTTACTGGCTGAACCATCTCCCAGGGCTGTTTTCCAAGCGGATACTATCCACTTTGGGTCAGGAACAGCACAAATCTAGGGATAGCCCTAGCTCTCTTACAGCCTGCCTGCCATCTATGCCTGCAGACACACGTCCTTACTGGACTGACTCCATTGTGAGGGCATCCAAGCACTACCACCAGGGGAAAGAAAGTTTCTGTTAACCTGAAAGCAAGGCTTAGGAGCAGGAGGCCCTGAGTGTGCCTGTGGAGTTTGGAGCTCCTTCAACTTCAGGACTAATTGCAGAGAGGCGGTGGGCGGGCTCTTGGCAAGCGATTAGCTGTCCCACTGCATGAATAATTTGCATAGAAAATGCTTTATTTTGGCAATCTATTAAAGGGCCCACAGTGCTGTGGCTTATCTCAGTCTCACAGCAAGGCAAAGGCTTGGCTATCTCGTTAAGTTCTGTTGATGCATAACAATTTGAAATGGGCACAAGCTAGTATGACATTTAAAGATGCCTTCACTTAATTATATTACACAAACATGGGGTTGTTTATCCTTGGGAATAAAGTCTTTTTGAAGTCAAAGTTGGCATGTGCATAAAGGAGGGCATTTTAACTGATTTTTCAAGAGGGGGCCTCCTCACTTCAGACTTTGGGGAGGGCGGTGCTCGGCTTCCTTTGGGCCTTGTAACACAGAGGGTTCTATGGCTGAGATGCAGGCTTTGAGATCCATTCTTTAGTTTTCCTTCTTTCAGGGTGGCCTACAATTTAGAGCTGAGTACAGTATTGTGGAGAGAAAAGCTTATTCGCGCAAGGAACAGAGACTGGCTGTGTGACCTTGGGTGAGCGCCTTCCCTTCTCTGAGCCACCATTGCCTCCTATGCAACACGTGGGGTGGCTTTCCTGTTCAAAGGCAATGACTGGCAAGCTACAGCCTATTTTTGCTTTTTCTTTGACACTCTTTTCACACTGAGTGAGTCCAATAAAAACAGCCCTGGCTGACAATATGGCTCAATTGATAGAGTATTGCACAAAGCCCTCGGTTCAGTCCCCAGCACTGCATAAACTAGGTATATAGCACATGTCTGTAATTCCAGTACTTGGGCAGGAGGATCAGGGCTTCAAGGTTGGTCTCAGCTACACAGAGTTCAAAGTCAACAAGGAATACATGAGACTTTGTCTTAAAAACAAAACAACAACAAAATGCAGCTTTTTGTTGAGAATCATAGGGAATTCATGAAGTCTATTGTGCTTTCTGGGGACTGGGCTTATTCGGGATGTGGGAAATCGAAGGGCACACAGCTATAGCAGGCATTGGTATGCTTTTGCTCTGCCAAGTCAGAAGGCCCAGGAGACTGCAGAAACACAGCTTTGCCTCACTCCCATTAACACTAGGAATTAAGTCCTGATTGGAGAACACACAAGGAGAGCTCTAGGGGCATTTAGAGAGCTATGAAGCTCTGTGAAGCCTGCCTTTACCTTCTTGTGCTCTCTGCAAAGCCATCCGAGAGCTAGCTGGGTCCTCACCTCTGGGCACTGGAGCAGATGCCAGTTCTGCCATGGAAGAATTCTGGACCATTGGGTCCACTGGGCTGGCTTCTGGAAGAGCAGAGCTTTTGGTGTTCTCAGTGATAGAACTGCCTGTGGGTTCTTAACAGAACACAGCGAGGAAGACTACCTGGGCCCTGACTTTCTGAATGTTCTGAATTCCAGCTTTCTAGAAAGCAGGCTCTGTTCCTCCTTCCCATCCCTTTCCTGTTCCTCTAGGGCTGAGGACTACACACTCTTGGGCTTAGAGACACATGTTCATGCTTCCGCCTCTTTCTGTCACTTGTTTGTGTGGGTGCATGGATGTGTACATAAGTGTGTGTATGTGAATGTGAGTTTATGTACAAATGTGCCGATGCATGTGTTTATGTGTGTGCATATGTAGGTTATATGTATGTGGAGATATGAACAAGTGCCTCTGTGTGCTCATGTGTGCATTCATGTGAAAGAATGGGGGTGTGTGCATACATTTGTGCATATCTGAATGCTTGTGCTTGAGCAAATGTATGTTTGTATGAATTAGTGTGCCCCAAAATGTTTATATGTGTGTTCATGTATACATATGTTCACACATTTAAGTGCATGCATGTGTATTAATGTGTGTATGTTCATGCCTCAACTTATGTGTATTTGAAGTTATATGTGCATATGTGTGTGATCATATGTGTTTTTGTCTTGGTGCATGTGTTTACTTGTGTGTATTGTGTATTTGTGAAACAATAAGAGTGTATGTTTCATGTGAATAGTATATGTTTGCAAATATATGTGCATTAGTGTATGTATGCATATGTTTGTAGTGCATGTATAGGTGTGCTTGTGTACAAGTAGGTGTGCACATATGTGTTTTTAGGAGTGTGCATGTGTATAGGTATGTGTCCACATATATTTGGTAGTGTGTACCCATATTCATGAATGTGTGCATATGTGTTGTGTGTGTGCGCGCATGCATACATATTTTCCTGGAAGTATTCATGTGTACACTCATGCATGCACCTATTTGTGTGCATATACAGGTACATGTGTCTGTACCTGTGCACATTTGCATGTGAATCTGTTTACGCATATGTGCATTTTGCATTTCCATGTGTATGTGTGTATTTGCATGCATATGTATGATTTATGTACTTGCTCATGTGTGTATGTTTGTATGCTCATGTTTGTGTGTGTTTGCTTGTGTGTTTGTGTATACGTGTTTGTGTCTGTATGTTCATGCTTGTGTGTGGATTGGTCTATTTGTGTGTGTTAGTGTTTGTGTGCTCAGGTGTACATTTGTGCATATATGTGCTTCTTCAGATTTGTTTCTTGCACTCAAGTGAAATCTGTCCCCTCAGCTACCCAAAACCCACAATGTTTTCTCTTTACCTTTACATTGCCCTACCAGTGCTCAGCACAGAGACATTGCCAGTGGCCAAAAGTGGGAGGAGGGAAGGCATGAGAAATACCCCAAACGGGTACCTGTTATGGCTTATCTTCATTATCACCATAACTGGGCTTAGGATCACCTAGGAAATGTAGCTCTAGTGTTAAATATGAAGGTGTTCCTAGAGAGTTCAAAGTGAGGGGCAACTACACTCACCCTCAGTGCAGGTGGCACATCCCATGAACAGGGGACCTGAGTTAAGTAATAGGGGGAAAAGAAAAGGCTGAATTGAATGCAGTATGACCAGCCCCCTCACATCCCTGTCACCATACAGTGTGTTCCTTCAAACTATGAGCCAAGAAAACTCTTCTTTCCTTAACTTATTTTTGTTTAGGGTTTTTTGTTTTGTTTTGTTTTGTTTTGTCAGATCAACCTTCCAAGAAGGTAGACAGTAATTATCAATCTTTGGTTAAATGTAATTAAGAAATTTAAAGAGAAGAGCTTGGCCCTGTGAAAGTTCTGTGCCCCCGTGTAGGGGAATGCCAGGGCCAATAAGTGCGGTGGCAGGCATGGGGAGGGGGGAGGCAACAGGGGTTTGTTTTTGTTATTTTTGTTTGTTTCTTTGTTTTTTTGGAGGGGAAACTAGGAATGGAGAAATTTACATGTAAATAAAGAAAATATCTAATAAAAAATAAAGAAAGAATAAATAAAAAAGAAATTTAAATCTATAAAATGACAGGCAGAGGCACAGTAACATAGCCACCCCGTTGAATAAAGTCCAACAACAAGAATGCAATGTAAGTAGCCCAAGTGTCATTTTCAGTCTTGGATCAATTAGTGTTTCAAGAAAGGCTCTTGATAAGCAAAGGCTGATGCTGGGCATCTTCTTCGTGGGTGGCTAAGCCTCTACACATGGCAATTATAATAGCAGTCCACTGTGAGAGGAGTATAGAGAAAGCAGTTAGCCAATTTGGAGACTTCAGATCTCAGGATCTTTTTAAAGCTTGAGGGGTGGATGGATGTGTGCAAGAGGAGGTGAAGCTGGCCCCCAGCGAAGAGTGGAGAGGAAGAGCTGAACTTTCCTTGGGTCTTTTCCCAGTTCCTGGAGGAGCAGAACTGATGGAACATATATGACTAAGGGGATTTATTAGACTGGCTTCACAATAGAGCTAAGTAGTTCAGCACTGAATACCTGCATGCTAAAGAAGCTGAGCACCTGGTAGCTGGATGCCTTGACAGTCCCAGCCTGTTGCTGTAGGACTGGGAATTCTTGGAGACCCACAGGTCTTCCATCCACACAGGAAAGACACAGAGACTGAGTTCTGATGGCAGGAAAGGATGGTGGTAGAGGCAGCAACAGGATATTCACACTTGCCAGCAAGAGGTGAAGGTGGGTGAAAGAGATGGCCCAGTAGTTAAAGTACTTGTAGATCTTCCTCCAGAGAACCTGAGTTTGGTTCCCATTCCCAGGTACCCACGACAGATAGCTCAGAATGATCTGTAATTCTAGTTCCAGGGTGCATATACCCATATGCAGATATACACCTATACATAATAAAAGTATTAGAATAGATCTTTTTTTCCAAAAAGTAGAAGTGAAGGCAAGTAAACATCTCTGCCTTTCCAAGGAAAAGGAAATGCCTGGGCCACTGCCAGCTCTGCCCACTGTGAAGGACATTCTTGTCCATTCTGTTAATCTCTACTGGAAATGCTCACACACATCCATTCACAGGTGTGTCTCTTAAATGGTCTACCCATTTCAGACCTAATCATATTGACAATCAAGATCACCTATCAAAGAGTTGAAGAGATTGCTCAGTGGTGCTCTTGCAGAGGACTCAGCTTCTGTTCCCAGCATCCACATGGTGGATCACAACTTGCTGTGGTTCCAGTGCAGGGGATCTGACACCCGTTTCTGGCCTCTGTAGGCATTCATGTGACATAAATGCAGAAAAACATGTGTGTGTGTGTGTGTGTGTAATTACACATCATACCCAGTGTGCCTGAGGAGAAGGCTCAGTGGCAAAGAGCCCTTGTAGTGCAAGCACAAGGGCCTGAGTTTGAATCCCTGTCCCCCATTTAAAGAGTTTGGTGTGATTGTATTCATTCCTATAACCCTGGTACTTGGTGAGGGGCAGAGATCTTTCCTCAAGGGAATAAGGCAGAAATTGATAGAGTAGGACACCCAACATCTTCCTCTGACCTCTGTACATGCGCATGTGCATGTGTGCATACACACACATAAAGAGAGAGGGGAGAGGTAGGGAAGAAGAGTAAGAGGGGGAGAGAGAGGGAGGGACCCCTCCACCAAAAAATACTCTTTCACCCCAAATAAATTAAATAATAAAAGATAAACTATAACCCCTAGTAAAGTCCTATCCCAAGCAACATATAGGAGCTGTACAATCTGCAGCTATTTTGATTCATTAGGTCATTTAATCTTGCAACAACTTCATTTAAAAAAAGATAATTACTGCTCTAGTTTGGATGTTGAATGTCCCCTAAAAGTCTGTGTGTTAAAGGCTTGGTTCTCGGGCTGGTGAGATAGCTCATTGGATAAGAGCACCGACTGTTCTTCCAAAGGTCCTGAGTTCAAATCCCAGCAACCACATGGTGGCTCACAGCCACCCGTAATGAGATCTGACACCCTCTTCTGGTGTGTCTGAAGACAGCTACACTGTACTTACATATAATAATAAATAAATCTTTAAAAAAAAAAGGCTTGGGTCTCAGAAGTGACTATTAAGAGATGCTATGAATACCTAGGAGAGGGAACCTTATGAGAGGTCCTTAGATCACTAATGATTTGTGGTACTGTAGGATACTGACTCCTGTATCTTCCTTCCTGTTTTGCTTCCAGCTCATGAGGCACGTGGTTTTGTCTGTCAAATACTTCGGGTCATTGTCTTCTGGCACCATGATCAAAGATCTTTAGCAATGAGACCTCTCAGTTAAGAAAAGGAATCTCCAAAATTGAGAAGAAAATAAACCCTGTCGTTTAGACATTGATAATCTCAGGCCTTTCAGTAAAGCGACAGAAGTCTGACTCATATACCCATCCCATGAGGTAACTGAAATCTCACGGGTAGATGACACTCCCAATTTTACTCAATAAGTCATTAATAGTGAAAGGACCAGGACCTCCTTGCTTAATTCCTAGTCTAGAATTCCTCCCTTCAAGCATACCATCTAATTGGATGGGGTGGAGGGACAGACAGGAGAGCTATGACTCTGACACTGGGGACCACTTATTTGGCCTTTAGCATCTGCTGAAAGAGCCAGAGTCCAAGAGAGAGTTCCCTGTGTGGAAGAAAGCAATCAATAGATTAAGTGTCTTCCAGGCAATCCCAGAGTATTTGAATCAGTCCTCATTCATATATTGACTGCAGCCCCACTATGTGCCAAGACTTGTCCTGGCATATCACAGTACCCAGGCTCAGTCCTCTTCTCCTCTATTCTTTAAAACTCAGAACAGGACTGTAGAATCTTGGTACCACAAACAACTCAGTGCAGGCCATCAAGAAATACATTAAGCCTGCAAAGAAGGCAGGAGATTGCCCTCCCCAAACACACACAACACACACATAACACACACACACACACACACACACACACACACATA